>NC_061509.1:87772979-87801836 GCF_022539505.1 Lolium rigidum
GGCCCTACATCCCTCGGCGGTGTGGATTTGCGTTGACTCGGCCGGCGAACCCGAGATTTCGAGATGCACCACGTCCCGGGCCAGCATACGCGACGTTTTGGCCGCTTTCGTCGGGCTAGGTGGCCTCAAAAACGAGAAAAAAAAGTTTTGACATGCACCACGGAGGGACCAAAAATCGTCGGCCATGGTACACCAGCAACCACGGCGCGACTTCAACTTCGTCGGCCATGGCAACTTTTCTTGTAGTGTCGGTACTGGGGGTTTCGCGACGAAGGCTTTAAGTAGGCGGAAGGGCAACGCGGGGGGCCACACGAGGGCCCCACACGCCAGGCCAGCGCGGCCAAGGGCCAGGCCGCGCCGCCCTGTTGTGTCGGCGCCTCGTGGCCCCACTTCCTTTCCCCTCGGTCTTCCGGAAGCTTCGTGCAAAAATAGGACCCCGGGCGTTGATTTCGTCCAATTCCGAGAATATTTCCTTTGTAGGATTTCTGAAACCAAAAACGAGTAGAAAACAGACAATCGGCTCTTCGGCATCTCGTTAATAGGTTAGTGCTGGAAAATGCATAAATACGACATATAATGTGTATAAAACATGTAGATATCATCAATAATGTGGCATGGAACATAAGAAATTATCGATACGTCGGAGACGTATCAGCATGCCCAAGCTTAGTTCCTGCTCGTCCCGAGCAGGTAAACGATAACAAAGATAATTTCTGGAGTGACATGCCATCATAACCTTGATCATACTATTGTAAACATATGTAATGAATGCAGCGATCAAAAAAATGGTAATGACATGAGTAAACAAATGAATCATAAAGCAAAGACTTTTCATGAATAGTACTTAAAGACAAGCATCAATAAGTCTTGCATAAGAGTTAACTCATAAAGCAATAAATCAAAGTAAAGGTATTGAACCAACACAAAGGAAGATTAAGTTTCAGCGGTTGCTTTCAACTTGTAACATGTATATCTCATGGATAATTGTCAACATAGAGTAATATAACAAGTGCAATATGCAAGTATGTAGGAATCAATGCACAGTTCACACAAGTGTTTGCTTCTTGAGGTGGAGAGAAATAGGTGAACTGACTCAACATAAAAGGTAAAAGAATGGTCCTTCAAAGAGGAAAGCATCGATTGCTATATTTGTGCTAGAGCTTTTATTTTGAAAACAAGAAACAATTTTGTCAACGGTAGTAATAAAGCATATGTATCATGTAAATTATATCTTACAAGTTGCAAGCCTCATGCATAGTATACTAATAGTGCCCGCACCTTGTCCTAATTATCTTGGACTACCGGGATCATCGCAATACACATGTTTTAACCAAGTGTCACAAGGGGGTACCTCCATGCCGCCTGTACAAAGGTCTAAGGAGAAAGCTCGCATTTTGGATTTCTCACTTTTGATTATTCTCAACTTAGACATCCATACCGGGACAACATGGACAACATATAATGGACTCCTCTTTAATGCATAAGCATGTAGCAACAATTAGTGTTCTCATATGAGATTGAGGATATATGTCCAAAACTGAAACTTCCACCATGATTCATGGCTTTAGTTAGCGGCCCAATGTTCTTCTCTAACAATATGCATGCTCTAACCATTAAAGTGGTAGATCTCCCTTACTTCGGACAAGACGGACATGCATAGCAACTCACATGATATTCAACAAAGAGTAGTTGATGGCGTCCCCGAGAAAACATGGTTATCGCACAACAAGCAACTTAATAAGAGATAAAGTGCATAAGTACATATCCAATACCACAATAGTTTTTAAGCTATTTGTCCCATGAGCTATATATTGCAAAGGTAAAGAATGGAAATTTTAAAGGTAGCACTCAAGCAATTTACTTTGGAATGGCGGAGAAATACCATGTAGTAGGTAGGTATGGTGGACACAAATGGCATAGTGGTTGGCTCAAGGATTTTGGATGCATGAGAAGTATTCCCTCTCGATACAAGGTTTAGGCTAGCAAGGTTATTTGAAACAAACACAAGGATGAACCGGTGCAGCAAAACTCACATAAAAGACATATTGTAAACATTATAAGACTCTACACCGTCTTCCTTGTTGTTCAAACTCAATACTAGAAATTATCTAGACTTTAGAGAGACCAAATATGCAAACCAAATTTAGCAAGCTCTAGGTGTTTCTTCATTAATGGGTGCAAAGTATATGATGCAAGAGCTTAAACATGAGCACAAAAATTCCCAAGTATCAAATTATTCAAGACATTTTAGAATTACTACATGTAGCATTTCCCGATTCCAACCATATAAAAATTTAACGAAGAAGATTCAACCTTCGCCATGAATACTATGAGTAAAGCCTAAGGACATATTTGTCCATATGCAACAGCGGAGCGTGTCTCTCTCCCACACAATGAATGCTAGGATCCATTTTATTCAAACAAAAACAAAAACAAAAACAAAAACAAACCAACGCTCCAAGCAAAGCACATAAGATGTGACGGAATAAAAATATAGTTTCAGGGGAGGAACCTGATAATGTTGTCGATGAAGAAGAGGATGCCTTGGGCATCCCCAAGCTTAGACGCTTGAGTCTTCTTAAAATATGCAGAGGTGAATCACCGGGGCATCCCCAAGCTTAGAGCTTTCACTCTCCTTGATCATATTGTATCATCCTCCTCTCTTGATTCTTGAAAACTTCCTCCACACCAAACTCGAAACAACTCATTAGAGGGTTAGTGTACAATAAAAATTAACATGGTCAGAGGTGACACAATCATTCTTAACACTTCTGGACATTGCATAAAGCTACTGGACATTAATGGAACAAAGAAATTCATCCATCATAGCAAAAGAGGCAATGCGAAATAAAAGGCAGAATCTGTCAAAACAGAACAGTCCGTAAAGATGGATTTTATTGAGGCACCAGACTTGCTCAAATGAAAATGCCCAAATTGAATGAAAGTTGCGTACATATCTGAGGATCACGCACGTAAATTGGCATATTTTTCTGAGCTACGTACGCAGAGGCAGGTCGAAATTCGTGACAGCAAAGAAATATGTTTCTGCGCAGTAATCCAAATCTAGTATGAACCTTACTATCAAAGACTTTACTTGGCACAACAATGCACAAAACTAAGATAAGGAGAGGTTGCTACAGTAGTAAACAACTTCCAAGACTCAAATATAAAATAAAAATACTGGTAGTAAAAACATGGGTTGTCTCCCATAAGCGCTTTTCTTTAACGCCTTTCAGCTAGGCGCAGAAAGTGTTTATCAAGTATTATCAAGAGGTGGAGCATCGATATCATAAGCTCCCCCATCTGTAGTGGTACTAAGGGCTTTGTCAATTTTAGGCCTGTAATAATATTTTTTTGGTTTAGGCACTTTAGAGACATACATAAACTTTTGCTCCTTACCCACATAAGCTTTCTCCTTATATTTAAGAGAAGAAAAAGTTGAACCCAAGGTTCCCATAGCTTTTTCAAGTTCACTAATCCTTTGGGTTTGATTATCATGGTTAGCACAAGATTCTAAGATGGTGATTCTCTCATTCATTCCACCTAGAGATTTATCAAGTTTATCAGTGCTATCAAGTAGTGCTCCCAAAGTAGTATCAATACTTGGAAGATTTTGCTCTATGGTTTCCAACTTTTTCATGACATCTTCAAGAGAGGTTTCAATTTTAACTTCATTAACAGGTGGTGTTCCAAATAGACTCTCAATAATGCAACTAGCTTCTAAAGCATGAGCGCCTAGGAAGTTACCTCCTGCGAGACAATCAAGAACATACCTATTCCAGCTAGAGATACCAACATAAAAATTCCTGAGTAGGATAGTGGTGGAGTGTTTCTTAGTGCACCTATTATGGGCATCACTAATTCTATACCAAACATCTTTTAAACATTCTCCCCCTTGTTTCTTAAACGAACGAACTTCAACTTCAGGATTACTCATTTTAGCAGTAGTAAATAAAGCAAACTAGATAAAATAAATGCAAGTAACTAATTTTTTTGTGTTTTTGATATAGAGTGCAAGACAGTAAATAAAGTAAAGCTAGCAACTAATTTTTTTTGTGTTTTGATATAATGCAGCAAACAAGTAAGTAAATAAAATAAAGCAAGACAAAACAAAGTAAAGAGATTGGATTGTGGAGACTCCCCTTGCAGCGTGTCTTGATCTCCCCGGCAACGGCGCCAGAAAATATGCTGCTGGCGTGTAGTTGACGTGGGAGTTAGAAATCTTTGTGGTGTAGCTTTTCTTCAGTTCCCCGGCAACGGCGCCAGAAAATATGCTTGATACGCGTACAGCACGCGTCCGTTGGGAACCCCAAGAGGAAGGTGTGATGCGTACAGCGGCAAGTTTTCCCTCAGAAAGAAACCAAGGTTTATCGAACCAGGAGGAGCCAAGAAGCACGTTGAAGGTTGATGGCGGCGGGATGTAGTGCGGCGCAACACCAGGGTTCCGGCGCCAACGTGGAACCTGCACAACACAAGCAAAGTACTTTGCCCCAACGAAACAGTGAGGTTGTCAATCTCACCGGCTTGCTGTAACAAAGGATTAGATGTATAGTGTGGATGATGATTGTTTGCAGAAAAAAGTAGAACAAGTATTGCAGTAGATTGTATTCGATGTAAAAGAATGGACCGGGGTCCACAGTTCACTAGAGGTGTCTCTCCCATAAGATAAATAGCATGTTGGGTGAACAAATTACAGTCGGGCAATTGACAAATAAAGAGGGCATAACAATGCACATACATGATATGATGAATATTGTGAGATTTAATTGGGCATTACGACAAAGTACATAGACCGCTATCCAGCATGCATCTATGCCTAAAAAGTCCACCTTCGAGGTTATCATCCGAACCCCTTCCGAGTATTAAGTTGCAAAACAACGGACAATTGCATTAAGTATGGTGCGTAATGTAATCAATAACTACATCCTCGGACATAGCATCAATGTTTTATCCCTAGTGGCAACAAGACATCCACAACCTTAGAACTTTCGTCACTCGTCCCGGATTTAATGGAGGCATGAACCCACTATCGAGCATAAATAATCCCTCTTGGAGTTAAGAGTAAAAACTTGGCCGAGCCTCTACTAATAACGGAGAGCATGCAAGATCATAAACAACACATAGGTAATAGATTGATAATCAACATAACATAGTATTCTCTATCCATCGGATCCCGACAAACACAACCTATAGAATTACAAATAGATGATCTTGATCATGTTAGGCAGCTCACAAGATCCGACAATGAAGCACATGAGGAGAAGACGACCATCTAGCTACTGCTATGGACCCATAGTCCAGGGGTGAACTACTCACTCATCACTCCGGAGGCGACCATGGCGGTGAAGAGTCCTCCGGGAGATGATTCCCCTCTCCGGCAGGTGCCGGAGGTGATCTCCGTAATCCCCCGAGATGGGATTGGCGGCGGCGGCGTCTCAGTAAGGTTTTCCGTATCGTGGCTCTCGGTACTGGGGGTTTCGCGATGAAGGCTTTAAGTAGGCGGAAGGGCAACGCGAGGGGCCACACGAGGGCCCCACACGCCAGGCCGGCGCGGCCAAGGGCCAGGCCGCGCCGCCCTGTTGTGTCGGCGCCTCGTGGCCCCACTTCCTTTCCCCTCGGTCTTCTGGAAGCTTCGTGCAAAAATAGGACCCTGGGCGTTGATTTCGTCCAATTCCGAGAATATTTCCTTTGTAGGATTTCTGAAACCAAAAACAGTAGAAAACAGCAACTGGCTCTTCGGCATCTCGTTAATAGGTTAGTGCCGGAAAATGCATAAATATGACATATAATGTGTATAAAACATGTAGATATCATCAATAATGTGGCATGGAACATAAGAAATTATCGATATGTCGGAGACGTATCACCCACCACATAGTCATATTCATAGTTATGAAAATAGTGGTTTTGCTTTTCATTCGATAGTGATAAACATAGTACTTTGCAAGTAATTTGGTAAAAATACTCAAATGACATGACCAAGCGATGAACTTGCCTTTCTTGACTGCAAGATTATGCAGACAAGGTCTTCGATACGTAGTAACTCCAACTTCTGAAATAGCATCATCGTCCGGTAAGGACGATGTTTAAAAGATTGGCAAGGATGCAATAATGCATAAGTATGAGATGCAATCGCTCTAAGCGTGACCTAACCCCGATGATTTAGGATTAGTGAGTGGTAATGATTGTTTTAGGGTGTGTTGCACTTTTAGAGTGATTCACAAACAAGGTTCTTATTCAGGGTGGTGTTGTTTTAGAATCATAAGAAGATGGTAAAATGCATAGTAACAATTATACACTCCTAGGAATAGTAGTTGTATAATAAGTAAAGAGCAGTTGTCAATTTTAAGTCCTATAATGCATGGTTGATGATTACTTATTATATAATTCAAAAGAATAACTTTTGAAGAACATGTTCTTTAATAACGAACAAGTATGATAATTAGATTGGTGGGGTTCTATGGTTGACTATGGTTTCATCTTGTTTCTGAAGTTAGTATTAGATGGATCACAACCTAGTTGGATTCATCAGCTACTAGACTTGTATTGTTGAATTAAGCCTAAACATCTTAAGTATCAATAGTTGCTATCAATGTGGTATACCTTGTTGGTGATAGTCGGTTGGGGTGTATAGGTCCTTATAAGCAGGGTTGATGATGATTCTTTATTTACTTCAAAAGAATAACTTTTGAAGAACATACTTCTTAAATAATAAGAAGTATATCATTTAGGGTTGAGGTGGTCTAGGTTTGCTATTTAATTCCCTAAGTAAACAATGATTGGTTCCTAATTAGGATGGTTCATAAATATCCAACACTAGTAGGGTTTAGTGGAATATGGTTAGGTAATGCTCAAGATTTGGCATAGTTGCCCCTAAGGTTCATCACATTGATGTGATGCTAAATAGGAATAAATAGGAATGATAGTTTTGGGTAATAGGATCTAGGGTTTACACTTGGTTAACCCTACTTGATTATCTTGGTTTGTTGAGTTTACATAAATAGGATGGTAAATTGTTAGTGTTAGGGTTCCTATATTTTATGTGAACTTGGTAAGCATTTAGCTGCTAATTATGGGTCTATAACTACTAATGAAGTAACATGATCTCATGTTAACTTGGGTTTAGGTTTTAAAATAATTTGGAGTTCACATGAAATAGTGGAGCTACGATTTCTAGTGGAATTAGGGTTTTGAGTTTCACATACAATTATGAGGTTGTGTTCTTTATTCAATATGGAATTAGGGTTTCTTAATCACCATATAGTTATGAACTTGATAACTTCATTATAAAGTTGAAGTTATTAATAATTTTGAATTAAAAAGAATATTGGATTTGACCTATTCTTATTTTTAAAGAATTAATAATTAAGACAATTATTAATTAGGGTTTAAATTCCACTAATTAAGATTTAATAAAATAGCAAATAAAGAAAATTAGTTTTCATGTTTTCTTTATTTGTTAACTGGTTTTTTATTTATTTCAGAACTTTTCTTAATTATTGAATTTTAATTGTAATAAGATTAAAAGAAAAAGACTTAATTATCAAGTTTAAAACAATTAAATTTTTATTAAAAATAAAAATTTCATATTATATTTTTATTGGATAGATTTTTCTTTTCTAAGAATTTTGATATCTTATGTTCATTTTTCTGAGTTATATTGAATTTTATATAATTTGACAAAGTTTCAGGTATTAATGAAATTTGAAATTAACACGAAATTCCTAAATCTACCCGGGCTAGAGCTACCCATGGGCACTGACTAGTGGGCCAGGGATCCACGTTGGCTGCCACGCAGATGTGGACCAAGTCAAATTGAAGGGGTGGCTCGGGGCTCACTGCCGGCGATCAGACGGCAACAGCGCCGCCGCTCCAGGGCTCCCGCGGACGAGATAAACACACCACTAGGTTCAGCTCGCCGCGGTGAACACAATGATACTAGCTCCGCTCCTAAATGGTTGCCGGAGTAAGCGTCGACGGCGAGACCGAGCGGCGGTGCTCGCAGGTGAAAGGTGTGACGCCACTACAGCGCATGATTGAGCGAGCTAGGGATGCTGTGAGGTACATGAGCTCACCAGGAGCACGTGTAACATCCCAAATTTCAATAAAAGAGAGAAACAAATATTCCAGAGATCAAAATTTCAAACCAACAAAAACTTTTCTTTTGCATATAGTACCCTGCATAGGACTTGTGCATTTGAGTGATATGCCATGATGATTGTTAATATGTGTTTGTGCTATGCTCTAAAACCCTAAGGTGATCATGTGAAGATCACCAACCAAATAAGTCAAAAAGAGAAAGAAATCAAATAAAAGAAAAACCCTAAAACCCTCACATATGCTCTATGGCATTTTTATAAATTTTGACCCAAGACTAAATTGGTCTTCACCATTAGTTGAATAATGTTATTAAACACTTGTTACAACTTTTGGAATCAAAGAATCACAATTCAAATGGTTTTCAAATACAAAACTTGCTCACATATGATAATGGCCAAAACTGCCATTTACAATCTGGTCACCACTTTGAGCCCTTGCTTTTCGAAACTTTCAAACTAAACTTTGTCAACCCTTTGCACCTCATCCAAGTCAACATCAAGGTGAACACTTTTTGTAAAGATCACCATGCCAAATTCTTTCTTGATCATTAGGTATGCTCAACCAAAGTTGCAACTTTTTATTAAGTTCAACAATCCCACACTTGTCAAATTTTGCAAATCTTGAATTCAAAAATTCCACCACCACACTCCATCACCTCTGGTCATTTCTAACTCATTGAGATACTCACATTTCAAGAACCTGCAACCTTTTGAATTGAACCAAATTTGGACAAATTTCACAATTTCCAAATAGGGAACTATTTGACACTATTTCAAATAGTGATCTAACCTAACCCTAACTACCCCATTTGCACCCTACTGATTCCCTGGTCCCCTTTCTCTCTCACACCAGCACAACAACACTAGGGAGGCAAGCCCTAGCTTGCATGGCATGGCCATGCCGGCCATGTCGAGCCACCTCCCTCTCCCTTCCTTCCCCAACCTGGCCCTGGTGCCACAGCTCGCCACCGTGCTCCTCTACAACGCCCTAGCCTCGCCACCGCCCCGGACGACGACGACAGACGCCGGAGATCACGCGCCCAGATCGGCACGGCCATGCCGCTCGTGTCGCGCATGGCGCGCCGCAGACACACACTGGCCACGTGCAGCGCCACCGCCTCGAGCACCCCCTGGACCCCCTGCAAGCACGTTGAGCACCTGCGTGACACCGCGACGCCGCCAGACACGCGCGCAGCCCAGACCTGTGCCCGCCGCCGCCGGAGACAGCGACACGATCCCGTGAACGACGCGCCAGACACGGACGCAATGCGTCGCCCACAGACGCCGCCCGACCGCGCCGTTGCCACCTATAGACTCGCCTGGACACGTAGAACACTGCCACGCCCTCGCCTAGCTCGATCGCTCGCCGGAATCGCCGTGCCATGGTCGACCACCTCACTGCCCCGCCACCCTCACTCGATTCTATAAATAGGGAGTTCCCTGGACAGAACCAAGCACACCACCTCGCTCTCCACCTCTCACTGCTTCTCAACCACCACTCCACCCATCGAATCCTCACCGGAGCAAGGCCAATCGCAAGATCACCGCCGCGGAAGCCCTGCAGCAATCGCCGGCGATCCCGACCACCCCAGGCGACGCCACCTGTACCAGGAGAACCGCCGTCGTCCACAACTTCACCAAGCATATTGCCAACCCTAGCTGGAGCCGCCGTAAGCTCTCCGACCCCCTACCCTCGCCGCCAGACCCTCTGCTTCTCGCCGGAGAAGACGACGCACCAGCGCCGTCCGATCTAATTCTAATCCTACGCCCCACGTTGATCATTACCGTTTCGGCGTTTAAACGTCGCTGACGGGTGGCCCCCGCTGTCAGGCAGCCCGCGCGTCACTGGACCGTGGCTGGGCTGGCCTTGGGCCGTTTTTAAATCTTTCAGCCCGTTTAGTTTCCCGCCCGGCCTTTTTAATTCAAATTCGTTTCAAACAATTACAAATGAATTTCAATACTGCCTCCAATTTGAAGATCCATAGATTTAAATCGGCTAAACCAAATTCAATGAATTTTATATGGTTGGAAAGCTAGTAAAAAGATCTACAAAATGGCACTGGTCCCATGACCAGATCTGTTGTAGAAATAATGTGGCAAAAAGAACAAGCCAGGGACTTTTGCACATTCAAATAATTCTTAAAAATCAACCAAAATAGATATTTAGTTAATTCCAACTCCAGTAGCTCACATTTGACTTACACCAAATGTTTCTGCAAGAAAATGGTGTGGTCACTTTGCATGATCATGCCCTAGTTTAATTAGTGGACAATATGGCTATTTTCTCTAAGTGATATTGTCCAAAACTATTATGAAAATTATATGAGGTGTTATACTTCATTTAAATCTTGTCCCAAATGAATTCATGTGATGTTTGGACCCCTGGCCAAACTCACCTATATGAAATACTTGGAGATTTAAATCATGTGTAGGATTGATAAATAGTATGAGGTGGTCTACCTCATTTAAATCATTTTCTCAAATGATGATAATGAATGGTTGACTTAGGTCAATACAAATTCATGTATGATTGTTTGAGAAATTAAATCTTAAGAAGATTTCAATGAGAGGAAATTATTTCTCAAGAACAACATGGAAACTATCATTTACATATATAATGAGAGGAAATTATTTTTCCTCAAGCAACACAACCAAAGCACCTTAATTGATTTACTTGTGTGCTTAGAATAGTTGTGTGCGTATATGTGATGTTTGGAATAGCCATTGAATTAGTGAGTGATTGTACTCGTATTCAAATTTAGACGCTAGCACCGGAGAATACCAAGAGGAGGAGGGATTCTACCAAGAGGAGGAGGAGGAGCCCCTTGAGAACTATCAAGGCAAGCTAATATTCTTGCAAAGTGCAAAGCCCCTTGGGGCATGGCACCATGATTCTTACCTTTCTTACCATAAGCCTATCCCAAGTTTCTACCTTACAAGTTTTTACTTGTTTATTTAAAGAGTTGCTTTTATAGTTAACTTTGGTCAAAGTTAAAGAAGGTTACTAGAGTAGCAAAGTGAGTCTCAAACTAGCCAAGCAAGATTAGCACCCCTCATGATTAGTGCTAGTGCTAAATATAAAAACTTGACTACTCTAGATGGGAGCATATGAATTTGACACAAGTTTGAAACCTTGGAATGATGAGTCATTCCATTGAATGATTTTTGAAGGTGAATATGACCAAGAGAAGATGGTGATTTTTGATATAAAACTGATGTTGGTTTGAATGCGATACCTTTCCAATATTGAGTACCCCCACAATACCTGATTATGGGTAGGGCTTAACTGGAAGTTTATGCATCTTAGTATGGGTTCCCTCCGAACACACATCATAGGGGTTATGCCGAGGCTGCCTCCGTTGTTGAGAAATGATGTGAATTGAGGTGAATTGTACGGCCAAGCCCTCGCGCAGTTCCTGGGTTGACGAGTTGGTCTTCACTCGGGAGGCCAAGCTCATGGGGAGAGGTGCTCATACTAGGATTTGTAAGTGAAAGGTTATGGTTGATGATCTGCGTATCGTGTTACGATGATTCGGGGAAATCCCGACGGATGAAATCAAATGTTGTGGCACAAGTGTGCAACCTCTGCAGAGTGTAAATCTATTCGAATAGCCGCGTCCACGGTTACGGACGGTTGGAAAGGCCATACCGTGTCCAATGTCAAATCTTTTGAAAATGTTGGTGAAATGAATGGTGAATTGGTGACTTGACTTTGAATCGCAACAATGTTGTGGGAATGACACTAATGTTCCCACTTGAGTTAGTCTAGCACTTGAATAAGTTTCTCAAATACTTATGAACCAAAATTGGCTTTATGCAAATAAACTAGAGCTTAGCACCCCTTACTAGAAATGTCTAGCACTTACGAGTAGTATTAGTTTGCAAGTACTTGAAGTACTTACGGCTTTGTCCCTGGCTATTCAAATGGCCAGAGTATGAAGATGAACAGATTTACCAAGGTGATGACCAGCAGGACGCCTACGACAACTAGGAGTCTTCCAACGTCAAGCGTTGGCCTGTGGACTAGAGAGTCCTTGTATCTTACGTTTCCGCTATGAACTTGTGTTTGTTCGTTGATCAATAGATCAACTATTTGTGTAATATGGATCATGTGATTCAAGTTGTAAGACAATATGGTTTGTAATAAATGATGACTGTGATATTCAGCTATTATGCCTCGCAACAACAATATTCTTGGGATTGCGATGAATGACATAATAGGCATCCGGACTTAAAAATCCGGGTGTTGACAAGTTGGTATCAGAGCCATTGTTTGACCTTAGAAGACCCTAGTTAGAATGGACGTTCATAAAAATTTAACTTTGAAATAAAACCAAGAAGCTATTTATGAAAATCTACTTACATTCTTGCCTTTGAGACTTTTTCGAAATTTGAATCATGCTCTTTCTTATTCGAATCTACTTAAAATTTTGCCACACTTGTTCACTCTCTAACTTACTTATCCATTTCGCTTTCAGATGGAGCCGAATGAACCCGTCAACACGAAGTTCTATCAGCTTGGGAACGGTGGAAGCCTCGTGTTCGAGCATGGCCTCACCGCTGTCTCCGCCTTTCTTGGGCGCCTTCACCCTGAGTTCCATGGAATTCAGGTGAACGATCAGCCCGGTGGCGAACTGCAGTGGATCATCACTTCAGATCTGAGAGGCACGATGGAGTCCCCCAACACAGAGAGGATCTTGTTCTCTTTCCGTGAGAGCAACTGGCTAGATGGACTTGCCTGTGCCCTTCAGGAGGCACTCGCTCGTCTTTGTGGCCAGAATGTGGTACGCCTGCTTGCGTCCCGCTTCGCTCACCTGGTGAGGCGTGACGCCTCAGGAGTGCCCATGACTCTGCAGTCGCACCCGGAGCTGAGGCACCACGCCGAGCACCTAGACTTCATGTCGTATCACACGCGGCGAGGAGCTAGACAACGCTCGGGCGTACGCCAACCGGACGCACCTCGCTGCGGCAGCCCATGCGGACGCCATCAAGATGCTCTCCGGGGATCGCAACAAGCTTCGCCGCGGCGTGCGAAGAGGGATGCAACGATCAAGCGCCTTCGCGCCAAGATCGCATCATTGGAGGCCACCGTCCAGGACCAGGAGGACCAGCTGAGGGATATGGAGGAGGATGACGAAGGTATTGACCTTTAGGGAGGAGGAGCCTTCCTGAGCGATGACGACGACTTCGAGGAGGACGAGTTCACTGAGGAGGAGGACTACGCTTTCCTGGAGCCAGGACCTGATGACGTCGTTCCGATCGACGTTGAGGACGAGGGTAGTAACACTTGAGCACTGATGTAGGTGTGAGTTGTATCCCGTCCCTTGTATCGTAGCATGTTGAATGGTTCTTAAAACCATGGGAAGTGTTAAGTGTCAAGTGTTAGTTTGTAATGTGTGTTGAATGAATGAATGAATGTTGTGTTTGTCATGAAAAGACTTCAAGTTTCAAATTTTATGAACTAACTCAAAATAAACCATAGAAATTTCCCTCTTATCTCAGTATATTCTCTATGATCAGATGGCCCCTCCCAATCGCAACAACAACGATGCGATGATGCAACTATCGCAAACCCCGCTGGCCGACGGGGAGACGAAAGAGCTGAACGCCAAGCCAACATCGCAGCCTTGCAGAACCTTGCCAATCAAGGCCATGGAAATCATGACCACCCCGGTTCAAAGCTCAAGAACTTTCAGAACACCAACCCTCCGGTGTTTAGCAAGACGGAAGAACCCCTCGACGCCGATGACTGGCTCCAGACTATGGAGAATAACTTGGAAGTAGCCGGAGTGGAAGCCAATGAGATGGTGCTGTTTGCCACCCACTATCTTGCCGGACCAGCCCGAGCCTGGTGGACTAGCACCCGTGCCATGAACGGAGGTTAGTTCATGACTTGGGCAGAGTTCAAGCTCAAGTTCAGCAAGTACCATGTACCCCCGGGTCTTATCAAGAAGATGAGGGATGAGTTCCGTGAACTGAAGCAGGGTCGCATGACGGTGGTAGAATACCGCGACATGTTCCTTACACTGTCGAGGTACGCCCCAGATGAGACCGACACCACCGCGAAGAGGCAGGAGAGATTCCTGAACGGACTGCATGATGAGATGCAGACTGTCCTCGTCAACATCCCCTTCGCCGACCTTGAAGCCCTTGTTGACTCCGCCATCCAGATGGAGGGCAAGCTGAACCAAGCCAATGAAAACCGCAAACGCCGCATGATGCATCAGAGTGGGCCTAGCAACGCCCCGAAGTATCGCCCCAGCTCAAGCGGAGGTTTCACTCCGAGAAACAACAACAAAGCCCCGATGCAGAACTCGCGCCCCGGTTATCAGAACCGGAGTGGAGGAAACCCCAGGCCAGGAGGCCACAACAACAACAGCAACTACAACAACAACTACAACCGCGCTCCGCCTAGAGCCCCCAACAACAACAACACCAACACCAACACCGCTCCAAGGACCGGAAGCAACGCCATCCCCGTCGCCTCCAAGGACAAGTCCACCATCACTTGTTATGAGTGTGGTGTAGTGGGGCACTACTCCAACGAGTGTCCCAAGAGGCTCGCCAAGCTCGCGAGGAAACACCGCTGCACCTGCTCAGCCAGCAACGCCGTGTCTCCACCGGCAAGAAGTTCGCCCCCAACAACCCCAATAACCGCAACGGCCGTCTCTACCACATGAGCGCCGAAGAAGCCCAGGAAGCACCAGATGTTGTACTGGGTATGTTTTCTGTCAACCACACCCCTGCCAGAGTGTTGTTTGATTCCGGAGCATCTCATTCTTTTGTCACCGAAGACTTTGCATCAACCAGTAAAATTCAACCCCTCAGTTTGAAGCATGTTATGATAGTTCAAATCCCCGGATCAACCACCAAAGCCAGAAAATTTTGCAAAAATGTACCCATCATAATACATGAGATAGAATTCTATGCCAATCTCATCATTCTGGGAACCAAAGGTTTGGAAGTCGTACTAGGAATGGACTGGATGTCAAAACACCATGGTTTGATAGACTGTGCCAAGAAGGCCATCACCATGACTAGCAGCACCGGTATCCTAGTAGAGCACGTCTCTGAAAAACTACCCAGAAAATTTACCTGTAACCAAAGTGTAGCCAAGCCAACTCTGGATCAAATCAGAGTCGTTTGTCGATACCCTGATGTGTTTCCGGATGATCTACCCGGTATGCCCCCGGATCGGGATATCGAGTTCATCATCGAGTTAATCCCCGTAACCGGACCTATAGCGCAGAGAGCCTATAGCATGAACCCAACAGAGCTTGTGGAGCTGAAGAAACAGATAGATGATATGCTAGCCAAGGGTCTGATTCGACCTAGTGCATCCCCCTGGAGATCACCTGTGTTGTTTGTGGACAAGAAGGATGGTGCCACCCGGTTATGTACAGACTATCGTAAGCTTAACGATGTCACCATCAAGAACAAATACCCCCTACCCAAGATAGAAGACCTGTTTGATCAGTTAACCGGAGCCAAAGTTTTCTCAAAGATAGATCTTAGGACTGGTTATCATCAGCTGAAGATTCGAGCCACTGATATTCCAAAGACTGCCTTCACCACCAGATATGGTTTGTATGAATACAACGTCATGTCATTCGGATTAACCAATGCCCCAGCTTATTTCATGAACCTCATGAATAAGATCTTCATGAACTTTCTGGACAAGTTTGTCGTTGTCTTCATCGACGACATTCTTATCTACTCCAAGTCCGAGGAGGAACATGAACAGACATTTGGAGACTGTCCTAGAAACCCTTAGACACCACCAGTTGTATGCCAAGTTCAGCAAGTGTGAGTTCTGGCTGAAGGAAGTAGGATTCCTGGGACACATCTTGTCTGCAGGAGGAATTGCCGTAGATCCCTCCAAAATTAAAACTGTTATGGAATGGCAAGCCCCCACCACCCAAACCGAGGTCCGCGCTTTTCTTGGATTAGCCGGATATTACCGCAGATTTGTAGAAGGCTTTTCGAGCATCGCTCGACCAATGACCCAACTGTTGAAGAGGGACAAGAAGTTTGAGTGGACTGACAAATGTGAAGAGAGCTTCCAACAGCTCAAGAGTAGACTCGACCTCAGCCCCAATCCCGATCATGCTCGACATCACTAAGCCCTTTGACGTATATTGCGACGCCTCCAAGATTGGTCTTGGATGTGTGCTTATGCAAGAAGGCAAAGTCATATCCTACCTCTCCCGACAATTGAAGCAACATGAGCAGAATTATCCAACCCATGACCTCGAACTTGCAGCCGTTGTCTTAGCCCTGAAAGTTTGGCGTCATTACCTCATGGGTAATCGATGCGAGATCTACTCCGACCACAAAAGCCTGAAATATATCTTCACCCAGAAGGAGCTGAACATGAGGCAGCGCAGATGGATTGAATTGATCAAGGATTACGACATGGAGATTCACTACCACCCGGCAAGGCCAATGTGGTAGCGGATGCTTTGAGTCGACTGCCGTGTCAGTTGAACTCCATGATCGCAATCGAGCAACCCAGCCTGTTTCAAGAGTTTGAACAGTTTAGACTTGAACTTGTTAGTGAAGGATTCCTAGCCAGCATTGAACTTCAACCCACCTTGATCAGCCAGATTAAGGAAGCCCAGTTAGGAAATGCCAGCACCGAGGGAATCAAGAAACAGATAGCCGCAGGAAAGGCACCAGGATTCACCGTAGATGAAGCCGGAGTTCTTTGGTACAAAGGACGCCTCTGCGTACCATCGGACTCAGACTTAAAGCAAGTCATCTTGCAAGAAGCCCATGACACCCTTTACTCAATCCACCCCGGAGGTACCAAGATGTATCAAGACCTGAAGGAGCAATTCTGGTGGCATGGAATGAAGAGGGAGATCGGAAGCTACATCGCCAAGTGTGATATCTGTCAGAGAGTCAAGGCGGAACATCAGCGACCCGCAGGACTGCTACAACCCTTGCAGATTCCAGAATAGAAGTGGGACTCAGTAGGAATGGACTTTATCACCGGTTTTCCCAAATCCAGCAAAGGCAATGACTCCATATGGGTAGTTGTCGATAGACTGACCAAGGTAGCTCATTTCATCGCTATCAAGACCACATACCAAGGCCCAAAGTTAGCTGAACTATAGATCTCCAGAATAGTCGCCCTGCACGGAACCCCGAAGTCGATAGTGTCAGATAGAGGATCACAATTCACCTCAAGATTCTGGCAGAAAGTGCACGAAGGACTAGGAACCCGTCTGAATTTCAGCACCGCCTATCACCCTCAGACTGACGGACAGACTGAGAGAGTCAACCAGATACTGGAAGACATGTTGAGAGCATGTGTACTGGAGTACGGATCCAAGTGGGAAGACTGCTTGCCTTATGCAGAATTCTCTTACAACAACAGCTACCAAGCCAGCCTGCAGATGGCCCCCTTTGAAGCCTTGTACGGAAGGAAATTTCGTACCCCTCTGAATTGGTCGGAAGTCAGAGAAAGCCAAGTCTTTGGCCCAGATGTTCTTCGTGAAGCCGAAGAGAAAGTGCACAAGATCCGCGAGTACCTCAAGACGGCGCAATCAAGACAGAAGAGTTACGCCGACAAGAGACGTCGGGAGATGACCTTTGAGATCGGAGACTTCGTCTATCTCAAGGTATCCCCCTTGAAAGGAATGCAGAGATTCCAGCTGAAAGGAAAGCTCGCACCCCGATATATCGGACCCTTCAAGGTTCTGAGTCACCGAGGTGAAGTATCTTATCAGCTGGAGCCGCCGGAAGAAATGTCGGCTGTGCACGACGTGTTTCACATCTAACTCCTCCGGAAGTGCCTTGAAGTCCCTGAGAAGACCGAAGTGTTCAAGAACATCGATCATCGATCGGTGGATATCAACCAGGACTTGACATACCGCGAAGTGCCGATTCGCATCCTGGAGGAAGCTTACCGAACCACCCGCACCCGAAGCATCAAGTTCCTGAAAATTCAGTGGAGCAACCATACTGAGGATGAAGCTACTTGGGAACGCGAAGATGTCATGAAGAAGGAGTACCTAGATCTCTTTAGTACCTAACTTTCTTTTAGATCTCGGGACGAGATCTTCTGTAAGGGGGAAGGGTTTGTAACATCCCAAATTTCAATAAAAGAGAGAAACAAATATTCCAGAGATCAAAATTTCAAACCAACAAAAACTTTTCTTTTGCATATAGTACCCTGCATAGGACTTGTGCATTTGAGTGATATGCCATGATGATTGTTAATATGTGTTTGTGCCATGCTCTAAAACCCTAAGGTGATCATGTGAAGATCACCAACCAAATAAGTCAAAAAGAGAAAGAAATCAAATAAAAGAAAAACCCTAAAACCCTCACATATGCTCTATGGCATTTTTATAAATTTTGACCCTAGACTAAATTGGTCTTCACCATTAGTTGAATAATGTTATTAAACACTTGTTACAACTTTTGGAATCAAAGAATCACAATTCAAATGGTTTTCAAATACAAAACTTGCTCACATATGATAATGGCCAAAACTGCCATTTACAATCTGGTCACCACTTTGAGCCCTTGCTTTTCGAAATTTTCAAACTAAACTTTGTCAACCCTTTGCACCTCATCCAAGTCAACATCAAGGTGAACACTTTTTGTAAAGATCACCATGCCAAATTCTTTCTTGATCATTATCTATGCTCAACCAAAGTTGCAACTTTTATTAAGTTCAACAATCCCACACTTGTCAAATTTTGCAAATCTTGAATTCAAAAATTCCACCACCACACTCCATCACCTCTGGTCATTTCTAACCCATTGAGATACTCACATTTCAAAAACCTGCAACCTTTTGAATTGAACCAAATTTGGACAAATTTCACAATTTCCAAATAGGGAACTATTTGACACTATTTCAAATAGTGATCTAACCTAACCCTAACTACCCCATTTGCACCCTACTAGTTCCCTGGTCCCCTTTCTCTCTCACACCAGCACAGCAACACTAGGGAGGCAAGCCCTAGCTTGCATGGCATGGCCATGCCGGCCATGTCGAGCCACCTCCCTCTCCCTTCCTTCCCCAACCTGGCCCTGGTGCCACAGCTCGCCACCGTGCTCCTCTACAACGCCCTAGCCTCGCCACCGCCCCGGACGACGACGACAGACGCCGGAGATCGCGCGCCCAGATCGGCACGGCCATGCCGCTCGCGTCGCGCATGGCGCGCCGCGGACACACACCGGCCACGTGCGGCGCCACCGCCTCGAGCACCCCCTGGACCCCCCGCAAGCACGTTGAGCACTCGCGTGACACCGCGACGCCGCCAGACACGCGCGCAGCCCAGACCCGTGCCCGCCGCCGCCGGAGACGGCGACACGATCCCGTGAACGACGCGCCAGACACGGACGCAATGCGTCGCCCACAGACGCCGCCCGACCGCGCCGTTGCCACCTATAGACTCGCCTGGACACGTAGAACACTGCCACGCCCTCTCCTAGCTCGACCGCTCGCCGGAATCGCCGTGCCATGGTCGACCACCTCACTGCCCCGCCACCCTCACTCGATTCTATAAATAGGGAGTTCCCTGGACAGAACCAAGCACACCACCTCGTTCTCCACCTCTCACTGCTTCTCAACCACCACTCCACCCATCGAATCCTCGCCGGAGCAAGGCTAATCGCAAGATCACCGCCGCGGAAGCCCTGCAGCAATCGCCGGCGATCCCGACCACCCCAGGCGACGCCACCTGTACCAGGAGAACCGCCGTCGTCCACAACTTCACCAAGCATATTGCCAACCCTAGCTGGAGCCGCCGTAAGCTCTCCGACCCCCTACCCTCGCCGCCAGACCCTCTGCTTCTCGCCGGAGAAGACAACGCACCAGCGCCGTCCGATCTAATTCTAATCCTACGCCCCACGTTGATCATTACCGTTTTGGCGTTTAAACGTCGCTGACGGGTGGCCCCCGCTGTCAGGCAGCCCGCGCGTCACTGGACCGTGGCTGGGCTGGCCTTGGGCCATTTTTAAATCATTCAGCCCGTTTAGTTTCCCGCCCAGCCTTTTAAATTCAAATTCATTTCAAACAATTACAAATGAATTTCAATACTGCCTCCAATTTGAAAATCCATAGATTTAGATCGGCTAAACCAAATTCAATGAATTTTATATGTTTGGAAAGCTAGTAAAAAGATCTACAAAATGGCACTGGTCTCATGACCAGATCTGTTGTAGAAATAATGTGGCAAAAAGAACAAGCCAGGGACTTTTGCACATTCAAATAATTCTTAAAAATCAACCAAAATAGATATTTAGTTAATTCCAACTCCAGTAGCTCACATTTGACTTACACCAATTGTTTCTGCAAGAAAATGGTGTGGTCACTTTGCATGATCATGCCCTAGTTTAATTAGTGGACAATATGGCTATTTTCTCTAAGTGATATTGTCCAAAACTATTATGCAAATTGTATGAGGTGTTATACTTCATTTAAATCTTGTCCCAAATGAATTCATGTGATGTTTGGACCCCTGGCCAAACTCACCTATATGAAATACTTGGAGATTTAAATCATGTGTAGGATTGATAAATAGTATGAGGTGGTCTACCTCATTTAAATCATTTTCTCAAATGATGATAATGAATGGTTGACTTAGGTCAATACAAATTCATGTATGATTGTTTGAGAAATTAAATCTTAAGAAGATTTCAATGAGAGGAAATTATTTCTCAAGAACAACATGGAAACTATCATTTACATATATAATGAGAGGAAATTATTTTTCCTCAAGCAACACAACCAAAGCACCTTAATTGATTTACTTGTGTGCTTAGAATAGTTGTGTGCATATATGTGATGTTTGGAATAGCCATTGAATTAGTGAGTGATTGTACTCGTATTCAAATTTAGACGCTAGCACCGGAAAATACCAAGAGGAGGAGGGATTCTACCAAGAGGAGGAGGAGGAGCCCCTTGAGAACTATCAAGGCAAGCTAATATTCTTGCAAAGTGCAAAGCCCCTTGGGGCATGGCACCATGATTCTTACCTTCCTTACAATAAGCCTATCCCAAGTTTCTACCTTACAAGTTTTTACTTGTTTATTTAAAGAGTTGCTTTTATAGTTAACTTTGGTCAAAGTTAAAGAAGGTTACTAGAGTAGCAAAGTGAGTCTCAAACTAGCCAAGCAAGATTAGCACCCCTCATGATTAGTGCTAGTGCTAAATATAAAAACTTGACTACTCTAGATGGGAGCATATGAATTTGACACAAGTTTGAAACCTTGGAATGATGAGTCATTCCATTGAATGATTTTTGAAGGTGAATATGACCAAGAGAAGATGGTGATTTTTGATATAAAACTGCTGTTGGTTTGAATGCGATACCTTTCCAATATTGAGTACCCCCACAATACCTGATTATGGGTAGGGCTTAACTGGAAGTTTATGCATCTTAGTATGGGTTCCCTCTAAACACACATCATAGGGGTTATGCCGAGGCTGCCTCCGTTGTTGAGAAATGATGTGAATTCAGGTGAATTGTACGGCCAAGCCCTGTGCAGTTCCCAGGTTGACGAGTTGGTCTTCACTTGGGAGGCCAAGCTCATGGGGAGAGGTGCTCATACTAGGATTTGTAAGTGAAAGGTTATGGTTGATGATCCGCGTACCGTGTTACGATGATTCGGGGAAATCCCGACGGATGAAATCAAATGTTGTGGCACAAGTGTGCAACCTCTGCAGAGTGTAAATCTATTCGAATAGCCGCGTCCACGGTTACGGACGGTTGGAAAGGCCATACTGTGTCCAATGTCAAATCTTTTGAAAATGTTGGTGAAATGAATGGTGAATTGGTGACTTGACTTTGAATCGCAACAATGTTGTGGGAATGACACTAATGTTCCCACTTGAGTTAGTCTAGCACTTGAATAAGTTTCTCAAATACTTATGAACCAAAATTGGCTTTATGCAAATAAACTAGAGCTTAGCACCCCCTTACTAGAAATGTCTAGCACTTACACTAGTATTAGTTTGCAAGTACTTGAAGTACTTACGGCTTTGTCCCTGGCTATTCAAATGGCCGGAGTATGAAGATGAACAGATTTACCAAGGTGATGACCAGCGGGACGCCTACGACAACTAGGAGTCTTCCAACGTCAAGCGTTGGCTCGTGGACTAGAGAGTCCTTGTATCTTACGTTTCCGCTATGAACTTGTGTTTGTTCGTTGATCAATAGATCAACTATTTGTGTAATATGGATCATGTGATTCAAGTTGTAAGACAATATGGTTTGTAATAAATGATGACTGTGATATTCAGCTATTATGCCTCGCAACAACAATATTACTGGGATTGCGATGACTGACATAATAGGCATCCGGACTTAAAAATCCGGGTGTTGACAGCACGCCGGGCTTGACGGCTTGGCCGGAGACGGCCAGGTTCGCCGGAATTGGTTGATGCCGACGCCGGAGAGGATGAGGTCGTCGGCGTCGATCTCGGGCACGGTGGCTCGATTCCTCCCGTGGGCGTAGCAAGTCGAGGGCGGTGATCACGCTGTTGTGCTCGCCTTGGCTCGGAGAGGCTTCTATCGCCGGCGGTAATGGCGACTGGCGGAGCCAGGGTTTCGGTGTGGAGGGAAATTGGGACAGCGAGAAAGAAGAGGGCGACTAGGGTTCGTCCAGGGCTTTTATACGGCGCCTGGGCGCGTGCCTCGTCACGGATTCGGTCGAGGAGAGGGCGCCAGCGCGAGGGAGAAGGCGATCACGGCGTCGTGCTGCCCTCCAGCTCACGGGGAGGATGAGGATGAACTCCTCCTCGTTAATTTTTACGAAGGGGTATGGTGGGCTGAGTCCGGGCTATCGTCGGGCTGAGAAATTTGGGCTTCTGGTGGGCTGCGGCGGCAGGTAAGGTCTGGTAAGCTTCCTCTCTTTTTCTCCTTTCTATTTTTATTTTATGTTTTTAATTTGCCCATTTGAATTCATATTTGAATTCTGTTTTATTTGCAGGTGTTTTATATGTTAATTCCATTTTGATGTGGTGTGATGACTATCATATCATTATTCTGTTTGAAACAAGTATTTCACATTGGATTATATTACATACTAATGGATGATCCAAAATAGCCATTAGGCATGATGTTATGTGATGTTATATCCCCATTTTAAATGTTATTTTCATCTTTTGTATCCATCTGTTTGTATTGTTAGGTTTTGGTATTTTTTAACTCAAGGTAGTTTAGGGGTTGTTCATAAGGCTTGGTTTCTGTTTAAGAGGGGATGACTTACATATAATTTATGTGTGCCCAACTTATTAGGGTTTAATAGTTTCTATTTTAACCCCCTTCTGAGATTAATATTGACCTTATCCTTGAAAGTATCGGATATAAGTATTGATTCAATCATGATTTGATATTAATTATAAGGATAAGTGGTGGATAAGTGTTTCATCACCACACATGTGTTTGAATTATGGCATTTGAGCATTAGGTGTTTCTTATGTTTAATAATTGAAGCAGAAGATTTATTTGATGTGCAAATCTAGGGTTCAAATGCTATTACCTAATGACAATTGGTTTGAATCTCAATTATGGCCTGGTTTATATTATGATCACCATAGTGATACATAAACTAGGGTTGAGGTTTAATTCTAGGTTATAGAGATGAATTAACACCATATTGCATGTGCTAGGGTTTAATCTACCCTAACCATGATAAGGTGGTTGCTTACTTAACATTTTATGTTCTCCTCTAGTTACTCAGATATTGAGAATTAGTTTTATCTTCTACCAATTGGCTTCTATTATTAACCTCAATTTATCATTTAAGTAACTACATTGGTTATAGTTCTTTTTTATAGTTAACTTTGGTCATATGGATATATGGTTTCTCACCTTATAAAGTATAGAGTTTTACTCTAAGGTTTCCTTAGGTTCATTAATTGATGAATGAATGGGAAAATAGATGTGGTAAGATTCTACTTATTATCACCAATTGATTTATAATTATAGGTTGGGATATAAGCCTAGGGTTTCTTATTAGTTACCTCCCTATAATTTCATGTGGCTATTAATATCTGCTTATCCTATTAGGGTTTAACTTATCCTCACATACTTCAAGAGCATGATCATGGTTAGACATGATCCACTTGTTCTTGATATCCTTACCTCAAGTTCTTAGGGTTTATGATCATCACTCAATTTATAATGATCAAGGTTTGGCTTCCTAATTTATTTCCAATGGAATGGGTTCTCACTTCCATGATCAAGCATTGTCTTGATCAACTAGGATATATCAATTCTATTTTACTTTCTAGGATGGTAATGGTCATGGTTGTCTCAATAGTTTTATATCCCAGGAAAAGGCCTGAGATAATTACTTAAAGTTCTCTCAAGAACTGATGATTTAACCATTTGGATATTTGAATAGATAGAACTAGGATTAGTATGGATGGTCTCTCTCATTTGGGAAGGACTTCAATGCTAACCTAATATTAGGCTCCATAGAGTTGATGTGATCATCAAGATCTAGGTTTAATATAATTGGGTTCTCTCCCTAGGAATGGTCTGGAATAATATCCTAGGGTTTCTCTTCAAAGTGATGGTTGGAATACATGGATGTATATTCAAGGTTTTAGCTTAAGGTTTTCAACTGCTTCACTAATAAATACTATAGAACTCTCACCTCTCTAGGTTTGATGTGTAATAACTTGGAATGGAGAATAATATCTATTTTTGGAGTGGATCTTCTTGTTATAATTTCAAATGTTGATATAGAATGAATACCATGATATTTTATGGTAGGATCATGGATTAGTTTTAAGTCATAGAGAAGATAAGTCAAGAATGGTTTCTCCATTTTATTGTTACTTGATTTGCAATTGAATTGGTGTTCATATGTTATGACAAGGATTATCATGTTGTGATCCTTAACAAGATCAAGTAATTAATCATTGATTAAAGTGTTGTTGTGTTAGATTTGATTCCATTTAATCTAACCCCTTAGATCAAATCATCTCTACCCAAAACAAGGTTTTATCAAAGGTCACATTGAGGTTTATAGCACTTGACTTGATGAGCTACTTCAATTCCACCAAGGTCAAGTGAAACTTCGATTCTTGTGATCTGTTTTACTTTAAAGCGCGAAAATTCCCCAGATTTTCTATGCATGAATGCAATGCACACATCTGTTTCCTCTATTTTTGTAACCCCAATACCTGGGATATTACAAGAACTTGATAAAGGTTTATGAACCTGAGCATAATGATCAGAGTAGCGCAGCATCGGAAATTGGTTCCGGAAGCGGCCACGACGATCATGGCTCCCATGACTACAAAGTGTTTTAGCCATGGAGATCGAAGTATATATTGAACCTTGTAGGTATGGTTTACTTTGTGATCAAATAAATGATTTGTGGACAAAGGATTGATTTTGAACAATGATAAACCAACTACAAACAAATAAGTTATGATGGGCCCTGACTCCTTTAAAATGGCCATGCACCATGAAATCCATAATAGATGAATATTTTTTGAAAGTAAATGGATCTATAAAATTGATGAAGCTTGACTTGTCGAAAAGTTGTTTACAACAAAGTTCAAAGAGTTGACTACGATAAGATTAGATCTTCCATAGCAATGCTTATAGTCTATATGGATTATTCTAGTAATCACTACATATTTCTTTTATGAGATATGTTAGTAGGATGGCAAAATACATTACTTATCAGAAGTGTGTATTGAAGGTGTATACAAGATACAACCAAGAGTTTTGCTAGTCCGTGGAATACTAGATAGATATACAAACTTCAATTGGATGAAGTAAGTATCGCGGAGTTGGAATCTTCACCGCATGAAATGATCAAAGAGTTATGATTTCATCAGAGACGATGAAGAGGCTTGCATTTGCAAGAAATTAAGTGGGAGCGCTGAGACATATTTGTAATACTTTATGTAGATGACATATCGTTGATTATAAATAATGTAATTATATAATTGATTAAAAAGGTTTCATTGAGAATTAAACTTCAATGAAAGGATATGGACTGAAACAAATTTAGTGTCAATATCTATGAAGATAGATTGAAACACATAATAAGTTTAAGTCAAAGTACATAGAATGGATATTGAAGTAGTTCAATATAGAAATATTAAGAAAATGTTCTTGTCATGTGAAGGTTTGACAAGACTTGAGTGTATCTGACACTCAATGAGTAAAAACACATGAGTGATTATAGATCACACATAATATGTACACAATCAGATGTCCTGTGCTCTAAAAGTGTTATGAGCATGTACCAGAATGATTCATGTGATGATCATTGAAAACAGTAAGAATATTCTTGAGTACTTAAGAAGAACCAATGATATATATATATATATAGTTTTGTATGGAGAAATGACAAACAAATCGTTGTAAGGTGTTGCACCGATATTTGTTTTTTCACATATAAAAATAAAATTTCAATCTCAAATTAGACTAAGTGTTGTTTTAAAAGGTAGCACAATGAGCTAGAAGTTGTCTATGCTAGATTTAGAAGAGTTCTAAATATTGTGACGGATTCTACAAACGAAGGCAGAGTATGTCATTGTTTTGACAATGACTGAGGATATTAAGTCAAGAGGTTCTTTGAGAACTTGGTGTAGTTCCAATAGTGTCAGAACTTTGAAGCTATATTGTGTATGACAATATTAGTGACATATTTCAGACCGCGGAATTAAGGTTCCACCAGAAGACCAAACATATTTAATGCCGACTCATTTAGAAAATGAGTGATGCGTAGAGACGCAAATGAATTGCAAAATACATACGTTTCTGAGCATGTCAGATCCGTTGACTAAAACTTCTCCCGTGAGCAAAACATGATAAAGCACCTGAAGGCCAAGGTGTTATATCTTTACATATGTAAACTAGATTATTGACTCTAGTGCAAGTGGGAGACTGTTGGAGATATGCCCAAGAGGCAATAATAAAATGGTTATTATAATATATCTTTGTATTTATGATGATGTTTACATACCATGCTATAATTGTATTAACCGAAACTTTGATACATGTGTGTTATGTGAACAACAAGGAGTCCCTAGTAAGCCTCTTGTATAACTAGCTTGTTGATTAATAGATGATCATGGTTTCGTGATCATGAACATTGGATGTTATTAATAACAAGGTTATGTAATTATATGAATGATGTAATGGACACACCCAATTAAGCGTAGAATAAGATCACGTCATTAAGTTATTTGCTATAAGCTTTCGATACATAGTTACCTAGTCCTTTCGACCATGAGATCATGTAAATCACTTATACCGGAAAGGTACTTTGATTACATCAAACGCCACTGCGTAAATGGGTGGTTATAAAGGTGGGATTACGTATCCGGAAAGTATGAGTCGAGGCATATGGATCAACAGTGGGATTTGTCCATCCCGATGACGGATAGATATACTCTGGGCCCTCTCAGTGGAATGTCGTCTAATAGCTTGCAAGCATATGAATGGTTCATAAGAGACCACATAGCACGGTACGAGTAAAGAGTACTTTTCATGAGACGAGGTTGAACGAGGTATAGAGATACCGATGATCAAACCTCGGACAAGTAAAATATCGCGTGACAAAGGAAATCAGTATCGTATGTAAATGGTTCACTCGATCACTAAAGTCATCGTTGAATATGTGGGAGCCATTATGGATCTCCAGATCCCGCTATTGGTTATTGGTCGGAGAGAGGTCTCAACCATGTCTACATAGTTCGCGAACCGTAGGGTGACACACTTAAGGTTTGATGTCGTTTAAGTAGATATGGAATATGGAATGGAGTTCGAAGTTTTGTTCGGAGTCTCGGATGGGATCCAGGACATCACGAGGAGTTCCGGAATGGTCCGGAGAATAAGATTCATATATAGGAAGTCATATTCCAAGTTTGGAAATGATCCGGTGCATTTATGGCAGGTTCTAGAAGGTTCTAGAAAAGTCCGGAAGAAAGGCACTATGGAAGGTGGAGTCCCGGAGGGACTCCACAAGCTTGGCCGGTAAAACCCTAAGGGAAGAGTCCCAGGTGGGCTCCACCTGAGGTGGCCGGCCACCCTCCCTCAAGGAAAGGTGGGAATCCCACCTAGAGTGGGACTCCCATCTTGAGTAGGTTTCCCACCAAAGGTAGGTTTTGGTGTTGGGGTCTTATTCGAAGACTTGGGATACAACTCTTGGGGCTTCCACCTATATAATGAGGGGCATAGGGGAGGGGCTGGCCACACCAAGCCACTCTTGGCCGCAGCCCCCAAGTGGCCGGCGCCCAAGCCCCCTCTCCCCAAACCCTAGCTACCTCTCCTCCGCATACAACTCCCGCATACGCTTAGACGAAGCCCTGCCGGAGTTCTCCACCACCACCGCCACCACGCCGTCGTGCTGCCGGGATTCCGAGGAGGATCTACTACTTCCGCTGCCTGCTGGAACGGGGAGAAGGACATCGTCTTCATCAACACCGAACGTGTGACCGAGTACGGAGGTGCTGCCCGATTGTGGCACCGTCAAGATCTTCTACGCGCTTTTGAAAGCGGCAAGTGATCGTCTACCGCAGCAACGAGAGCCTCCTCTTGTAGGCTTTGGAAATCTTCAAGGGTTAGTCTCGTTCATCCCCTCGTTGCTCCCATCTTCTAGATTGCATCTTGGCTTGGATTGCGTTCTCGCGGTAGGAAATTTTTTGTTTTCTATGCTACGAATCCCATCACTCAATTCATCTAGCATATCCTCTAAACGGGGAATAGGATGACGATATCGAATAGTAATGTTGTTTATCGCTCTACAATCTACGCAC
>NC_061509.1:87801936-87869950 GCF_022539505.1 Lolium rigidum
TAATACCAATGCAAGTTTTCATAACCATTTCTTCAAAAGATTGCTTTTATTCGGAAGAACTATGTCCAGTCAGCCTTCACCGGTTTACTAGAACTTCATGGAGCTCCTTTCCGGCCACGTTCGCAGTTCCTTATCCCGGAACAGGGAGTGACAGGTCACGGTTCTTTACACTCTGCAGAGGTGTGTTGCTTTACCCATAAGAGATCTTAACCTTGTTGCCAACCAAGCTGCAGGCTTGTTCACACTTCCTTTGGTGTGAGGCCAGGAGTAAGGTCATAGCCAATCATATTCCTCCGCTACCTCGCACACCCACCCTTTGTTGCATGCCCCGACCCTGGGTCCACGCCGGTCCCATTATTCCTATAGATTTCAAGGTGGACCCCGACCACGACGACAGTGCTGGGCTCTACCATACACTCCTACGCCGGTAGCTGCAACCCATCATAGACCGCATTACCGTGGGGAATTAGAGTGGGATCCCCACCCTCCGGTTGTTCCGCAAGACGCAACTGCTACGGCAAGCAATGCTTTACCGTGGGGAATTAGAGTGGGATCCCCACCCTCCGGTTGTTCCGCCAGATACAACTGCTACGGTAAGCGCATCCGTTGATGTACAAGAGGTGGAAATACGATTGACTAGTCCGTCCCATTCCAGATCTTATGGTTAACACGGGTATTACGGCACAAGAATCACTGGCGACATTTGTTGTTTAATCCTAGATGGATATAAACCCTTGCAATGGAACCTCCACCATATCAACACAATCCATGGTTCCATTGCCCACTACATAGTCATATTCATAGTTATGAAAATAGTGGTTTTGGTTTTTATGCAATAGTGATAATCATAGTACTTTGCAAGTAATTTGATAAAGATACTCAAATGACATGAGCAAGCGATGAACTTGCCTTTCTTGGCTGCAAGATTATGCAGACAAGGTCTTCGATGTGTAATGACTTCAAATTCTGAAATAGCATCATCGTCCGGTAAGGACGATGTTTAAAAGATTGGCAAGGATGCAATAATGCATAAGAATGAGATGCAATCGCTCTAAGCGTGACCTAACCCCGATGATTTAGGATTAGTGAGTGGTAATGATTAGTTCAGGGTGTGTTGCACTTTTAGAATGATTCACAAATAAGGTTCTTATTCAGGGTTGGGTTGTTTTAGAATCATAAGCAGGTGGTAAAATGATTAGTAACAATCATACACATCCAGGAATAGTAATTGTATAATAAGTGAAGAGCAGTTGTTAATTTTAATACTATATGGCATGGTTAATGATTACTTGTTATATTCTTCAAAAGAATAACTTTTGAAGAACATGTTCTTTAATAAAGAACAAGCATGACAATTGGGTTTGTGGATTGCTATAATTTATTATGGTTCCAAGTAGTTTCTGGGTAAGTATAAGATGGATCACAACATAGTTGGATTCTTCAATAGCTAAAACTTGTAGGGTTGAGTTAAGCCTAAACATCTTGAGCAATCTATTATAAATAGTTGCTATCAAGGTTGGTATACCTTGCTGGGGATAGCTAGTTAGGGTTTATAGAACCTGTTAGGTAGGGTTGAGGTTACTCTCTATTTTCTTCGAAAGAATAACTTTTGAAGAACATACTTCTTAAATACTAAGAAGTATAATAATTAGGTTGAGGTTGTTTAGGGTTGCTATTTAATTCTCTAAGTAAGGATTGGTTGGTTCCTAAATAGGATATTTGATAATTATCTAACATTAGTAGGGTTTAGTGGATATGGTGTGTGATGCACAATTAATGGACATGGTTGCTATTATGGTTCATCACAGGGTTGTGATGATAAATATGGATAATCAAGGTTGTTGCCTCTAAGGATAGGAACTATGGTTGGTTCTATTTGATCATCTAGGTTTGATTAAGATGAATACATGGAATACTAATTTAGTAATGATGGTTACTACATTTTATGTGCTCAAGGTAAACATTTAGAAGCTACTATGGTTCTAGGATTTGAAATAAAGTACCATGATCACCTGTTCTAACCTTGGATTTAGGTTAGAAGCAAATTAGGGTTCACATGTAATAATGGAACTAGGGTTCCTAATTAGTTTAGGGTGTTAGGAGTCACATGAAATGATAGGGTTATAATATCATTCCATGTGGAATTTAGGGTTTGTTATTATCAATTTAATTCTATGATTAATAACTTCATGTTAAAGTTGAAGTTATTGATAACTTTGAAATAAAATTAATATTTACTTTGGCTTTTTATTATTTTTAAGTAATTTACTAATTAGGGTAATTATTAATTAGGGTTTAAATTTCCCTAATAATGATTTAATAGGATTGCAAATAAAGAAAATTAGTTTTCATGTTTTCTTTATTTGCTTACTGGTTTTATTTAATTTATAAATGGTTTCTTAAATTCTAAATTTTTAATGGTATTTAGAATTTAAAATTAAAGGTTTAAATAACAAGTATTAAATAATTAGATTTTTATTAAAAATAAAAATTTCATTTTATATTTTTATTGGATAGAGTTTTCTTTTCTGAGAATTTTAATATCTTATTTACATTTTTCTAACAACACAAGTACTAGAGGAAGTAGAACCTTCATTGTTAGAGCAAGAAGGCAAGGAAGATAATTCATCACAAGATTTAGCAATATTATGAGTGGATGAATTACTAGGACTAGAACATGGCAATATAACATTTTGAGTAGTAGTGCTAGATTTTATTTTTATGATCATTTTGATACCTCATTTGCATTTTTCTGAGTTATAATTAATTTTATAACTTTATGCAAAGTTTCAGATGTTTTTATCGAATTCGAATTTTAAACTAAAATACTAAATACACCCGGCTGGTGTTAGCCAGGGTCACTGGCGGGTGGGCCGATGGCCAGGTCACCTGCCACGGTGGCTTTGACCATGGTCAAAATCGCCACGGTGGCCAGGGGACTCCCTGCCGGCGGCCAGTGAGGGCTGGCGCCGGCGTTCTGGCGAGCGCGGGACGGCGTGAGCTTGCGCATCAGATGCGCACTAGCGTGGGGAACGTCTAGGTGGCGGCGCCGCTAAGATATGGCCGCCGGAGCTCAGCCGGCGATGATGTGCCGCGGCGGGGGTTTACAGGTGCTCGGCGCTAGGAGGCTACGGTCGTCGAATTGATGCACTAGGAAGCTCAGGAGATGCGCGAGCTCACCGTGATCGTGTTGAGTCGACGGCGAGGTCGGTGGTGATCCCAATCGACGGCGAACGTCGAGGTATGCGGCGGTGGCCGGCGAAAGGGAACGAGCTTCCATCGGCGACTGAGGACTCCCTGGCTTGAGTCCTCTTGCACGGTGGGCTTGTCGATGATGGCGGTGTTGCTGGTGGTCATGGCGGAGCTCGGGGATGCCTCTATCGCCGGCGGCGAGCGGAGGTCTGCGGCTAGGGTTTCGGGTATTGGACGAATAATTGAGCAGAGAGAGGGAAATGGAGGACTCCTGCGCGCTTTATAGCTTCTCCGCTGTGCGCTGGCGGTCAACAACGGCGGCAATCGCGGACGTGGAGCTCGCCGTCGTGCTGGCGCCCTCGCGCGCGTCGACGGTGGCCAAGCCGAAGACGAAGACTTCGTCTCCAGTCTTATCCCCACGAAGGGGTACATGGGCTGGGTTGGGCTGTGGTACTGGGTTGCCTCGTGGGCCACTGCTGGGCTGCTCGGGTGGACTCCTGCTGGGCTTCTTCGGCTGGCAGAGTCCAGGTAAGTCCTTCTCCTCTCCTTTTCTATTTTCTTTTTATTTTTCTGATTTCAATTTGCCCATTTGAATTCATATTTGAATTCTGTTATATTTGCAGGTGTTTTATATGTTCATTCCATTTTGATGTTGTGTGGTGAGTACCACATTATTATTTTATTTGAAACAAGTATTTCACATTGGATTGTATTACATACTAATGGGTGATTCAAAATAGCCATTAGGCATGATGTTATGTGATGTTATATCCCCATTTTAAATGTTATTTTCTTCTTTTGTATCCATCTCGTTTGTATTGTTAGGTTTTGGTACTTTTTAACTCAAGGTATTTTAGGGGTTGTTCATAAGGCTTGGTTTCTATTTAAGATGGAATGACTTACATATAATTTATGTGTGCCCAACTTATTAAGGTTTAATAGTTTCTATTTTAACCCCCTCCGAGATTAACATTATATTACTTATATAAGAATAAGTGGTTGATAACCACACATGGTTTTAATTATAGGACTTAGCATTAAGTAGCTCTTATGTTTTATAATTGAGACATTGTATTTAATTAATGAACCATTAAGGTTCCAATGATATTTACCTAATGACACATGGTTTGAACCTTAATTATGACTTAGGTTTTAGTTGTGATCACCCAAGTGATGCACAGATTTAGGTTTGAGTTATATTTCTAGGTTATAGAGATGAAATGTCATCATGTTGCATGTGCTAGGTTATTCTCCCCTAACCATGATAATATGGTTACTTGCTTTATATCTTATGTGCTTCTTTAATCACTAAGGATTTGAGAATTGGTTTTATCTTCTACCAATTATCTTCTATTATTCTTTCCAATTTTATCATTAAAGTAACTACAGTGGTTATAGTTCTTTTTATAGTTAACTTTGGTCATATGGATATATGGTTTCTCACCATATAAAGTATAGAGTTTTACTCTAAGGTTTTCTTATGTTTCTTAAATGAAGAAAATGTGAAATGTAGATATGGTAGAATTCTACTTATGATCACCAATTGAATCACAAGTTAAGGTTGGAATATAAGACTAGGGTTGTGTGGTGACCCGGCATACCACTGCATGGTGTAGTATGCAAGTCTGATATAACACCAATGAAACACCGTTCCACTAGTATTATATCGCTCAGAGTGGTACAACAGAAACATATGCGGGTCCAAGGCATGTCTATAGAATTACAAAATTGACTCTGTTACATAAGATTATCACAGCCTCCTACTTTACAATGAGGTAAAACTGCAAATAACTCCAGAAGAACGACTCGTAAACTAGTCTTATCACGAACTCTATTTGTAGAGTATTTATCTAGCTACAGAGGCTATGAATAGATTCTAGCTAAATAGGAGCTAAATTTAGGAAGCTAGTTCCTTTCTATTGCTAATCTAGGTTTCTCCTTGTTGGATGTGGTATCTGCCTCTTCTGACAGGTTCCTGTTCCTTGAAGTAGTTGTTGACTCCTCGGTCTTCGTGTTGCATTGTAGATCCTCCTTCGGTGCCTCCATATCTAAGCGAGGGATTTAAGAGTGGGATGAGTACGAGCGTACTCAACAAGTTCATTATAGGAAAGAGGTGTTTAATGCACTAGCTACGACATTAGACCAGAAAGTCTAATACCAATGCAGGTTTTCGTAACCATTTCTTCAAGAGGTTGCTTTTATTCAGAAGAACTATGTCCGTCAGCCTTCACCGGTTTACTAGAACTTCATGGAGCTCCTTTCCGGCCGCGTTCGCAGTTCCATAGCCCGGAACAGGGAGTGACAGATCACGGTTCTTTACACTCGCGGAGGTGTGTTGCTTTACCCATAAGAGATCTTAACCTTGGTGCCAACCGGAATGACCCGTCCACACTTCCTATGGTGTGAGGCCCGGTATAAGGTCTAGCCAATCATGTTCCTCCGCTACCTCGAACACCCACCCTTTGTTGCATGCCCCGACCCTGGGTCCTCGCCGGTCCCATTATTCCCACTCACGGGTGGACCCCGACCACGACGACGGCTTGGGATCGAACCAAACTCCTTCGCCGGTAGCCGCAACCCATCATAGACCGCAATACCGTGGGGACTTAAGGCTTCTCCAGCCAACCGCTTGCACTTCGAGCGACAAGTGTCTACGGACTATGCCGTGGGGACTTAAGGCTTCCCCGCCCAACCGCTTGCCGCCGACAGATACAAGTGTCTACGGTAAAGCGCATCCGTTGATGAACGAGAGGTGGAAACACTTTTGACTACTCCGTCCCACTCCGGATCTTATGGTTAACACGGTATTACGGCACAAGAATCACTGGCGACATTTGTTGTTTAATCCTAGATGGATATAAGCCCGTGCAATGGAACCTCCACCATATCAACACAATCCATGGTTCCATTGCCGGCCCACCACATAGTCATATTCATAGTTATGAAAGTAGTGGTTTTGGTTTTTATGCAATAGTGATAACCATAATACTTTGCAAGTAATTTGATAGAAATACTCAAATGACATGAGCAAGTGATGAACTTGCCTTTCTTGACTCGCAAGATTATGCAGGCAAGGTCTTCGATACGTATTAACTCCAAATTCTGAAATAGCATCATCGTCCGGTAAGGACGATGTTTAAAAGATTGGCAAAGATGCAATAATGCATAAGAATGAGATGCAATCGTTCTAAGCGTGACCTAACCCCGATGATTTAGGATCAGTGAGTTGTAATGATTGGTTTAGGGTGTGTTGCACTTTTAGAGTGATTCACATACAAGGTTCTTATTCAGGTGTGATTACTTGGTATTATCAACAGGTAGATAATAAAGCATAGTAATCAATTGAGCACACAAAGAATAACAATTGTCATAATGTTATCAAGTAAAGAACAGTGGCCAGTTTTAGTACTATATGGCATGGTTAATGATTGATTATCATATACTTTAAAAGAATAACTTTTGAAGAACATGTTCTTAAATAAAGAACAAGTATGATAATTAGGTGTGTGGGGTTCTATGGTTTTCTATGGTTCTAATTGATTGTCTGGAGTAAGTAGTAGATGGATCACAACATTGTTGGATTCATCAAGCAATTAGGCTTGATTGGTTTTACTTAAGCATGAGCAACTTAAGCAATTAATTATCCATGGTTGGTATACCTTGCTGGTGATAGCTGGATATTGGCTATAGGTTCTTTTAGGCAGGATTGATGATGATTCTTTATTTTCTTTAAAAGAATAACTTTTGAAGAACGTACTTCTTAAATAATAAGAAGTATTGCAATTAAGGTTGAGGTTGTCTTGTATTAGCCCTTGGATTCACTAAGTGAGGGATGGTGATTTCCTAAATAGGATGTTAATAACTATCTCACACTAATAGGGTTTTTAGTGGAGTATGGTTGGGTAATGCAAGATAATAAGCCTGGTTGCTATTTAGATTCATCACAATGGTGTGATGCTAAATAGGAATGAATAAGGTTGATCATTTTGAGGATTGAACTAAGGTTTAGACTTAGGTGTTCCTATCCGATCATCTAGGTTTGATAAGATGAACACATGGGATATCCATCTAATTAGTGATAGGTCTTCTTCATTTTATGTGGACAAGACAGGTATTTACTTGATACTAGGGTTCTATGCCTTGAGAGAAAGTACCCTGATCACATGTTCTAACCTAGGGTTTAGGTTAGAAGCAATTTAGGGTTCACATGTAATAATGGAACTAGGGTTCCAAATTAATTTAGGGTTTTAGGTTTCACATGAAATGATGAGTTCCTAGTTTTCTACTATATGAAACTAGGGTTTTATAGCTACCCTATAATTCTTGGATTTAACTTCATTAAGTAATTTGAAGTTATTAATAATCTTTGAAATTAAAATAATGCTGGATATGGCATTTTATTATTTTTAATGAATTTAATAATTAAGGTGATTATTAATCAGGGTTTAAATCTCTAATAAGGATTTAACAAAAGCAACAAATAAAGAAAAATTAGTTTTCATGTTTTCTTTATTTGATTGCTGGTTTTATTCATTTTATAAATGTTTTCATAATTTCTGAATTTTAATTGCATTTAGAATTAAAAGAAAAGACTTAAATTAATAGGTATTAAATAATTAAATTTTTATTTAAAATAAAAATTCCATATTATATTTTTATTGGATAGATTTTATTTTTATGATCATTTTGATATCTCATTTGCATTTTTCTGAGTTATAATTAATTTTATAACTTTATGCAAAGTTTCAGATGTTTTTATAGAATTCGAATTTTAAACTAAAATACTAAATACACCCGCTGGTGTTAGCCGAGGTCACCGGCGGGTGGGCCGATGGCCAGGTCACCTGCCACGGTGGCTTTGACCGTGGTCAAAATCGCCACGGTGGCCGGGGACTCCCCGCCGGCGGCCGGTGAGGGCCGGCGCCGGCGTTCTGGCGAGCGCGGGACGGCGTGAGCTTGCGCATCAGATGCGCACTAGCGTGGGGAACGTCTAGGTGGCGGCGCCGCTAAGATATGGCCGCCGGAGCTCAGCCGGCGATGATGTGCCGCGGCGGGGGTTTACAGGTGCTCGGCGCTAGGAGGCTACCGTCGTCGAATTGATGCACTACGAAGCTCAGGAGATGCGCGAGCTCACCGTGATCGTGTTGAGCTCGACGGCGAGGTCGGTGGTGATCCCAATCGACGGCGAACGTCGAGGTACTGGCGGTGGCCGGCGAAAGGGAACGAGCTCCCATCGGCGACTGAGGACTCCCTGGCTCGATTCCTCTTGCACGGTGGGCTTGTCGATGACGGCGGTGTTGCTGGTGGTCATGGCGGAGCTCGGGGATGCCTCTATCGCCGGCGGCGAGCGGAGGTCTGCGGCTAGGGTTTCGGGTATTGGACGAATAATTGAGCAGAGAGAGGGAAATGGAGGACTCCTGCGCGCTTTATAGTTTCTCCGATGTGCGCTGGCGGTCAACAACGGCGGCAATCGCGGACGTGGAGCTCGCCGTCGTGCTGGCGCCCTCGCGCGCGTCGACGGTGGCCAAGCCGAAGACGAAGACTTCGTCTCCAGTCTTATCCCCACGAAGGGGTACATGGGCTGGGTTGGGCCGTGGTACTGGGTTGCCTCGTGGGCCACCTGCTGGGCTGCTCGGGTGGACTCTGCTGGGCTTCTTCGGTCGGCGGAGTCCGGGTAAGTCCTTCTCCTCTCCTTTTCTATTTTCTTTTTATTTTTCTGATTTCAATTTGCCCATTTGAATTCATATTTGAATTCTGTTATATTTGCAGGTGTTTTATATGTTAATTCCATTTTGATGTTGTGTGGTGAGTACCACATTATTATTTTATTTGAAACAAGTATTTCACATTGGATTGTATTACATACTAATGGGTGATTCAAAATAGCCATTAGGCATGATGTTATGTGATGTTATATCCCCATTTTAAATGTTATTTTCGTCTTTTGTATCCATCTGTTTGTATTGTTAGGTTTTGGTACTTTTTAACTCAAGGTATTTTAGGGGTTGTTCATAAGGCTTGGTTTCTATTTAAGATGGAATGACTTACATATAATTTATGTGTGCCCAACTTATTAAGGTTTAATAGTTTCTATTTTAACCCCCCTCTGAGATTAACATTATATTACTTATATAAGAATAAGTGGTTGATAACCACACATGGTTTTAATTATAGGACTTAGCATTAAGTAGCTCTTATGTTTTATAATTGAGACATTGTATTTAATTAATGAACCATTAAGGTTCCAATGATATTTACCTAATGACACATGGTTTGAACCTTAATTATGACTTAGGTTTTAGTTGTGATCACCCAAGTGATGCACAGATTTAGGTTTGAGTTATATTTCTAGGTTATAGAGATGAAATGTCATCATGTTGCATGTGCTAGGTTATTCTCCCCTAACCATGATAATATGGTTACTTGCTTTATATCTTATGTGCTTCTTTAATCACTAAGGATTTGAGAATTGGTTTTATCTTCTACCAATTATCTTCTATTATTCTTTCCAATTTTATCATTAAAGTAACTACAGTGGTTATAGTTCTTTTTATAGTTAACTTTGGTCATATGGATATATGGTTTCTCACCATATAAAGTATAGAGTTTTACTCTAAGGTTTTCTTATGTTTCTTAAATGAAGAAAATGTGAAATGTAGATATGGTAGAATTCTACTTATGATCACCAATTGAATCACAAGTTAAGGTTGGAATATAAGACTAGGGTTGCCTACTAGTTACCACCCTATGATTTCATGTGGTGAATGAGATGTACTTATCCTGTTAGGGTTTATTCTCCATACCTCAAGTTCTTAGGGTTTATGATCATCATTTAATTAATAATGATCAAGGTTTGGCTTCCTAAGGATCTCTCATTAAATGGGGTTCTCGCTTCCATGATCAAGCATTGTCTAGATTAACTAAACATAATATCTCCCTTATAGTTTCTTGAGTGGACATGGTTATGGTTGTCTCAATTATCTTGAGTATAACACCATGGTTTGAGCTCTTTCATTTAAGAACAATTATTCTAGGGTTTATGGTGTACTCCTAATATCTCCTTAGGTATCTAGGCTAAGGTTTCATTTGTCTAGTTTAATTGGGTTAGTCTCTTCCTCACCTCATCAATTCAGGGTATGGTATTATTCCATGTGATATTAGGTTATCTCCCCACTCCAAAGGAAATGGTTTTCAACCTAATACTTTAACTCAATGATTGTCCTTGAGTCTTAAATAGGTAAAACTATGTTTTGTATGATTGGTCTCTCTCATTTTGGAAAGGACTTTAAGACTAGCTTAAGGTTAGGTTCCATAGGAATTGATGTGATCATCAATATCTATGTTTAACATAAATGGTTTCTCTCTCTAGGAATTTCTTGAATAATATCCTAGGGTTCCTCTTAAAGATGATGATTTGAATACTTGGATGTATATCCAAGGTTTAGCTCAAGGTTTGTTATTGCTTCTCTAATAATTGTTATAGAACTCTCACCTCTCTAGGTTTTATGTACAATAATATGGAGTAGAGAAGGATATATATTTCTAGAGTGGACCTTCTTGTTATAATTCCAATGTTGAAGTGGAATGAATACCATGAGGTTTCATGGTAGGATCATAGTTTAGTCTTAGGACATGGAAAAGATAAGTAAAGAATGGTTTCTTCATTTATTGTTACTTGATTTCCATTTAATTGGATGTTCATATGTTATGGCACGGAATACCATGTTGTGATCTTTAATAAGACCAAGTAGTTGAGCCTTGATTCTTATGTTCTTGTGTTGGTTTTAATTCCATTTGATCTAACCCCTTAGATCAACTTATCTCTACCAAAAACAAGGTTTTAGCAAAGTCACATTGAGGTTTATAGCACTTGACTTGATGAGCTACTTCAATTCCACCAAGGTCAAGTGAAACTTCGATTCATTGTGACTCGTTTTACTTTAAAGCGCAAAAATTACCCGATTTTCTATGCATGAATGCAATGCACACATCTGTTTCCTCTATTTTTGTAACCCCAATACCTGGGATATTACAGGTTGCCTACTAGTTACCACCCTATGATTTCATGTGGTGAATGAGATGTACTTATCCTGTTAGGGTTTATTCTCCATACCTCAAGTTCTTAGGGTTTATGATCATCATTTAATTAATAATGATCAAGGTTTGGCTTCCTAAGGATCTCTCATTAAATGGGGTTCTCGCTTCCATGATCAAGCATTGTCTAGATTAACTAAACATAATATCTCCCTTATAGTTTCTTGAGTGGACATGGTTATGGTTGTCTCAATTATCTTGAGTATAACACCATGGTTTGAGCTCTTTCATTTAAGAACAGTTATTCTAGGGTTTATGGTGTACTCCTAATATCTCCTTAGGTATCTAGGCTAAGGTTTCATTTGTCTAGTTTAATTGGGTTAGTCTCTTCCTCACCTCATCAATTCGGGGTATGGTATTATTCCATGTGATATTAGGTTATCTCCCCACTCCAAAGGAAATGGTTTTCAACCTAATACTTTAACTCAATGATTGTCCTTGAGTCTTAAATAGGTAAAACTATGTTTTGTATGATTGGTCTCTCTCATTTTGGAAAGGACTTTAAGACTAGCTTAAGGTTAGGTTCCATAGGAATTGATGTGATCATCAATATCTATGTTTAACATAAATGGTTTCTCTCTCTAGGAATTTCTTGAATAATATCCTAGGGTTCCTCTTAAAGATGATGATTTGAATACTTGGATGTATATCCAAGGTTTAGCTCAAGGTTTGTTATTGCTTCTCTAATAATTGTTATAGAACTCTCACCTCTCTAGGTTTGATGTACAATAATATGGAGTAGAGAAGGATATATATTTCTAGAGTGGACCTTCTTGTTATAATTCCAATGTTGAAGTGGAATGAATACCATGAGGTTTCATGGTAGGATCATAGTTTAGTCTTAGGACATGGAAAAGATAAGTAAAGAATGGTTTCTTCATTTATTGTTACTTGATTTCCATTTAATTGGATGTTCATATGTTATGGCACGGAATACCATGTTGTGATCTTTAATAAGACCAAGTAGTTGAGCCTTGATTCTTATGTTCTTGTGTTGGTTTTAATTCCATTTGATCTAACCCCTTAGATCAACTTATCTCTACCAAAAACAAGGTTTTAGCAAAGTCACATTGAGGTTTATAGCACTTGACTTGATGAGCTACTTCAATTCCACCAAGGTCAAGTGAAACTTCGATTCTTGTGATTGTTTTACTTTAAAGCGCAAAAATTACCCAGATTTTCTATGCATGAATGCAATGCACACATCTGTTTCCTCTATTTTTGTAACCCCAATACCGGGATATTACAGGTTGCCTACTAGTTACCACCCTATGATTTCATGTGGTGAATGAGATGTACTTATCCTGTTAGGGTTTATTCTCCATACCTCAAGTTCTTAGGGTTTATGATCATCATTTAATTAATAATGATCAAGGTTTGGCTTCCTAAGGATCTCTCATTAAATGGGGTTCTCGCTTCCATGATCAAGCATTGTCTAGATTAACTAAACATAATATCTCCCTTATAGTTTCTTGAGTGGACATGGTTATGGTTGTCTCAATTATCTTGAGTATAACACCATGGTTTGAGCTCTTTCATTTAAGAACAGATTATTCTAGGGTTTATGGTGTACTCCTAATATCTCCTTAGGTATCTAGGCTAAGGTTTCATTTGTCTAGTTTAATTGGGTTAGTCTCTTCCTCACCTCATCAATTCAGGGTATGGTATTATTCCATGTGATATTAGGTTATCTCCCCACTCCAAAGGAAATGGTTTTCAACCTAATACTTTAATTCAATGATTGTCCTTGAGTCTTAAATAGGTAAAACTATGTTTTGTATGATTGGTCTCTCTCATTTTGGAAAGGACTTTAATACTAGCTTAAGGTTAGGTTCCATAGGAATTGATGTGATCATCAATATCTATGTTTAACATAAATGGTTTCTCTCTCTAGGAATGTCTTGAATAATATCCTAGGGTTCCTCTTAAAGATGATGATTTGAATACTTGGATGTATATCCAAGGTTTAGCTCAAGGTTTGTTATTGCTTCTCTAATAATTGTTATAGAACTCTCACCTCTCTAGGTTTGATGTACAATAATATGGAGTAGAGAAGGATATATATTTCTAGAGTGGACCTTCTTGTTATAATTCCAATGTTGAAGTGGAATGAATACCATGAGGTTTCATGGTAGGATCATAGTTTAGTCTTAGGACATGGAAAAGATAAGTAAAGAATGGTTTCTTCATTTATTGTTACTTGATTTCCATTTAATTGGATGTTCATATGTTATGGCACGGAATACCATGTTGTGATCTTTAATAAGACCAAGTAGTTGAGCCTTGATTCTTATGTTCTTGTGTTGGTTTTAATTCCATTTGATCTAACCCCTTAGATCAACTTATCTCTACCAAAAACAAGGTTTTAGCAAAGTCACATTGAGGTTTATAGCACTTGACTTGATGAGCTACTTCAATTCCACCAAGGTCAAGTGAAACTTCAGTTACTGTGACTGTTTTACTTTAAAGCGCAAAAATTACCCAGATTTTCTATGCATGAATGCAATGCACACATCTGTTTCCTCTATTTTTGTAACCCCAATACCTGGGATATTACAGGTTGCCTACTAGTTACCACCCTATGATTTCATGTGGTGAATGAGATGTACTTATCCTGTTAGGGTTTATTCTCCATACCTCAAGTTCTTAGGGTTTATGATCATCATTTAATTAATAATGATCAAGGTTTGGCTTCCTAAGGATCTCTCATTAAATGGGGTTCTCGCTTCCATGATCAAGCATTGTCTAGATTAACTAAACATAATATCTCCCTTATAGTTTCTTGAGTGGACATGGTTATGGTTGTCTCAATTATCTTGAGTATAACACCATGGTTTGAGCTCTTTCATTTAAGAACGAGTTATTCTAGGGTTTATGGTGTACTCCTAATATCTCCTTAGGTATCTAGGCTAAGGTTTCATTTGTCTAGTTTAATTGGGTTAGTCTCTTCCTCACCTCATCAATTCAGGGTATGGTATTATTCCATGTGATATTAGGTTATCTCCCCACTCCAAAGGAAATGGTTTTCAACCTAATACTTTAATTCAATGATTGTCCTTGAGTCTTAAATAGGTAAAACTATGTTTTGTATGATTGGTCTCTCTCATTTTGGAAAGGACTTTAATACTAGCTTAAGGTTAGGTTCCATAGGAATTGATGTGATCATCAATATCTATGTTTAACATAAATGGTTTCTCTCTCTAGGAATGTCTTGAATAATATCCTAGGGTTCCTCTTAAAGATGATGATTTGAATACTTGGATGTATATCCAAGGTTTAGCTCAAGGTTTGTTATTGCTTCTCTAATAATTGTTATAGAACTCTCACCTCTCTAGGTTTGATGTACAATAATATGGAGTAGAGAAGGATATATATTTCTAGAGTGGACCTTCTTGTTATAATTCCAATGTTGAAGTGGAATGAATACCATGAGGTTTCATGGTAGGATCATAGTTTAGTCTTAGGACATGGAAAAGATAAGTAAAGAATGGTTTCTTCATTTATTGTTACTTGATTTCCATTTAATTGGATGTTCATATGTTATGGCAAGGAATACCATGTTGTGATCTTTAATAAGACCAAGTAGTTGAGCCTTGATTCTTATGTTCTTGTGTTGGTTTTAATTCCATTTGATCTAACCCCTTAGATCAACTTATCTCTACCAAAAACAAGGTTTTAGCAAAGTCACATTGAGGTTTATAGCACTTGACTTGATGAGCTACTTCAATTCCACCAAGGTCAAGTGAAACTTCGATTCTTGTGATTGTTTTACTTTAAAGCGCAAAAATTACCCAGATTTTCTATGCATGAATGCAATGCACACATCTGTTTCCTCTATTTTTGTAACCCCAATACCTGGGATATTACAGGTTGCCTACTAGTTACCACCCTATGATTTCATGTGGTGAATGAGATGTACTTATCCTGTTAGGGTTTATTCTCCATACCTCAAGTTCTTAGGGTTTATGATCATCATTTAATTAATAATGATCAAGGTTTGGCTTCCTAAGGATCTCTCATTAAATGGGGTTCTCGCTTCCATGATCAAGCATTGTCTAGATTAACTAAACATAATATCTCCCTTATAGTTTCTTGAGTGGACATGGTTATGGTTGTCTCAATTATCTTGAGTATAACACCATGGTTTGAGCTCTTTCATTTAAGAACAGTTATTCTAGGGTTTATGGTGTACTCCTAATATCTCCTTAGGTATCTAGGCTAAGGTTTCATTTGTCTAGTTTAATTGGGTTAGTCTCTTCCTCACCTCATCAATTCAGGGTATGGTATTATTCCATGTGATATTAGGTTATCTCCCCACTCCAAAGGAAATGGTTTTCAACCTAATACTTTAATTCAATGATTGTCCTTGAGTCTTAAATAGGTAAAACTATGTTTTGTATGATTGGTCTCTCTCATTTTGGAAAGGACTTTAATACTAGCTTAAGGTTAGGTTCCATAGGAATTGATGTGATCATCAATATCTATGTTTAACATAAATGGTTTCTCTCTCTAGGAATGTCTTGAATAATATCCTAGGGTTCCTCTTAAAGATGATGATTTGAATACTTGGATGTATATCCAAGGTTTAGCTCAAGGTTTGTTATTGCTTCTCTAATAATTGTTATAGAACTCTCACCTCTCTAGGTTTGATGTACAATAATATGGAGTAGAGAAGGATATATATTTCTAGAGTGGACCTTCTTGTTATAATTCCAATGTTGAAGTGGAATGAATACCATGAGGTTTCATGGTAGGATCATAGTTTAGTCTTAGGACATGGAAAAGATAAGTAAAGAATGGTTTCTTCATTTATTGTTACTTGATTTCCATTTAATTGGATGTTCATATGTTATGGCAAGGAATACCATGTTGTGATCTTTAATAAGACCAAGTAGTTGAGCCTTGATTCTTATGTTCTTGTGTTGGTTTTAATTCCATTTGATCTAACCCCTTAGATCAACTTATCTCTACCAAAAACAAGGTTTTAGCAAAGTCACATTGAGGTTTATAGCACTTGACTTGATGAGCTACTTCAATTCCACCAAGGTCAAGTGAAACTTCGATTCTTGTGACTTGTTTTACTTTAAAGCGCGAAAATTACCCAGATTTTCTATGCATGAATGCAATGCACACATCTGTTTCCTCTATTTTTGTAACCCCAATACCTGGGATATTACAGTCTCTACCCCTTAAACTAAACTTCGTCCTCGAAGTTTGAACTCTCTCACGTTTCGGAGTGTGGATCTGTCTTGTGCACACTACGACTTTTCTCAAACTCTGTATTGATCTCACTAGATATAGTTGAATATATCTCTTGTCCAGATTCTTCCTGGAATCCCTTAGGGTTTATCTCTGAACCTTAGTTTCTTACTCCAGTTCTCCGATACCTATCTCTGAGCCATGGCTTCTAACTTTAATTATTTGATTTCTTTCAACTCTATAAGCTTGTTTCCTTTCTCATTGAAGATTCAATGATTGAGACTTCTTCTGGTGCTGCTAGTCTTAACTGGAGACTAATTGGATAACATTTTCCTATTTGATAAAATAGGTCTTTGTTTTCCCTTAGTACCAAAATTGCAGTAATGGTGCTTAATAAGGTACTAACCATGGAAATGGTTGTGATGGTTTATTTTCCTAGGAATGGATTAGACTCATTTAGTCCATCCAATCATGGTTTATAGTTGATACCTATAATTGTTTTGGTTTCTTTAGGTTCCATGAAAGGAATCATTCTATTAGTCTGTGGTTCTGGTATGGTCAATTTCCTTCGGTCTTTGGTCTTCTTGAGCTGTATTTGGTCTATGGTATTTTCTTCGTCCAACTTCTTTATGCTTAACTTACTTGAGCCTTCGTACTTCGAGTAGATTTTACTCACTTTCTCAAGTTATAGTCCACTTCTTACTTCCTCGAGGTATGAACCTCGGCTTCTGGTCTGACTTCCTTCTGAAAGTAATGTTCAACAATCTTATGAAAATAAGATCGAACTTCCTCTCAGTTCCGACCTTCTTCTTCTATTATGCTCAAAGTATTGAGTTATTATATATCCAACTCAATCTTTACTCTACCCCTTAGAGTTTTCTTATGGTCTTCAACTCCTTTTCTTCCAACTATTGGACTTATGATTAAAATATTGGTATAGGTCTTGTTTATGATTTATATTCCTCTAAGGTTTTGCGAAGAATCTTTGGGGTGTATCCACTCAATTGTGGACATCCAATGTGAATCCTTCAACTAAATGATTATATATCTAGCTATTTGGCTGACAAGATTTTTATTTGTTCACAAACTTTTGTTACAAATAATTAAGTCGTGGACTATTTGTATTACCAACTGATACCAGCTGTGGTTATTATACCAACTGTGGCTATTTGATATCTAAAAATGGATTCTATTATAGGTTCTGATCAACTGGACGAGACATCTTCTACTTTATCTCGCAGTATTGATACTATACCAATTGTGGTCTTCCGATATCAACTATGTTCTTCTTATATCTGCTATAGTTTCATATATCATCTTCCTTCATTCAGGGTTTATTTTGCAAGAAAACCACTAGCTGACACTATGAATATAGTATCCGAAGTGATCTCCTATGCATTCCCTCTTCCATGATGACTAGGGATCCGCTTGAGCTTCACCATAATCACCATATTTCTTACCTTCATGCTTCTCATGTACTAAAGTACTCCTCTGTTGAGGTAGAGCATGAATGTTGATTGGCACTTCCTTCAGAGTATTGTGGTTGCTTCCCACAACTTTGTTTCCTTTTTCTGATGAACCTTCATCTTGTCTTCAGAATCTTCAGAATTCGTCACTTCCTCACACGAATACCATTTCCCTCTAGATCTATAGCATTAAGTAAGAACTTGATATAGCAACATGCATTTGCATACCAAAGTCAAACTTCATGTATGGATCTAATCAAACAATGAAAATCCAATAAAATCCAAGAAGATTCAGCTTTGTGCTTATAATACACATCATCATAAGCCTGAATATGATTGTTGAGTAAGACATCTCTAAACATCAGGCTCGGATGTGTAGTATAGAACACCACATAATATAGGTTTATATCGTGATACTTAGCACGAATATAGGGAATTCTACTATTTGTCTCAACCTTTACCTTAATTGCACATTTGCAATGAGATAAACTTGAAACAAAGTGGTCTAGGATAGTTGTGGTTAACCTAATTTTCTTTGGAAGTATTGACTTAGCTTCCATTTGTATTGAGGACTATCTCACATGATATGTCTAGGTTCGAACATTGCTACTCTAAACACATAACTATGGAAATATAACTCCTATTCTTCCAAGTGTTTCTATCATAAGTCTATGGTTATGATGTGCTTGGCACACTTCCCATATTTTTGGGACACAATTCCTGCATTATTGTTGAACAAGTGGCTTCTTATTGTTCTCCTCCTAATTATTTATGATGTGCTACTACATCACATAATGATTCTCAGGTGAATCATATATGATTACTATATCTATCCTGTAAGTAGGCATACTTTATTCCTATCTCTCTTCCTTACCTCCCATGATTGACTCATCATGGTCTATACTACCTCACAAAACTCAGAGTTATCACTTACTATCAATTGTTTCACATGTCTAGATAATTTTACTTACTCATTACTTAACTTGGTCTACAACTTCTATTAGGATATCTTAATTATCTTCATCACTTGATATTATTTCTAGTGCGGGTCCGAGTAATTCTTATTTAACTATAACATGTGTTGGTACACATCTTCCAATAGGATATCTTCCTTGTGGTTGTATCCTTTCTTTGGACTACCATGTATTGTATACCAACTGTGGGCTACTCATCTATTGTTTTAAGAACTAAATGATGTGCTACATGTTTTGGATTAGCTAACTAACTTCACTTAGGAAAGATAGGTAGGTAATGTTGACTCAAGTGTGTCAGGATTACTCGCAAGTGAATATCCATCTCAAGTCATAAGAAGTATTTAATTTACCTAGGATAACTTCCTATAGACACTACCAATCCTATAGGTCTCCTTTAAGGGTTTTAATCCTAAGGTCAAAGCATTTGCTACGATACCAACTCGTGGTGACCCGGCATACCACTTGCATGGTGTAGTATGCAAGTCTGATATAACACCAATGAAACACCGTTCCACTAGTATCATATCGCTCAGAGTGGTACAACAGAAACATATGCGGGTCCAAGGCATGTCTATAGAATTACATACAGACTCTGTTACATAAGATCAGCACAGCCTCCTATTTTACAATGAGGTAATCTGCAATTAAACTCCAGGAGAACGACTCGTAGTCTAATCCTAACACGAACTCTATTTGTAGAGTATTTAACTAGCTACGGAGGCTATGAATAGATTCTAGCTAAATATGAGCTAAGTTTAGGAAACTGGTTCCTTTCTATTGCTAAGCTAAGTTTTATACTTGTTGAATGTGGTATCTGACTCCTCTGACAGGGTCCTACCTCTTGAAGTAGTTGTTGACTCCTCGTTCTTCGAGTTGCACTGTAGATCCTCCTTCGATGCCTCCATATCTAAGCGAGGATTTAAGAGTGGGATGAGTACGAGCGTACTCAACAAGTTCATTATAGGAAAGAGGTGTTTAATGCACTAGCTACGAGCATTAGACCGGAAAGTCTAATACCAATGCAGGTTTTCATAATCATTTCTTCAAGAGGTTGCTTTTATTCGGAACAACTATGTCCGTCGGCCTTCACCGGTTTACTAGAACTTCATGGAGCTCCTTTCCGGCCGCGTTCGCAGCTTCCATATCCCGGAACAGGGAGTGACGAGTCACGGTTCTTTACACTCGCGAGAGGTGTGTTGCTTTACCCATAAGAGATCTTAACCTTGGTGCCAACCGAGTTGCAGGCTCGTCCACACTTCCTTTGGTGTGAGGCCCGGTATAAGGTCTAGCCAATCATGTTCCTCCGCTACCTCGAACACCCACCCTTTGTTGCATGCCCCGACCCTGGGTCCTCGCTGAAAGTGCATGGAGCCCCCATGTGTAGTTTTGGTAATTAATGACAATCCCTATGGAATAATGTTTGCATTGAGTTATATTTGTAGGAGTTGTCCATAGGCAATTCTTGAACCATTTGTTGGCTTCAAGGTTGCAATAAGAAGAATTTGATGAAGGATATCAAGTGTCAAGTATGCCTTGAAAATGAAGATGAAGTGAGCCCTGAAGTTACTTCAAGACATCAACATGATGAAGAATGAAGAATGAAGTGCAAGTTCAAGTGCAAGTTCAAGATGAGCCAACTCGAAGAGTTCATAAGCTTGAAGCTTGCCATGAAGAAATAAAGTGCAAGTTCAAGATGAGCCATCTCGAAGAGATCCTTTGCTTGAGTCTTGCCATCCATATGGTGATCATGGATATGTGAAGATGCGCCGAAGAAGAAGCTCTCCCATGGTGGATTATGGGGGAGCAATTCACATGGTGGTCATGGTTATGTGAAGATGCGCCGAAGAAGAAGCTCTCCCATGGTGGATTATGGGGGAGCAATCCACAAGACTTCGTCAAGCAAGCACAAGCAGGAAAGGCGTTCCATCTTGTTGAGGTCAAGATCGTCGTCATCGAGCTCAAGTGGAATGTGCAAGTATAAGGTTTGCTCTTGATAGGGTTTGTTTCTCACCGGTCTCATAGTGTAGTTGGAGACCGGTTTATAGTTTAGTTGCCGTACTATCAAGAGGGCTCTCGAGTGAGTAACTCGGTCATATCGTTCGGAGAGAGCTCAAACCTTTGCATCCTTGCATCATCTTTCTTGGTTGTTATTTGGACCTTATCCATGTGATGTTTTAGAGCTTGTGCTTATTCTCATGACAATCTCTAGTTCATCGAAAACGGATTTCGCATAGATCACTTGTTGCGTTTTCGAGTTTGGTTCATCATCTTTCTTGGTTTTATTTGGATCTTATCCATGTGATGTTTTAGAGCTTGTGATTATTCTCATGACAAGCTCTAGTTCATTGAGAATGGTTTTTTCATGGGCAACTTGTTGCATTTTCGAGATTGGAGGTTTTACCGGTATGTCTTTTTTAGATAGGTCAAACCTTTCATCATTTGTTTCTATCCTCCCTTGTTGGACTATGATGGTTTCCTGCATGATCTTGTAGAGCTTGTTCCTAGCTTCAAAAAAGCCCAAGATCATCAAAATCGGAGTCCGGATGCTAAAGTTATGCCCGTTTTAGTTTTGGTGTTTCTGCAGTTTTCTGGGGGGGCGGATAATCCGGCCCGAATGACCAAAACTGGGACAATATCCGGCCAAATATCCGGCCCGAGCCAGGGGCGATTCCCGGGGGCGGATTTTCCGGCCTGGGAGGTCCCAAACGGTCATATTTCGTTGGGAGGGGGTATATAAGACCCCCTTCTTCCTCCTTGGGCTGGTTGGTTCACTTTCTCTCTCTCCCCTCCATTGTTGTACTTCAAAGCTTGCCCTAGTTCTTGATTCCTCCCATGATTCTTGCATATTCTTGAGGGAAAAGAGAGAGGAGATCTAGATCTACATTTCTACCAATCAAATCCATCTCTTTGTGAGTGGAACTCTCTAGATCTTGATCTTGGTGTTCTTTGTGAATTCATTTGTTCTTCCTCTCTTATTCCCCCAATAGCTTTTGTAGCTTTGTTGGAATTTGAGAGAGAAGGACTTGAGCATCTTTGTGGTGTTCTTGCCATTGCATTTGGTGCATCGGTTTGAGTTCTCCACGGTGATTCGTGGTGGTGAAAGCAAGAAGGTTGTTACTCTTGGGTTCTTGGAACCCTAGACGGATTCTAGGCCTTTGTGGCGGTTTGTTGGGAGCCTCCAATTAAGTTGTGGATGTGTGCCCCAATCATTGTGTAAGGCCCGGTTTCCGCCTCGAAGGAAATCCCTTAGTGGAACCGTGACCGAGGCCTTTGTGGCGAGGGTCACCGGAGATTTAGGTGAGGCGCCTTCGTGGCGTTCGGTGTGTGGTGTGAGTACCGCATCTTGGGGTGAGGCCTTTGTGGCGTTGGTGTGCATCGAGCAACCACACCTCAAGGTGAGCCTCTTGTGGCGTTCGGGAGCACTAAGCAACCGCACCTCTCCACCGGAGATTAGCACTTGCAAGAGTGTGAACTCCGGGATAAATCATCGTCTCCCGCGTGCCTCGGTTATCTCTATACCCGAGCTCTTTACTTATGCACTTTACCTTGTGATAGCCATCGTGCTTGAAGTTATATATATCTTGCTATCACATACTTGCTTGTATTGCTTAGCATAAGTTGTTGGTGCACATAGGTGAACTCTTGCTTAGAATAAGTTGTTGGTGCACATAGGTGAACCATAGTATATAGGCTTTGGGCTTGACAAAGTAAACGCTAGTTTTATTCCGCATTTGTTAAGCCCATCTCATAAAAGTTTTAAATCGCCTATTCACCCCCCCCTCTAGGCGACATCCGTGTCCTTTCAATTGGTATCAGAGCAAGGTCTCTCATTCTTAGGCTTCACCGCCTTGAGAGTAAAGATGTCGGTTAGGGGATTAGCGCACAATAACTTGTTTATATTTGATGGCACAAATTATGATCTATGGAAAATTTATGTGCTTAATATTTTGCGGCGTATGTCCCCGGACATGGAGCGATTTCTTGACATGGGTTTTTCTTCTCCTAAGGATCCTCAAAATTTATCTCTTGAGGAGGAGAAAAACTCTTGCCTCGATGCTCTTGCTTCTCATGTGTTTTCCATTGTTGTGAGCAATGTAGTTACTTCTTCAATCATGCCTTTTGGGAGCGCTCATGAATTATGGACAAAGCTTCAAGATAAATATGATGTGTCCAATATCATTGAGGATGATTGTTTTGCTTCCACTTCCGGCCGTGATGAGTTCTCATCTTCATCCACTTCACCAAAGTGTGGTAAGACACAAGGTAAAGATATGGTGAGTGGTGATGAAAATTGCAGTGTTGATATTGAACTTACTATTGATGATTCTTCATCTCTATCTCATTACAATGCTTCATCTTTGGACTTAAACACATCTAGCACTAGAAATGATTTACATGCTTGTGTTGATAGTCCTTGCATATCATGTGTAAGTTGCTTGAATAAATCTCATGATGATATGCTTGATTTGTCTTGTGGCCATGATAAAAATGCTTCTATTTCCTTTAGTTGTTGTGTGGCTAACAATGTAGAGGAAACCAAAGATTCTATTGGTCAAGACAAGGTCTTGAAAGGAGCCTCAAGTAACTCCTCATCTTTATCTCACGGTCCTCATATATGCCTTATGGCCAAGGGTTCCACGGTACCTCCTACCATGGAACCTAATATGTCTCGTGGTGATAAGGATGAGTATGAATATGAAGAAGAGGATTGGGTTGTCTCTCTACGCGATAAGGGTGAGAGCGTATTCAAGGTTATTTGCAAAGATAAAATTGCTAGCACTCACTTCTTTGAAATCTTGACTACCGCTATTGAGAGCCAAAAACTTATTTGGATGCATGAGAACACCATTGATAAAAAGGGTGCTCTTGAACGAGAGTATGCCAATGATGTAGCATCCTTAAAGAATGATCTTGAAGAAGAACAAGATACCGTAGCCTCTCTAGAGGAGCAACTTGAAACCCTTGAGGTGTCTCAAAATGAAATATTTGCTAAACTCACTAAAGAAAGAGACCATGCTAAAGCTAAACTAAAATTGCTTAAAAATGAAAAGTCCAAAGTTGGTATTGGTCGTGATAAACTTGTTAAGGATCTAGATGATCTAGACAAGGCCCACAAGGCCTTGGAGAGCGAACACTCTATCCTCACCAAGTCATATGAGCAACTACAAGCTTCATATTTAAAAGAGCATGCTATGTTACCCTCTCTTCTTGATATGTCTTGTGATGATGCTTGTGCTACTAACTCTACTTCTTGTGAAGCATCTATCTTGAAGGAGAATGTTGAGCTAAGGGCTCAACTTGATTTGCTAACTAGCAATTATGGGAAATTGGAAGAAAATCATGGAAAGCTTGCTAGCTCCCATCAGGATCTTCTAGCCTCTCATGATAGGCTAAAGTTAGCTCATGAGGCTATCATATCTAAGGCAACACCTTGTGAGCCTCATGTGGGTACTAGCACTACTACTCAAAATGTTATATTGCCATGTGCTAGTCCTAGTAATTCATCCACTCATAATATTGCTAAATCTTGTGATGAATTATATTCCTTGCCTTCTTGCTCTAACAATGAAGGTTCTACTTCCTCTAGTACTTGTGTTGTTACTAACCATGTAGAGGAAATCAAAGAGCTCAAGGCTCAAGTCACTTCTTTGAAGAATGACTTGGTAAAGAGTCATGAAGGGAAATGCAAACTTGACACGATGTTAAGTGTGCAACAATCCCCCAATGACAAGAGTGGACTTGGATTCAAATCCAACAACAAGAACAAGTCCAACAACAACAACAACAAGAAGAAGGGCCAAGTACAAGTCAAAGACCCGGCCAAGATTGTTTGCTTCAAGTGCAAAATTGAAGGGCACCATGTTAGATCTTGCCCTTTGAAGAAGAAGCAAAAAGGGAAGCGGCCTCAAGCTCAAACTCATATTCAACCTCAAGTTGAAGAAATTCCACTTCCCAAGAAGAATCAAGCCAATGCTCCCATTGTGGAGAAATCTAGTGAGAAGAAGGAGAGGAAAAGAACTTGCTACATATGCCGTGAGAAGGGCCACATCTCCTCTTTTTGCACTATTGGTACCTCATCCAATTCTATCTCCATTGATGATGTTTATTCTCTTCGTAAGGATGAGGGTGGCAATGTGTTTGCCAAATATGTTGGTGCTCAAAGTGGTGTCAAGAAAAGAACCATTTGGGTTGCCAAGCCTATCGTGACTAACCTCTTAGGACCCAACTTAGTTGGGGACCAACAATCCAAAACTTGATCAATAGGTGCTTGTTGGAGGGCATTGGTGACTTGGCTACATCATGAAGAATTAAGGGATCTTCATCATTTATATTATCTCAAGCCAAGTCTTGGTTATCTTGCTTCTATCATATATCCAATGTTCCTCCTTGCGGTAACATGTGCTCAACTCATTTATATTGAAAGTTATTCGCCCCTTTGCATGTGTTAGTTTTTGTTCCTAACATGTGTTTGTATATGTTGTGTTTCCTATTTGATTTTCTTGAGAAATCAAGTCTATGCATGTTGGGTTGCACACCATGTATTTGTGTTTGTGTATGAGCCACTTTGCATCTTGTTGTATCTTATATGGCTCTTATGAGCGATTAATGGACTATCCCATTTTGGGGGAGTGATATTTCTTTGGGAATTTCATGATCCTAACAATGTGTGTACATGAGGAATATCACTTATAATTGATATTGCAAGATTATCTAGTCTCTATGTGGTATGTCATCTTCATAAGAAATTCAAATTCTAATGTCTATTAATATCTCTAGTTGGATCTTACTTGCCTCTTGTGAAAATAAATTCCTTATCACATTATGGGGGAGTAATAAGCTTTGTGCATATTACAAGCCTAGAAAATGTGAACATTTGAGGTTGTGTCACATAGAATTGATACCGTAATTTATCTCTCTCCTATGTGGCATGTTTGCTCAAACAAGCTCCAATTTGCTTAAATGGCTTCATTGCTAATATCTTTGTGGATCTTATTTGTGAAAGTTTTTCTTGGCATGGTTTTTCACAACGTGTCCATCAATACATTTTTGGAAAACCATGTGCTTCAAGTCATACTATTAATTGCTTTGCATGTTGGTATGAATACTATTAATTGCTTCGCATGTTGGTATGAATACTATTATTTGCCTTGCATGTTGGTATGACTAAATGAAGCTATCAAGAAACTATCTTTGCATGATGGTTAACTCTTATCTTTTACCATATGCTTTGTTCGTTGTAAATATGATCTTATGTATACTTACAAACTACCACCGGGAAATATTTTCTAATACCTCTTGTCCTAGGACAATTGGTAATCAATTATGAGGTAGCTATTTATTGATCATATCTACATTGGCTCTTGTGTTTAAATTTCCTTATTTATTGCCATGAATTTGTTGTGCTTTGACTCCCATGTGTCTTCCTTGCATCTTATGGATCTAATTTTTCTATTCAAACTTTCTTAGCATTTTTTAGTAGATATAGGTAGTGTGATGATCCTAGTTGTGTGTATTTTGTATCCATATTCTAAATCCTAGATGATGCACTAATCTTGGGGGAGCTCTCCTATATTTGTTATATAAACTTCTCTTGATCTTTATCAAAAATTTGGTTTTGGGAGACATAAATTTTCTTTTTGGTACTTTGTGCCATCATAAAAAGTGTTGAGGGTTTGGTTTATTTGTTGGAACCTTGCTCTCTTGGGAGTTTGTTATCTCATTCCTTTGTGCTTAGGCTTAATTAGCTTCTTATAATGAGATAAGTCTTTGGAGTCAATCTTGTGATGATATTGATTCTTTGATATAACTTGGGCAACCATTGTCTCTTGATTTATTTTGTGTTTTGTCCAAATTGTATCTTCCTTTGGTTCTTGGAAGTATTGTGCATGCATATTTAATATATGTATATCTTATGGCATGTGTCACTTTCATTGATCCAATATATAGGGTAAACTCCATCAAATCCTAATTTGGCTAAGATGTGCATGAAATTCAATTTCATATCTATATGCACATAGAATTGTGGAGTTTGTCCTATATGTTGTAGTGTGTCTAACTACTTCGGACCCAATTAGTTTGGGGACCATTTTGTACTTACCTTTGTGTTAGGTACAATGGATATGCATTGGATGCTTGTCTCACTCTTGGAAAGAAGTGGCGACTCAATGGTAACTTGGGGCAAGCTAGGATGGTCAACGAACACATATCTACTACATCCACACCAATGCTATCTTGGTAACATGTATCTTCTCATGCATACTTTTCTTGTATCCAACCTTATGGTTGCATCTTGGCATGAATCTCTTGATTTGCAAATGCTGTGCTTCTTGCAAAAGTCTTAACGAAACCTCTTTATTGCGAATGTGAGTAGTTTGAGATGAGCACATATGTTGGGAAGTATATAAAATCATGATCATGATTCACCCATCCCATCTATGCCTATCTAGCAATTTTATTGCATATCAATTCCTCAAGCCTCTCACATGTGCAATATCGATGAAAGTGCAAATTGAGTTATTTCTTTTAGTATCCTCGTTTGTGATACTTGTTGCCTTTGTCAAAGCATCCCAACTATCTTCTATCCCTTGTGGATATTTGTGATGTATTTTATGTGTTTATGGTTGAAGTTCATGAATGTACCATAAGATAAAATTGAGCCTTTGGCCATGCTATTAAGCAAAAATTCTTATTGGTATATTGCATGACTTTGTCTTGGATATCATGCTATATTTCTTGTGTATCTATTTTGTGTGTGCATGTTTCTTTGTGGATAAATATCTTTGTGATATTTCTCACTTAGAGAAACTTATACACATAAGAGATGATACATCTCCATTCGATATCTTATTTATTTGTTGCGTGTTGATTGGTCATGCTAAGCAATATAATTCATTGAAGACTATGATGATGCTTTTTGCTCATCCTTGTAATAGTCTTATAATATGCTTTATCATGCCTTTCACATATCCTCTTGGTTGAGCCTTTTATTATGGTGCCTCATACTTGTTGCTCAACCATTTGTTTGTTGCAAGTGGTAAGCTTAATTTTCTATCTATGATCTATTGCAATTTTTTGTGTTTTAAATGGTAATGAGGGAGTGAGGATTCCATGTTATGCATATTGTATTCAAATGCAACATTTTAATTTATGCATGTACCTTGGGGAGCTTCCTCATTTGATTTAGAGCACTATCCTGTGGTGATCATTAGAGTTTGATTCACTTGGTATCTTTTGTTTTTGAATGATATTATGGGAGTGATGATTCCATGTTTGTGCACTTTATACTCCAATGCAAATTGTCTAGTTTTGTGCACAAACCTTGGGAGCTTCCTCATATTATTTAGAGCAATCTTCTTGATCTTATCATAATATCTATCTTTCTTTTGGTATCTTCTTTATGGTTCATTTGGTTGCTTGCTTCATTTGTTGAAGCTTCTTGACTTTGTTATCTTTTTGCAATCTTTGATCCTATCTATAGTGTGATTCCTTCCGAATATTAGTCATTGGATATGTGCATTTGATTCCACTCAAATTATGAGAAATGCACACGCTATGGAGGAGCTCTCACTATATTGGCCTTCTAAATGTTTCACCCATTTCGGCAATTGGTGCCAATGGGGGAGAAGTTTGGAGGGTTTAAGGGAATTTGGTTATGTCTTTGCTTTGTGCTTAAGCATGTGCCTTTATTGCATTGCATCTTGTTGCTTTTCATAGTTGAATATTTAGAGGAAACTCCACTAGGCTTTGAATGCAAATATATGCAATGAAAGTCAAGATAAATCACACATGCATATATTATGGGGGAGTTTGCTCTATATATTCAACTTATTTGTTACTTAAATTCCTTATATAAACCCTCTCAAAGAGATTGTCATCAATTACCGAAATGGGGGAGATTGAAAGTGCATGGAGCCCCCATGTCTAGTTTTGGTAATTAATGACAATCCCTATGGAATAATGTTTGCATTGAGTTATATTTGTAGGAGTTGTCCATAGGCAATTCTTGAACCATTTGTTGGCTTCAAGGTTGCAATAAGAAGAATTTGATGAAGGATATCAAGTGTCAAGTATGTCTTGAAAATGAAGATGAAGTGAGCCCTGAAGTTACTTCAAGACATCAACATGATGAAGAATGAAGAATGAAGTGCAAGTTCAAGTGCAAGTTCAAGATGAGCCAACTCGAAGAGTTCATAAGCTTGAAGCTTGCCATGAAGAAATAAAGTGCAAGTTCAAGATGAGCCATCTCGAAGAGATCCTTTGCTTGAGTCTTGCCATCCATATGGTGATCATGGATATGTGAAGATGCGCCGAAGAAGAAGCTCTCCCATGGTGGATTATGGGGGAGCAATCCACATGGTGGTCATGGTTATGTGAAGATGCGCCGAAGAAGAAGCTCTCCCATGGTGGATTATGGGGGAGCAATCCACAAGACTTCGTCAAGCAAGCACAAGCGAGGAAAGGCGTTCCATCTTGTTGAGGTCAAGATCGTCGTCATCGAGCTCAAGTGGAATGTGCAAGTATAAGGTTTGCTCTTGATAGGGTTTGTTTCTCACCGGTCTCATAGTGTAGTTGGAGACCGGTTTATAGTTTAGTTGCCGTACTATCAAGAGGGCTCTCGAGTGAGTAACTCGATCGTATCGTTCGGAGAGAGCTCAAACCTTTGCATCCTTGCATCATCTTTCTTGGTTGTTATTTGGACCTTATCCATGTGATGTTTTAGAGCTTGTGCTTATTCTCATGACAAGCTCTAGTTCATCGAAAACGGATTTCGCATAGATCACTTGTTGCGTTTTCAAGTTTGGTTCATCATCTTTCTTGGTTTTATTTGGATCTTATCCATGTGATGTTTTAGAGCTTGTGATTATTCTCATGACAAGCTCTAGTTCATTGAGAATGGTTTTTGCATGGGCAACTTGTTGCATTTTCGAGATTGGAGGTTTTACCGGTATGTCTTTTTTAGATAGGTCAAACCTTTCATCATTTGTTTCTATCCTCCCTTGTTGGACTATGATGGTTTCCTGCATGATCTTGTAGAGCTTGTTCCTAGCTTCAAAAAAACCCAAGATCATCAAAATCGGAGTCCGGATGCTAAAGTTATGCCCGTTTTAGTTTTGGTGTTTCGCAGTTTTACGGGGGCGGATAATCCGGCCCGAATGACCAAAATCGGGACAATATCCGGCCAAATATCCGGCCCGAGCCGGGGCGATTCCCGGGGCGGATTTTCCGGCTCGGGAGGTCCCAAACGGTCATATTTCGTTGGGAGGGGGTATATAAGACCCCCTTCTTCCTCCTTGGGCTGGTTGGTTCACTTTATCTCTCTCCCCTCCATTGTTGTACTTCAAAGCTTGCCCTAGTTCTTGATTCCTCCCATGATTCTTGCATATTCTTGAGGGAAAAGAGAGAGGAGATCTAGATCTACATTTCTACCAATCAAATCCATCTCTTTGTGAGTGGAACTCTCTAGATCTTGATCTTGGTGTTCTTTGTGAATTCATTTGTTCTTCCTCTCTTATTCCCCCAATAGCTTTTGTAGCTTTGTTGGAATTTGAGAGAGAAGGACTTGAGCATCTTTGTGGTGTTCTTGCCATTGCATTTGGTGCATCGGTTTGAGTTCTCCACGGTGATTCGTGGTGGTGAAAGCAAGAAGGTTGTTACTCTTGGGTTCTTGGAACCCTAGACGGATTCTAGGCCTTTGTGGCGGTTTGTTGGGAGCCTCCAATTAAGTTGTGGATGTGTGCCCCAATCTTTGTGTAAGGCCCGGTTTCCGCCTCGAAGGAAATCCCTTAGTGGAACCGTGACCGAGGCCTTTGTGGCGAGGGTCACCGGAGATTTAGGTGAGGCGCCTTCGTGGCGTTCGGTGTGTGGTGTGAGTACCGCATCTTGGGGTGAGGCCTTTGTGGCGTTGGTGTGCTTCGAGCAACCACACCTCAAGGTGAGCCTCTTGTGGCGTTCGGGAGCACTAAGCAACCGCACCTCTCCACCGAAGATTAGCACTTGCAAGAGTGTGAACTCCGGGATAAATCATCGTCTCCCGCGTGCCTCGGTTATCTCTATACCCGAGCTCTTTACTTATGCACTTTACCTTGTGATAGCCATCGTGCTTGAAGTTATATATATCTTGCTATCACATACTTGCTTGTATTGCTTAGCATAAGTTGTTGGTGCACATAGGTGAACTCTTGCTTAGAATAAGTTGTTGGTGCACATAGGTGAACCATAGTATATAGGCTTTGGGCTTGACAAAGTAAACGCTAGTTTTATTCCGCATTTGTTAAGCCCATCTCATAAAAGTTTTAAATCGCCTATTCACCCCCCCTCTAGGCGACATCCGTGTCCTTTCACTCGCCGGTCCCATTATTCCCACTCACGGGTGGACCCCGACCACGACAACAGTTTGGGACTCGTTAACCAAACTCCTTCGCCGGTAGCTGCAACCCATCATAGACCGCAATACCGTGGGGACTTAAGGCCTCCCCAGCCAACCGCTTGCACTTCGAGCGACAAGTGTCTACGGACTATGCCGTGGGGACTTAAGGCTTCCCCGACCAACCGCTTGCCCCGACGGATACAAGTGTCTACGGTAAAGCGCATCCGTTGATGAACGAGAGGTGGAAACACTTTTGACTACTCCGTCCCACTCCCGATCTTATGGTTAACACGGGTATTACGGCAAAAGAATCATCGGCGACATTTGTTGTTTAATCCTAGATGGATATAAACCCGTGCAATGGAACCTCCACCATATCAACACAATCCATGGTTCCATTGCCCACCACATAGTCATATTCATAGTTATGAAAGTAGTGGTTTTGATTTTTATGCAATAGTGATAACCATAATACTTTGCAAGTAATTTGATAGAAATACTCAAATGACATGAGCAAGTGATGAACTTGCCTTTCTTGATTGCAAGATTATGCAGGCAAGGTCTTCGATACGTATTAACTCCAAATTCTGAAATAGCATCATCGTCCGGTAAGGACGATGTTTAAAAGATTGGCAAAGATGCAATAATGCATAAGAATGAGATGCAATCGTTCTAAGCGTGACCTAACCCCGATGATTTAGGATCAGTGAGTTGTAATGATTGGTTTAGGGTGTGTTGCACTTTTAGAGTGATTCACATACAAGGTTCTTATTCAGGTGTGATTACTTGGTATTATCAACAGGTAGATAATAAAGCATAGTAATCAATTGAGCACACAAAGAATAACAATTGTCATAATGTTATCAAGTAAAGAACAGTGGCCAGTTTTAGTACTATATGGCATGGTTAATGATTGATTATCATATACTTTAAAAGAATAAAGAATAACTTTTGAAGAACATGTTCTTAAATAAAGAACAAGTATGATAATTAGGTGTGTGGGGTTCTATGGTTTTCTATGGTTCTAATTGATTGCTGGAGTAAGTAGTAGATGGATCACAACATTGTTGGATTCATCAGCAATTAGGCTTGATTGGTTTTACTTAAGCATGAGCAACTTAAGCAATTAATTATCCATGGTTGGTATACCTTGCTGGTGATAGCTGGATATTGGCTATAGGTTCTTTTAGGCAGGACTGATGATGATTCTTTATTTTCTTTAAAAGAATAACTTTTGAAGAACGTACTTCTTAAATAATAAGAAGTATTGCAATTACGGTTGAGGTTGTCTTGTATTAGCCCTTGGATTCACTAAGTGAGGGATGGTGATTTCCTAAATAGGATGTTAATAACTATCTCACACTAATAGGGTTTTTAGTGGAGTATGGTTGGGTAATGCAAGATAATAAGCCTGGTTGCTATTTAGATTCATCACAATGGTGTGATGCTAAATAGGAATGAATAAGGTTGATCATTTTGAGGATTGAACTAAGGTTTAGACTTAGGTGTTCCTATCCGATCATTTAGGTTTGATAAGATGAACACATGGGATATCCATCTAATTAGTGATAGGTCTTCTTCATTTTATGTGGACAAGACAGGTATTTACTTGATACTAGGGTTCTATGCCTTGAGAGAAAGTACCCTGATCACATGTTCTAACCTAGGGTTTAGGTTAGAAGCAATTTAGGGTTCACATGTAATAATGGAACTAGGGTTCCAAATTAATTTAGGGTTTTAGGTTTCACATGAAATGATGAGTTCCTAGTTTTCTACTATATGAAACTAGGGTTTTATAGCTACCCTATAATTCTTGGATTTAACTTCATTAAGTAATTTGAAGTTATTAATAATCTTTGAAATTAAAATAATGCTGGATATGGCATTTTATTATTTTTAATGAATTTAATAATTAAGGTGATTATTAATCAGGGTTTAAATCTCTAATAAGGATTTAACAAAAACAACAAATAAAGAAAAATTAGTTTTCATGTTTTCTTTATTTGATTGCTGGTTTTATTCATTTTATAAATGTTTTCATAATTTCTGAATTTTAATTGCATTTAGAATTAAAAGAAAAGACTTAAATTAATAGGTATTAAATAATTAAATTTTTATTTAAAATAAAAATTCCATATTATATTTTTATTGGATAGATTTTATTTTTATGATCATTTTGATGCCTCATTTGCATTTTTCTGAGTTATAATTAATTTTATAACTTTATGCAAAGTTTCAGATGTTTTTATCGAATTCGAATTTTAAACTAAAATACTAAATACACCCGGCTGGTGTTAGCCGGGGTCACCGGCGGGTGGGCCGATGGCCGAGTCACTCGCCACGGTGGCTTTGACCGTGGTCAAAATCGCCACGGTGGCCAGGGGACTCCCTGCCGGCGGCCAGTGAGGGCTGGCGCCGGCGTTCTGGCGAGCGCGGGACGGCGTGAGCTTGCGCATCAGATGCGCACTAGCGTGGGGAACGTCTAGGTGGCGGCGCCGCTAAGATATGGCCGCCGGAGCTCGGCCGGCGATGATGTGCCGCGGCGGGGGTTTACAGGTGCTCGGCGCTAGGAGGCTACGGTCGTCGAATTGATGCACTAGGAAGCTCAGGAGATGCGCGAGCTCACCGTGATCGTGTTGAGCTCGACGGCGAGGTCGGTGGTGATCCCAATCGACGGCGAACGTCGAGGTACTGGCGGTGGCCGGCGAAAGGGAACGAGCTTCCATCGGCGACTGAGGACTCCCTGGCTCGATTCCTCTTGCACGGTGGGCTTGTCGATGACGGCGGTGTTGCTGGTGGTCATGGCGGAGCTCGGGGATGCCTCTATCGCCGGCGGCGAGCGGAGGTCTCGCGGCTAGGGTTTCGGGTATTGGACGAATAATTGAGCGAGAGAGAGGGAAATGGAGGACTCTTGCGCGCTTTATAGCTTCTCCGCTGTGCGCTGGCGGTCAACAACGGCGGCAATCGCGGACGTGGAGCTCGCCGTCGTGCTGGCGCCCTCGCGCGCGTCGACGGTGGCCAAGCCAAAGACGAAGACTTCGTCTCCAGTCTTATCCCCACGAAGGGGTACATGGGCTGGGTTGGGCTGTGGTACTGGGTTGCCTCGTGGGCCACTGCTGGGCTGCTCGGGTGGACTCTGCTCGGGCTTCTTCGGCTGGCGAGAGTCCGGGTAAGTCCTTCTCCTCTCCTTTTCTATTTTCTTTTTATTTTTCTCGATTTCAATTTGCCCATTTGAATTCATATTTGAATTCTGTTATATTTGCAGGTGTTTTATATGTTCATTCCATTTTGATGTTGTGTGGTGAGTACCACATTATTATTTTATTTGAAACAAGTATTTCACATTGGATTGTATTACATACTAATGGGTGATTCAAAATAGCCATTAGGCATGATGTTATGTGATGTTATATCCCCATTTTAAATGTTATTTTCTTCTTTTGTATCCATCTCGTTTGTATTGTTAGGTTTTGGTACTTTTTAACTCAAGGTATTTTAGGGGTTGTTCATAAGGCTTGGTTTCTATTTAAGATGGAATGACTTACATATAATTTATGTGTGCCCAACTTATTAAGGTTTAATAGTTTCTATTTTAACCCCCTCCGAGATTAACATTATATTACTTATATAAGAATAAGTGGTTGATAACCACACATGGTTTTAATTATAGGACTTAGCATTAAGTAGCTCTTATGTTTTATAATTGAGACATTGTATTTAATTAATGAACCATTAAGGTTCCAATGATATTTACCTAATGACACATGGTTTGAACCTTAATTATGACTTAGGTTTTAGTTGTGATCACCCAAGTGATGCACAGATTTAGGTTTGAGTTATATTTCTAGGTTATAGAGATGAAATGTCATCATGTTGCATGTGCTAGGTTATTCTCCCCTAACCATGATAATATGGTTACTTGCTTTATATCTTATGTGCTTCTTTAATCACTAAGGATTTGAGAATTGGTTTTATCTTCTACCAATTATCTTCTATTATTCTTTCCAATTTTATCATTAAAGTAACTACGAGTGGTTATAGTTCTTTTTATAGTTAACTTTGGTCATATGGATATATGGTTTCTCACCATATAAAGTATAGAGTTTTACTCTAAGGTTTTCTTATGTTTCTTAAATGAAGAAAATGTGAAATGTAGATATGGTAGAATTCTACTTATGATCACCAATTGAATCACAAGTTAAGGTTGGAATATAAGACTAGGGTTGCCTACTAGTTACCACCCTATGATTTCATGTGGTGAATGAGATGTACTTATCCTGTTAGGGTTTATTCTCCATACCTCAAGTTCTTAGGGTTTATGATCATCATTTAATTAATAATGATCAAGGTTTGGCTTCCTAAGGATCTCTCATTAAATGGGGTTCTCGCTTCCATGATCAAGCATTGTCTAGATTAACTAAACATAATATCTCCCTTATAGTTTCTTGAGTGGACATGGTTATGGTTGTCTCAATTATCTTGAGTATAACACCATGGTTTGAGCTCTTTCATTTAAGAACAGTTATTCTAGGGTTTATGGTGTACTCCTAATATCTCCTTAGGTATCTAGGCTAAGGTTTCATTTGTCTAGTTTAATTGGGTTAGTCTCTTCCTCACCTCATCAATTCAGGGTATGGTATTATTCCATGTGATATTAGGTTATCTCCCCACTCCAAAGGAAATGGTTTTCAACCTAATACTTTAATTCAATGATTGTCCTTGAGTCTTAAATAGGTAAAACTATGTTTTGTATGATTGGTCTCTCTCATTTTGGAAAGGACTTTAATACTAGCTTAAGGTTAGGTTCCATAGGAATTGATGTGATCATCAATATCTATGTTTAACATAAATGGTTTCTCTCTCTAGGAATGTCTTGAATAATATCCTAGGGTTCCTCTTAAAGATGATGATTTGAATACTTGGATGTATATCCAAGGTTTAGCTCAAGGTTTGTTATTGCTTCTCTAATAATTGTTATAGAACTCTCACCTCTCTAGGTTTGATGTACAATAATATGGAGTAGAGAAGGATATATATTTCTAGAGTGGACCTTCTTGTTATAATTCCAATGTTGAAGTGGAATGAATACCATGAGGTTTCATGGTAGGATCATAGTTTAGTCTTAGGACATGGAAAAGATAAGTAAAGAATGGTTTCTTCATTTATTGTTACTTGATTTCCATTTAATTGGATGTTCATATGTTATGGCAAGGAATACCATGTTGTGATCTTTAATAAGACCAAGTAGTTGAGCCTTGATTCTTATGTTCTTGTGTTGGTTTTAATTCCATTTGATCTAACCCCTTAGATCAACTTATCTCTACCAAAAACAAGGTTTTAGCAAAGTCACATTGAGGTTTATAGCACTTGACTTGATGAGCTACTTCAATTCCACCAAGGTCAAGTGAAACTTCGATAACTGTGACTGTTTTACTTTAAAGCGCGAAAATTACCCAGATTTTCTATGCATGAATGCAATGCACACATCTGTTTCCTCTATTTTTGTAACCCCAATACCTGGGATATTACAATCACCACTCACCATATCATTACCTTGTGTCTTGACACACTTTGGTGAAGTGGATGAAGATGAGAACTCATCACGGCCGGAAGTGGAAGCAATACAATCATCCTTAATAATATTGGACACATCATATTTGTCTTGAAGCTTTGTCCATAATTCATGAGAGCTCCCAAAAGGCATGATTGACGAAGTAACTAGATTGCTCACAACAATGGAAAACACATGAGAAGCAAGAGCATCGAGGCAAGAGTTTTTCTCCTCCTCAAGAGATAAATTTTGAGGATCCTTAGGAGAAGAAAAACCCATGCCAAGAAATCGCTCCATGTCCGGGGACATACCCCGTAAGATTTTAAGCACATAAATTTTCCATAGATCAAAATTTGTGCCATCAAATATAAACAAGTTATTGTGCGCTAATCCCCTATCCGACATCTTCACTCTCAAGGTGGTGAAGCCTAAGAATGAGAGACATTGCTCTGATACCAATTGAAAGGACACGGATGTCGCCTAGAGGGGGGTGAATAGGAGATTTAAAACTTTTACGAGATGGGCTTAACAAATGCGGAATAAAACTAGCGTTTACTTTGTCAAGCCCAAAGCCTATATACTATTGTTCACCTATGTGCTCCAACAACTTATTCTAAGCAAAGGTTCACCTATGTGCACCAACAACTTATGCTAAGCAATACAAGCAAGTATGTGATAGCAAGATATATATAACTTCAAGCACGATGGCTATCACAAGGTAAAGTGCATAAGTAAAGAGCTCGGGTATAGAGATAACCGAGGCACGCGGGAGACGATGATTTATCCCGGAGTTCACACTCTTGCGAGTGCTAATCTCCGGTGGAGAGGTGCGGTTGCTTAGTGCTCCCGAACGCCACAAGAGGCTCACCTTGAGGTGTGGTTGCTCGATGCACACCAACGCCACAAAGGCCTCACCCCAAGATGCGGTACTCACACCACACACCGAACGCCACGAAGGCGCCTCACCTAAATCTCCGGTGACCCTCGCCACAAAGGCCTAGGTCACGGTTCCACTAAGGGATTTCCTTCGAGGCGGAAACCGGGCCTTACACAAAGATTGGGGCACACATCCACAACTTAATTGGAGGCTCCCAACAAACCGCCACAAAGGCGTAGAATCCGTCTAGGGTTCCAAGAACCCAAGAGTAACAACCTTCTTGCTTTCACCACCACGAATCACCGTGGAGAACTCAAACCGATGCACCAAATGCAATGGCAAGAACACCACAAAGATGCTCAAGTCCTTCTCTCTCAAATTCCAACAAAGCTACAAAAGCTATTGGGGGAATAAGAGAGGAAGAACAAATAAGAGGAGGAACACCAAATTTCTCCAAGATCTAGATCTAGTGGATTCCCCTCACAAAGAGAGGAATTTGATTGGTAGGAATGTAGATCTAGATCTCCTCTTCCTTTTCCCTCAAAAAGATTCAAGAAGCATAGGAGGAGTAGAGGGAAAGGGAAGCTCTCAAGGTCAACAATGGTGGAGAGCACAAAGGGGAAGAGGTAGCTGCCCAAGGAGGAAGAAGGGGGGCTTAAATACCCCCTCCCATCGAAATATGACCGTTTGGGTGTGCTCAGGCCGGATTTTCCGGGCCGGATATTTGCAAAATATCCGGGGCCCAAAAAACGGCTAAGGACATGAGAAAACTGCTATCAGGATGGGGGCCGGACATTTGGCCGGATATTTGCCCGGATTTGTCCAAAAACCGGATTTTTCCGGGGGGCGGATTATCCGCCCCGAACTTGGGCCGGAATATCCGCCCCACTGAAAACTGCGGAAACATCAAACTGAAACGGGCATAACTTTAGCATCCGGACTCCGATTTTGATGATCTTGGGCTTGTTTTAAAGCTAGGAACAAGCTCTACAAGATCATGCAGGAAACCATCATAGTACAACAAGGGATGATAGAAACAAATGATGAAAGGTTTGACCTATCTAAAAAAGACATACCGGTAAAACCTCCAATCTTGAAAATGCAACAAGTTGCCCGTGCAAAAACCAATCTTGATGAACTAGAGCTTGTCATGAGAATAAGCACAAGCTCTAAATCATCACATGGATAATATCCAAATAATAACCAAGAAAGATGATGAACCAAACTCGAAAACGCAACAAGTGATCTATGCAAAATCCGTTTTCGATGAACTAGAGCTTGTCATGAGAATAAGCACAAGCTCTAAAACATCACATGGATAAGGTCCAAATAACAACCAAGAAAGATGATGCAAGGATGCAAAGGTTTGAGCTCTCTCCGAACGATACGATCAAGTTACCCACTCGAGAGCCCTCTTATAGTACGGCAACTAAACTATAAACCGGTCTCCAACTACACTATGAGACCGGTGAGAAAGAAACCCTATCAAGAGCAAACCTTATACTTGCGCATTCCACTTGAGCTTGATGACGACGATCTTGACCTCAACAAGATGGAACGCCTTTCTTGCTTGTGCTTGCTTGACGAAGTCTTGTAGATTGCTCCCCCATAAACCACCATGGGAGAGCTACTTCTTCGGCGCATCTTCACATAACCATGACCACCATGTGGATTGCTCCCCCATAATCCACCATGGGAGAGCTTCTTCCTCGGTGCATCTTCACATATCCATGATCACCATATGGATGGCAAGACTAAAGAAAAGGATCTCTTCGAGATGGCTCATCTTGAACTTGCACATCATTTCTCCATGGCAAGCTTCAAGCTTATGAACTCTTCGAGTTGGCTCATCTTGAACTTGCACTTCATTTCTTCGTTCTTCATCATGTTGATGTCTTGAAGTAACTTGAGGGCTCACTTCATCTTCATCTTCAAGACATACTTGACACTTGATATCCTTCATCAATTTCTTCTTATTGCAACCTTGAAGCCAACATATGGTTCTGTTGCGGTCAGAAACCCACCGGTGAGCAGCGACGGGCAACACAGTAGAGCCGGGAGGCTCCCAGGACTGCGGCTGGCCCTGGTCCCTCGAGCGACGGCCCGCAAAGCCTCGGCACGCACGTCCGATGCTGGTGCAAGGCGTGCCACCCGACCTATACCTGGTCAGGAAGGTGATGGATTTGCTTCGCTTAGTTTCCTGCATGGCATACACGTAAACATTAAATACGTACGAGCCTCGATCGGCTCTCAGGTTGTCCTGTGAATCGGCTCAAGGAGCCGATCCACCCATGAATCGTATGAGGTATACGATCATATGGTGGTCCTGCTTGATCAATATAAAGCTAAAACGACCTACGACGATTTAGGATTTTCACCACATAATCGGAACATCCTACACGTGATTGAGCCTGGCAGCCACGCACGATGATAATAAACTGACCTTAGACAAGACCTAAAAACCAACATGAAGTTGATCCCCGGAACATCTTATCTAGGGCTAGCAAACTACACCCTACGTGCCACTGGATCCTTCAACCCGTTTGCAAGGCCTAACTATGCAGATATTAAACTAATCCTTGAAGAACAAGGAGCAATCATAACGGATCGGATCTACTAAATAATGATCAAGCGAGGTGCCGCCCTTACACCTAAGATAGGTGTAAGGGCGGCTAGACGTCTAAGGGTTGCATGGGCGAAAGCATGTGATACGACGAAACAATGCTAACCCTAACACATCTATGATAACTACGTTGCTCGCCATCAACAAGGCTTCGGCACGAGCAACGCATGAACAGCGAATAAGCGTGTATCGCCTAGATCGCAAGTGCGATCTAGGCAGCATGATGCTTACCCGGAAGAAACCCTCGAAACAAGGGGTTGGCGATGCGCCTAGATTGGTTTGTGATGAACGTGATTGTTGTCTTTCTCAATAACCCTAGATACATATTTATAGTCCGTGGACTTTCTAACGTGGGAATAATCACAACCGTGCACGAGCCAAATTCTATCTAACCGACACGTATCCTACTATATTTACGTATACACGGGCAAACTAGCCCAAACTTTGTATACAAGGCCGATTCATGTATTTCTTCCGCGTATATTCTTCAAGCCCATCTTAATCGCGGCCCACCTCTCGATCCGGTCAAATTCTGGTGATAACACATGCCCCCCTGGTTTGGAAATGATAATTCCAAAATCACTCGCTTTTTCTTCGTCGGGTCATGTCGTGGCAGAGCAGAACCGTCGCAGTACCCTTCATCATGATGACTTACTTTCTCAACTTCTCCGCGTGACCTGGCAAATTTTTTTCTTTGGGCACAACTTCCTCGGAAACTGCTGTGGCATTGAATCTCCACCATATCCCTTTTATTTAACCGCATCGAGCAGTTTGCTTTTTTATCCCCTCCTCATCCTCTGTTCCTCTGTAGTACTCGAAAAACCCTTCTTCCACCATGGACTCCTCCTCCTCTTCCTCCTCCGGTCTTTCCTACCGGTCTTCTTCCTCCCGCGAGCCGACACCGGAGGACATACGCGCCCCGGAGCGATGGGACGAGGCGGACTGGGACTTCTCCGTCTGATCAGAGGATGATGAATCCCTGACCGATGGGGAGGATGATACGTCTCCGACGTATCGATAATTTCTTATGTTCTATGCCATATTATTGATGATACCTACATGTTTTATGCACACTTTATGTCATATTCGTGCATTTTCTGGAACTAACCTATTAACAAGATGCCGAAGTGTCAGTTCCTGTTTTCTCGCTGTTTTTGGTTTCGAAATCCTAGTAACGAAATATTCTCGGAATTGGACGAAACGAAGACCTAGGTTCCTATTTTCACCGGAAGCATCCGGAACACCCGGGAAGGACCGGAGGGGGCACTGGGCCCCCGGACCATAGGCCGGCGCGGCCCGGGCCCCGGCCGCGCCGCCATATGGTGTGGCCACCCCTTCGACCCCCGACTCTGCCCTTCCGCCTACTTAAAGCCTCCGTCGCGAAAACCCCGATACGAAGAACCACGATACGGAAAACCTTCCGGAGCCGCCGCCATCGCGAAGCCAAGATCCGGGGACGAGAGTCTCCGTTCCGGCACCCTGCCGGAGCGGGGAAGTGCCCCGGAAGGCTTCTCCATCGACACCGCTGCCATCTCCACCGCCATCTTCATCACCGCTGCTGCTCCCATGAGGAGGGAGTAGTTCTCCATCGAGGCTCGGGGCTGTACCGGTAGCTATGTGGTTAATCTCTCTCCTATGTGCTTCAATACAATAATCTCATGAGCTGCCTTACATGATTGAGATTCATATGATGATGCTTGTAATCTAGATGTCATTATGCTAGTCAAGTGAGTTTTACTTATGTGATCTCCTGGAGACTCCTTGTCCCACGTGTGTAAAGGTGACAGATGTGTGCACCGTGTGGGTCTCTTAGGCTATATTTCACGATAATACTTATTCACTGTTGAATTGCATAGTGAGGTGCTTATTTATATCTCTTTATGATTGCAATGTGTTTGTATCACAATTTATCTATGTGCTACTCTAGCAATGTTATTAAAGTAGTTTTATTCCTCCTGCACGTGTGCAAAGGTGACAGTGTGTGCACCGTGTTAGTACTTGGTTTATGCTATGATCATGATCTCTTGTAGATTGTGAAGTTAACTATTGCTATGATAATATTGATGTGATCTATTCCTCCTACATATGCATGAAGGTGACAAGTGTGCATGCTATGCTAGTACTTGGTTTAGTCTTTTGATCTATCTTACACTAAAGGTTACTAAAATATGAGCATTATTGTGGAGCTTGTTAACTCCGGCATTGAGGGTTCGTGTAATCCTACGCAATGTGTTCATCATCCAACAAGAGTGTAGAGTATGCATTTATCTATTCTCGCTATGTGATCAATGTTGAGAGTGTCCACTAGTGAAAGTCTAATCCCTAGGCCTTGTTCCTAAATATCGCTATCGCCGCTTGTTTACTCGTTTCTATGCGTTACATCACTGCTAGCGTTACTACTCGCTTGTTTACTATCCCGGGCAAAGCACTTTTCTCGGTGCCGTTGCTACTACTTATTCATACCACCCGTATTTCACTATCTCTTCGCCGAACTAGTGCACCTATTAGGTGTGTTGGGGACACAAGAGACTTCTTGCTTTGTGGTTGCAGGGTTGCATGAGAGGGATATCTTTGACCTCTTCCTCCCCGAGATCGATAAACCTTGGGTAATCCACTTAAGGGAAACTTGTCGCTGTTCTACAAACCTCTGCTCTTGGAGGCCCAACACCTGTCTACAAGAATAGAAGCTCCCGTAGACATCAAGCACTTTTCTAGGCGCCGTTGCCGGGGAGGAAAGGTAAAAAGGCACTCATACTACGGTCCCGGGTAAAGTATTTTTCTCAGGCGCCGTTGTGTGTGTGCTCGAATCTATTTCCTTTAGATCCCGCAATTGCATCTTTTTGTTTCTTGTTTACACTAGTTTGGCATAATGGACAACAATGAGCTTCTTATTCTATTTCCTGATTTAAAACATGGATTGTTTGATGCGAAAATTAAAAAACCTATGAAATCTTATTTGCATGCCGGTAGTAATATTAGTATGAACGCTTTGAACACCATTGTTGATAATAATATAGAAAGTTCTAAGCTTGGGGAAGCTGGTTTTCATGATATTTTTAGTCCCCCAAGCATTGAGGAGAAAATTTTCTTTGATGATACTATGCCTCCTACACTTGATGAGAATAATAATGATAGCTACTTTGTTGAATTTGCTCCCACTACAACTAGTAAAATTAATTATGCCTATGTGGAGAGTAATAATTTTATGCATGAGACTCATGATAAGAATGCTTTATGTGATAGTTATATTGTTGAGTTTGCTCATGATGCTACTGAAAGTTATTATGAGAGAGGAAAATATGGTGGTAGAAATTTTCATGTTACTAAAATGCCTCTCTATGTGCTGAAATTTTTGAAGCTACACTTGTTTTATCTTCCTATGCTTGTCACTTTGCTCTTCATGAACTTGTTTATTTACAAGATTCCTATGATATGTACGCAACTTTCATTCAATTTGGGCATTTTCATTTGAGCAAGTCTAGTGGCCTAATAAAATCCATCTTTACGGACCGATTACTGTTTGACAGATTCTCGCCTTTTATTTCGCATTGCCTCTTTTGCTATGTTGGATGAATTTATTTGATCCATTAATGTCCAGTAGCTTTATGCAATGTCCAGAAGTGTTAAGAATGATTGTGTCACCTCCGAACATGTTAATTTTTATTGTCCACTAACCCTCTAATGAGTTGTTTCGAGTTTGGTGTGGAGGAAGTTTTCAAGGGTCAAGAGAGGAGGATGATATACTATGATCAAGAAGAGTGAAAGCTCTAAGCTTGGGGCTGCCCCGGTGGTTCACCCCTGCATATTCTAAGAAGACTCAAGCGTCTAAGCTTGGGGATGCCCAAGGCATCCCCTTCTTCATCGACAACATTATCAGGTTCCTCCCCTGAAACTATATTTTTATTCAGTCACATCTTATGCACTTTGCTTGGAGCGTCGGTTTGTTTTTGTTTTTTGTTTTGTTTGAATAAAATGGATCCTAGCATTCACTTTATGGGAGAGAGACACGCTCCGTCTGTAGCATATGGACAAATATGTCCTTAGGCTCTACTCATAGTATTCATGGCGAAGTTTCTTCTTCGTTAAATTGTTATATGGTTGGAATTGGAAAATGCTACATGTAGTAATTCTAAAATGTCTTGGATAATTTGATACTTGGCAATTGTTGTGCTCATGTTTAAGCTCTTGCATCATATACTTTGCACCCATTAATGAAGAAATACTTAGAGCTTGCTAATTTGGTTTGCATATTTGGTTTCTCTAGAGTCTAGATAACATCTAGTATTGAGTTTTGAACAACAAGGAAGACGGTATGGAGTCTTATAATGTTTACAATATGTCTTTTATGTGAGTTTTGCTGTACCGTTCATCCTTGTGTTTGTTTCAAATAACCTTGCTAGCCTAAACCTTGTATCGAGAGGGAATACTTCTCATGCATCCAAAATCCTTGAGCCAACCACTATGCCGTTCGTGTCCACCATACCTACCTACTACATGGTATTTATCCGCCATTCCAAAGTAAATTGCTTGAGTGCTACCTTTAAAATTCCATCATTCACCTTTGCAATATATAGCTCATGGGACAAATAGCTTAAAAACTATTGTGGTATTGAATATGTACTTATGCACTTTATCTCTTATTAAGTTGCTTGTTGTGCGATAACCATGTTTCGGGGACGCCATCAACTATTCTTTGTTGAATATCATGTGAGTTGCTATGCATGTCCGTCTTGTCCGAAGCAAGAGAGATCTACCACCTTTATGGTTGGAGCATGCATATTGTTAGAGAAGAACTTTGGGCCGCTAACTAAAGCCATGATTCATGGTGGAAGTTTCAGTTTGGACATATATCCTCAATCTCATATGAGAATAATAATTGTTGCCACATGCTTATGCATTAAAGAGGAGTCCATTATTTGTTGTCCATGTTGTCCCGGTATGGAATGTCTAAGTTGAGAATAATCAAAAGCGAGAAATCCAAAATGCGAGCTTTCTCCTTAGACCTTTGTACAGGCGGCATGGAGGTACCCCATTGTGACACTTGGTCAAAACATGTGCATTGCAAAGATCCGGTAGTCCAAGTTAATTAGGACAAGGTGCGGGCACTATTAGTATACTATGCATGAGACTTGCAACTTGTAAGATATAATGTACATAACTCATATGCTTTATTACTACCGTTGACAAAATTGTTTCATGTTTTCAAAATAAAAGCTCTAGCACAAATATAGCAATCGATGCTTCCCTCTTTGAAGGACCATTCTCTTTACTTTTATGTTGAGTCAGTTCACCTATCTCTCTCCACCTCAAGAAGCAAACACTTGTGTGAACTGTGCATTGATTCCTACATACTTGCATATTGTACTTGTTATATTACTCTATGTTGACAATTATCCATGAGATATACATGTTACAAGTTGAAAGCAACCGCTGAAACTTAATCTTCCTTTGTGTTGCTTCAATGCCTTTACTTTGATTTATTGCTTTATGAGTTAACTCTTATGCAAGACTTATTAATACTTGTCTTGAAGTACTATTCATGAAAAGTCTTTGCTTTATGATTCACTTGTTTACTCATGTCATTACCATTGTTTTGATCGCTGCATTCATTACATATGTTTACAAATAGTATGATCAAGGTTATGATGGCATGTCACTTCGAAATTATCTTTGTTATCGTTTTACCTGCTCGGGACGAGCGAACTAAGCTTGGGGATGCTTGATACGTCTCCGACGTATCGATAATTTCTTATGTTCTATGCCATATTATTGATGATACCTACATGTTTTATGCACACTTTATGTCATATTCGTGCATTTTCCGGAACTAACCTATTAACAAGATGCCGAAGTGCCGGTTCCCGTTTTACTCGCTGTTTTTGGTTTCGAGAAAGCCTAGTAACGAAATATTCTCGGAATTGGACGAAAACGAAGACCCAAGTTCCTATTTTCACCGGAAGCATCCAGAACACCCGGGAAGGACCAGAGGGGGGCACTGGGCCCCCAGACCATAGGCCGGCGCGGCCCAGGCCCTGGTCGCGCCGCCATATGGTGTGGCCACCCCTTCGACCCTCGTCTGGCCCCCGACTCTGCCCTTCCGCCTACTTAAAGCCTCCGTCGCGAAACCCCTGATGCGAAAAACCACGATACGGAAAACCTTACTGAGACGCCGCCATCGCGAAGCCAAGATCCGGGGGACGAGAGTCTCTGCTTCGGCACCCTGCCGGAGCGGGGAAGTGCCCCGGAAGGCTTCTCCATCGACACCGCTGCCATCTCCACCGCCATCTTCATCACCGCTGCTTGCTCCCATGAGGAGGGAGTAGTTCTCCATCGAGGCTCGGGGCTGTACCGGTAGCTATGTGGTTAATCTCTCTCCTATGTGCTTCAATACAATAATATCATGAGCTGCCTTACATGATTGAGATTCATATGATGATGCTTGTAATCTAGATGTCATTATGCTAGTCAAGTGAGTTTTACTTATGTGATCTCCGGAGACTCCTTGTCCCACGTGTGTAAAGGTGACAGTGTGTGCACCGTGTGGGTTTGTCCTAATGTTTCGAGGTCTCAAAAAAAGGGCGTGGAAACAGATAGAAACTCTTGAATGGAAATGGAAAAGAAATGTAGCCCCAGTTCCTTCGGAAATGGTAAGATCTTTGGCGCAAGAAGAAGGTCTCTTAGGCTATATTTCACAGAATACTTATTCACTGTTGAATGGCATAGTGAGGTGCTTATTTATATCTCTTTATGATTGCAATGTGTTTGTATCACAATTTATCTATGTGCTACTCTAGCAATGTTATTAAAGTAGTTTTATTCCTCCCGCACGTGTGCAAAGGTGACAGTGTGTGCACCGTGTTAGTACTTGGTTTATGCTATGATCATGATCTCTTGTAGATTGCGAAGTTAACTATTGCTATGATAATATTGATGTGATCTATTCCTCCTACATATGCATGAAGGTGACGAGTAGTGCATGCTATGCTAGTACTTGGTTTAGTCTTTTGATCTATCTTACACTAAAGGTTACTAAAATATGAGCATTATTGTGGAGCTTGTTAACTCCGGCATTGAGGGTTCGTGTAATCCTACGCAATGTGTTCATCATCCAACAAGAGTGTAGAGTATGCATTTATCTATTCTGCTATGTGATCAATGTTGAGAGTGTCCACTAGTGAAAGTCTAATCCCTAGGCCTTGTTCCTAAATACTGCTATCGCTGCTTGTTTACTGTTTTCTCTGCGTTACTACTCGCTGCGTTACTACTTGCTTGTTTACTTGTCCTCGGGCAAAGCACTTTTCCGGTGCCGTTGCTACTACTTATTCATACCACCTGTATTTCACTATCTCTTCGCCGAACTAGTGCACCTATTAGGTGTGTTGGGGACACAAGAGACTTCTTGCTTTGTGGTTGCGGGGTTGCATGAGAGGGATATCTTTGACCTCTTCCTCCCTGAGATCGATAAACCTTGGGTAATCCACTTAAGGGAAACTTGCTGCTGTTCTACAAACCTCTGCTCTTGGAGGCCCAACACTGTCTACAAGAATAGAAGCTCCCGTAGACATCAGAGGACAACCTTCATTTCCTCATTGATGGGGATTCGGAGGAGGAGGACGACGACGATGCTCTCTGGGGCGAAGACATCTCTTCCGATGAGGAGGATGAGGAAGCGGAGGAGGACACCTCCTCCGACGAGTACCCGCCACCTCCTCCGACGAGTACCCGCCGATGAAGCGCTTCCGCGCCGGGTCGGATGATGATGACGACGACGATGATGACGAGGAGGAGTACGGGGCCCCTGCCGCAGGTTACGGCAGCAGTGACGAGGAGCCCGCCGGCAGCAGCGCCGACGGCAGCCACGACAGCACCGACGAGGGCATCAACGGCCCTTAGACCAGGACTAGTAGCATAGGACTAGTAGTAGTAGTGCATTAGGCATCGGATGATCCTTTTGAGAGCCATCGGCTCTTTCTTGTAAAGCCGTTCCTTTGAATCAATAAGGACTGTTCTTCCAATTTAACTCTCCATTTATCCAATTTCAAGTCTTCCATTTGCCGCACCAAGAACCGATAGCAACGTATCGGACTTTTCGCCTCAAACGCCCATGAAGCCAGACTCAAATACCAATTTAGACAGTCATCCAAGCACTCCTCAAATTCGGAACTGTAATTTAATATCTGACCATAATACTTTGCAATTCTATAGCCGATGGCTGTTCAACGGCTGTTTTGAAAATCCAGTCTCCTTCATCTTCTTGTAGCAACAGGACGGTCCAGACCCTGTAGATGATGACGGCTCCCCTTTCAGATTCCTCCCAACAGCTCCGGTGGTCCTCTTTTGCAACAACTCACCACCATGCAGGGCCAGCCGATGACACTCCAATCGGCTTCAAAAAGCAGAGTGTCTACTGGGTCAGCTGCCCCCCGAGCCTCAGTCAAGGCGAGAACAGTGGTGAGGAAAGTAGCTGCCAAGAAAACTCTGAAGCGCCAAAGCCCTACTCCATCTCAAGAAGGCTCGTACGTAAGCTTCACCCATGCTTTGACTGATTTCATCCATCCTTCCAGACTTCTGCAGCATACTTGTATTTCTTCTACAGACCCCCCTGAAGGAAACTCTAGTGAAGGCACACAGTCCAGTTGAAAGGACTCAAGCTCGGGCAATTCTAAGAAAACCACCACGCAGAGCCAGCCAGACTTGCCACCGTCGGCTTCCAAGAAAAGGGTCAACCACTGAACCTGCCGTTTCCCAAACTCTCATCAAAACGGGGCAGGGCAGCCTACGCACAGAGAGCCGATGTATCAAGAGAGCTCACAAGGAACCGCAAGCCTCTCCATTAAACCAGGAGATATCAAATGTAACTCCGTCCTCTTCTCGGCTCATTTGGCATGTTGACCCCTTGTCGTTCTCATCGGCTAACCTCTCCCTTTGCAGACTGATGACACCTCCAATGGGGAAGTCGAGAAGGTATCCATGCCATCCGCCACTCTGGTCCTAGCAACTTCTACGAGTGTAGTTGAGAAGATGGCCACCTTGGCCAAACCAACAGCAGAAACACCAGAGCCGATCACCTCTTTTTCCGTTCAAAGCCGATATTGCAGACAAAATGCTAACGGCTTAATGAGCAAAAGGCTGCCTAGTACGCCAAAACTGACACATCTCATAGCACCGCTGAACTGGTGACCTTGCGCAAAGGGTTGGAGGTCCTCGTAGAGAAAGTTCGGGTACCAAAACAGTTCATTGAAGCTAAGGAAGCTCTCATCGTTCACTCCCTCGAGGAAGCAGAAGGCCTCGAAGCTGAACTGAAGACCGACTTGGCCGAAACCCGCGCCTTGAACACGCAGCTGGTAGATCCTGTGTAATTTGTACTAGAGTCGATGACTGTGCACCGGCTTTACTTGTATGCTGTTGTCTTCGCATATTTTCTCAAGTCGATGTTTGTGCATCGGCTGTGACTTGTGTGTACACAAATTTTTCTTTTACTGGCCGATTTTTCTATCGGCCCCCAATGTTTCACTGCACATGTATCGCACATGTTCATCTGATTAGGTGCCCCCCGAGCCGAATACGTCGAGTAGCTGCGGATATCGGCTCGCAGGTAGCCAAGGCATCTGTACTTGAACGTCGGCTCCGTCGGGACCAATGTTGACTTCTTCCGGTTCATCAGCCGACGTAAACCCGTTGCCCGTTAGATCGACGTTGAACACGGGCAGAACGTATGGTGAGGATAATTTTGGCCGATTCGTTGGAATCGGCCTCCATGTTGATTGGATCGCTCAATGAAGGTTTACATCTTGGTCTTGCTTTACTATAACCACGTGACATGCTTGAGACCAGATTATCCCTTTTTATATTTTTTGGGGCCGATCACAAGGATCAACCTTGCCACTTACGTTCATAGATTTTGCTCTTGTTACACGGTCAGGCCGGTGGATAAGACCAGCCTCACTCCGTCCTTCGTCACGTCGATGCGCTCGCAGTCGTCCAAAGTGATGCCTGAGAGTGGCTCTTGGCCTATCGTCTCCCAAACGTTCATGCCAGCCGTTGAAATCTCGGCTGAGTCATCTGCTTGGACGACCTCTACTTCATCTCCATCCCACTGTATTAAACATTGGTGCATCGTGGATGGAATGCAACGATTGGCGTGGATCCAATCTCTCCCTAGCAGGACATCATAGGTGCTCTTGCTATCGACAATAAAGAACGTCGTAGGGATGGTTTTTCTTCCTACGGTCGGATCCACGTTCGGAACACCTTGTGCTTCGGATGCTTGGCCGTTGAAATCGCTCGGTGTAACGTTGGTCTTGATCGGATCCGAGCTAGAGCGTCCCAACCGACGTAGCATGGAGTATGGCATAATGTTGACTGCCGCTCCGGTGTCCACCGACATCTTGTTGACGGGCTGCCCATTGATATAACCTCGCAAGTACGGGGCCTTCGGTGTACTGCAGCTTCTTTCTCGTGGCTTCTCAAAGATAGCGGCCGTGGGCCGCAGTCAAGTTGTGCCACGGGTGCTTCGTCTAATCATGGAGCACTAAACTCCGCCGGAAGGATGAACACCATGTTTGTGCCGGCCGATGTCTCATCATCGGCTTTCTTTTGTCCGAGGCGCCACTCTTTCTTTTGTGGCCGACCTTCTTCGTCCGAGTTCGCTGAATTTTCGCGGCCGGATCGGGCCGCGCCTTCCTCAACGTGTGCGGGTATAACCTTTCGGCTTCCTCCAAACCACGTAGTCGGCTGAACCCTACGCTTTTGGGAACGGCTGAGTCCATCAGAGCACCACCTTGGCCGGTGGTACTTATCTTCTTCTCCTTCATCATCGTCTTCTAACTCCTCGAGATCTTCCACCCGAGAGGACTCAGCGTGCTTGTTCCGAGGCGGGAGAGGCCCTAGACGTTTGAACACGGACACGTCACCCGCATCCTTCTTCTTGTCTACATTACGGGCGGTTGCCGATTGTAGGTAATCGGCTCATTCCTGAATCCCAGCGAGTGTACGAAGAAGGGACGGTCCGATGCCTATCCACGTCGTCTTGCTCTCTTGACTTTCCCTTGGCGTGGCGCTCATATCTCTCCTCGTCGCGATCATGCCGAGCGATGTCTCCTGGCGTCCCTGCTAGCCGGACGATCTCTTTCGTCATCGTTGTCGTAACGTCGGCGTTGGTCGTATTGACCCACGTATTTGTTGAGGAGGTGATCGGAGAGAGGTCGGCGATATCGCACGTTCTTCACTTCTCCCTCCGTGATGTAGCGCTTGCCATCGTGCCGGAGCCGATCGCGTGGAACGGCTTCCTCTTTGTCCTTGTTATGAGAGCAGCTTGCCCTCGTCTCTGTCCTTACCGAGTGGTGCCCGGGTCCTACCATGTTGATGTTGAACGAGAAACCTGGCCGGCACCTCCCAAGGTAAGTGCACTCCACCATGTTAACGGCGGGGAAGGGGTGTGTGTCGACTTTCATGGCGTGCGGCTAAAAATTAGACGCCCTTGTTCTATCGCCATTTGGATCCGCCGACGCCACACCCTGCGGTCGTTGGTGGTATGGGTGAACGTGTTATGTCACTTGCGGTATGGCTTTCCGTTCAGCTCCTGCGCCGTGGGGATTTTGTGGCCTTCGGGTACCTTTAGTCGCTTCTCCTTAAGTAAGAGGTCGAAAATTTGCTCGGCCTTGGTCACGTCGAAGTCAAACCCTCTTGGAGGACCTTGTGGCTTAACCCATTTGCAGGACACGGGGCTTGCCCCCGAGTCCATTCAGCCACTGCTACCTCTTGATCTCCCGCAGAGCCTTCATCCTCATCTGCCTCAACCAGGACCACCGCACGCTTGAATTTATCCTGGTACACCTCTAGGTGGCGCTGTTCATATAACGACGGCACGCACCATATGCGCCGGTGAAGGGTAGTATCGCGGGAGGCCACATCCTTGATCGGTGATGCGAGACCCACCACCGCCAACTCGACTTGCTCCCTTTTCGGTCACACGAGCCGAATAGCATCGGTTCCTAACGGTCTCGAAGCGCCTGGATGTATTCGACACTTGTTTCTCCGCGCTTCGTCGTACTTGTGCTAGATCGGCAATGCCGGCCTCGGAAGCCTTTGAGTGATACTGCATGTGGAAGCTGTTCTTCCAAGCTTGTTTCCAAGTCCGGATTGAGTCCGGTGGCAGCGATGTGTACCACCCGAAAGCCGATCTCGTGAGGGACCGTGCGAAGAACCTCACGCGTAGTTCATCCGATGTTGAGATCGTGCCCAGCTGTGCCAAATATCGGCTCACATGCTCGATTGAGTCGGAGCCATCCGATCCACTAAACTTGGAGAATTCGGGGAGCCGATATTTGGGTGGTAGTGGGATCAAATCGTACTCGTTGGGGTACGGCTTGGAATAGCCGATTGCCCTCCTTTTCGGCACCATGCCGAGCTGGTCTCTCAAGATTGTGCTGATCGATCCGCGGTGCTTGGCTGCGGGAGTCGAACTACGAAGATTCAGCGGGTGGCATACTTAGCCGGCCACGCTTGCTTCTCAAGCTGCGAGCCAAGCTGCAGGAGTTGAGCTGCGGAGGTTCGTCGGAGTGGCATACTTAGCTAGCCACGTACGCTTCTCAAGGTCCGTTCCCGAAGTTCCTCCTGCTGTTCCGAAGTCCCTGCTGTTGCGGTCCGGTTCGTGAGTGTCCGATTCTTGCGGTCGGCACGTATGTGCACGTGTACCCGTGAGGGATCTCCTTAGGCGCCTCATACAAGAGCTGGTAATCACTTGGGGTCACCACCGATCTTGTAGACGACGAATGCCGGTGAACTCGGCACTTACGGTGCTGCCAACGCAAACGGCGGCGGTGGTCGGGAGCTGAGTGGTATCTCTCCTTGGTGAGTCCCTAGAGCTGGTCCCGACGGAGAGTGCTGATGCCTCATGATTTCTGGATCACCGGAGGGCGACACGCTCCAAAGTGTTCACCGAGGCTCTCGGAATGGCGGTGCGGCGAATGAGCCACCATGAAATTAATCTCCGACGCAGAGACCTGGTGCGTTCTTCGAAGGGGCGGACAGGTCCACTCCATCGAGCGCGCCTTCGGGTGAGAACCCTTTCCACCCGATGCCGTGTGAGCGGGTTCTCCGGAAAGAGCCGATGAGGTCGGCTTCGAGGATAGCTTTGACCTCGTCATACTTCTTCTTGAGCTCCTCGGTCGGATCTTCGTACGTGAGTCGGAGTACCTTCCGCCATCTCGGATGTAGATGGCGATGCGGTTGATGTCGAAGACTGTCCCACCGGGCGTGCCGAGAATATGTTGCGGTCGGAAACCCACCGGCGAGCAGCGACGGGCAACACGATAGAGCCGGGAGGCTCCCGGAGCTGCGGCCGGCCCTGGTCCCTCGAGCGACGACCCGCAAAGCCTCGGCACGCACGTCCGATGCTTTGGTACAAGGGTGTGCCACCTGACCTATATCCGAGTCAGGAAGGTGATGGATTTGCTTCGCTTAGTTTCCTGCATGGCATACACGTAAACATTAAATACGAGCCTCGATCGGCTCTCAGGTTGTCCTGTGAATCGGCTCAAGGAGCCGATCCACCCATGAATCGTATGAGGTATACGATCATATGGTGGTCTGCTTGATCAATATAAAGCTAAAACGACCTACGACGATTTAGGGTTTTCACCACATAATCGGAACATCCTACACGTGATTGAGCACTGGCAGCCACGCACGATGATAATAAGCTGACCCTAGACAAGGCCTGAAAACCAACATGAAGTTGATCCCCGGAACATCTTATCTAGGGCTAGCAAACTACACCCTACGTGCCACTGGATCCTTCAACCCGTTTGCAAGGCCTAACTATGCAGATATTAAACTAATCCTTGAAGAACAAGGAGCAATCATAACGGATCGGATCTACTAAATAATGATCAAGCGAGGTGCCGCCCTTACACCTAAGATAGGTGTAAGGGCGGCTAGACATCTAAGGGTTGCATGGGCGAAAGCATGTGATACGACGAAACAATGCTAACCCTAACACATCTATGATAACTACGTTGCTCGCCATCAACAAGGCTTCAGCACGAGCAACGCATGAACAACGAATAAACGTGTATTGCCTAGATCGCAAGATGCGATCTAGGCATCATGATGCTTACCCGGAAGAAACCCTCGAAACAAGGGGTTGGCGATGCGCCTAGATTGGTTTGTGATGAACGTGATTGTTGTCTTTCTCAATAACCCTAGATACATATTTATAGTCCGTGGACTTTCTAACGTGGGAATAATCACAACCGTGCACGAGCCAAATTCTATCTAACCGACACGTATCCTACTATATTTACAGATACACGGGCAAACTAGCCCAAACTTTGTATACAAGGCCGATTCATGTATTTCTTCCGCGTATATTCTTCAAGCCCATCTTAATCGCGGCCCACCTCTGATCCGGTCAAATTCTGGTGATAACAGGTTCAAAAATTGCCTATGGACAACTCCTACAAATATAACTCAATGCAAACATTAGTCCATATGGATTGTCATTAATTACCAAAACCACACATGGGGGCTCCATGCACTTTCAACAATATAATAATAATTTTAGTACAATAAACTATAAAATTCATGTATGCATTTTACATGCATCAGTTACCTTCCAATAAAAGAATGTGTTGCCTTTCTACTATAACCCGCTTCACCTTCACATGTCCCATCAAGACGGAACATCAAAAGAAATGTAAATAAATAATTAACGTGTCAACATATATCAACTTTCAGAGTACACACAAAATCACATGATGCATTAAATTCCATTTACATCAAGCGTCTATAATAGTATACAAGACGCGGTGAATAACTCCATGTATATCAAGTTATCTATAATGGACCGGGAAAATACCCTATTAGATTTTATTTGTTCTTTTTTTCTTTTATGCATCATCATGTCTTCCATGCTTTAAAAAATAAAATTATTTTATAAACCCTAACTATTTTATTTTTCCCTCTCATATGGTTTTTATAATAATACCTCCTCTTCCTTTTCTTTTAACAAAACCCTAAACTCCAAAAGTATCAAACAAATAAAATTATTTTAAATATTTTCAAGTTCAATATAAATATTTTTGTTTTTATCTGTTTTGGTTTTCAACTTGATTTTCAAAACAGTTTCAAAACTAAAATAAAAATAAAACAAGAGACCTCTTTCTGGCCTCTTCCTATTTCTGGCCCGCTCCATCTGGCATCATCCACTCCTCCTTCTTCGTACGGACGTATATCCAGCGGAGCCACGTACCCCTTCTGATCGATGGGACATCCGTCACTTCTCCGCTGCTCCATAAAAGCACCTACCTGCGACCCCCTGCAACCCCAGGCTAGCTCCCTACCTTCCACCGCCACTCGCTTCTCCTCAGCCCCCTGTTTGTTGTCCTCCTCCTTTGTTGGCTCTCCCGCTGCTGCACGTTTCTTATCCACAGCTCGCCGGTAGCCACCTCTGCTTTCACGCCAACACCACACCGTCATTGCTGCATGTTTCCGTCTGGGCATCGGCTCCAAGGCCGCTGTTTTCGTTGCTCCAAAATACCAACGCAACTTCTGTACTCGATCTAAATCAGCAACCCATTGGATCGTGTCTTCCTCGTCTTTGCGCTGCTCCGCGCCGTCGCCAAGATCTCCGGGATGTCGTCGACGTCCGCGTCCTCATCACCTAGCTCCCTGGCGAGGCACATGCTCCAGCCGCTCCGCACATCTTCGCCTCGGCTGCTTCGTCGCGCCGCCTCCGTCAAGATCGTCTTTCACCGGGCAGCGCTCGTCGCCGTGTCGGAGGGCGTCTCAGAATCGATACGTGCGAATTTCAGCGAAATCGCTGGAATCCTCATGGTACCGGTTTTGGGGTGTCATATTATCAGTGAAATTGGTCACTTAGGTGGCCCTAGACACATATGTGCAAATTCTGTTTTTAAATTCGCAGTATGGTCATGTAAAGATGATCAGTTGCACATCTTAAGATACATAATCTTTGGCGGACTGCCTTCTTGTGACCGCACTAAACCGAATGCAATAACCCTCCAATTTACGGTATCCAACTTTGAACCAATTGTTGTATACATACAAACCTTTTGAATAAGGAATCATACTGAATAATATGCACCTATTGTTTGCTTCCTAAAACATGTTTCTTAACTGCAATAAGCGATTGCTACCAGCATTGGGGTGAATCAATAGAAGTTCATAGTTAAATCGTCAAGTATATAAAATTAATGTAACTATCACTACATACTGATCTAGATCACTTGATAGGAGTTCAGCCAATCTAAATAGTACAACAGTGTATGGTTACTTATATTTTTGTACTGGTATAAAATTGGACAATCTAAAAAGTATTGTGTACTGAACGTAATTAAGGACACATGGGGCTTTTCAGTCATCTGGTACAGACTTGTTGCAATAGAGTTTCACAAGATCAAACATAGGAATAGAGTGCAAGAAGATTCTTTGTCGATACCTCACACAAATAATCAAAACCCCAAAAGACTGCAAGACATAACAAATTTTGTGAAGCCCCTAGGAATCTAGTATCTATGTTAGGTTGAGGATTTACTTTCCATAAGCAGTTTCATCAGCAGCACCACACTATACTCATGGACATGCAAGCACTCATATACTCACCAGAGAGATTGCCGGCTGGCTCTAGAGTAATATGTCTAGGTTGTCGTTGCTTGACATTGTCATCTGAACCAACATTTCTTCATGATGCAGAGAATGGGATCACATTTTTTTATATTATGATTCAATCAATGCACGAGAAGCACATTATGTAACGTAACATGGGCCCATAAAGAAAGGAAATCTACATGAATATCAGGTACATAGCCCGAAATTTTAATTTTGTGAATTGAACATAACAATTGTTAATTACCATGCAGATCTTTACCACCATGTCTGTTTATAACCCGCGTTAGAGAAGAATGGTTTTTACAACATTAAAAAACATGATAGTGAAGCCCATATCCGATTCAATCTAGCTAAGCAATCAAGATCTAGACATGGACACGGAAGTATGTTACAAAATCGATGTATGAAACAACAGATGAAGTACATGGATAGATTGGAAGAAGCTAACCAAGTATTGGCAACTTCACGACACTAGTTAACTTCAATAGTTTTGGATGTAAGATATTCTCAACTTCACGGTAACGACATCAACTAACTCGAAGAGTTCGGAATGGTAATAGTGTGAGGAATGACAAAGTGAAATAGGGGAAAGTAACTTAAGGTCTAATCATCGATAAATATATGTCAAGTTACTAAGAATTTCACCAGCTACAATTTTGTGCAGGAGAATACATGCATAACCACATCCTTTAAAGTAGTTCTCCAACTGTCTACAATAGCAAAATCCATGGCATAAACACATATTCGAGGCATAAATCCATAACCATAGTAGAATGAAAGACAACATTTAGGTTAGGTCTGAAGTGAGGATATGTGTTCGAATTCGCTGCAGGGTACTAAAACAGGTGAAATAGCGCGGTATTTCAAACCTTAAAATACTACGAGTAATATATTTTGGATGAAAAAAAGAAAAACGAATTTGGATAAAAAGAAAAAAAGAAAAAAAGAAAAAAGGAAAACCTTTTCGTTGCTCTACGCGACTTTATATACAGCCCCCCCAGAGCCAGTTCCGCGTTGGACTTGACCTCGCGCCGCCTCCTCTTTTCCTCCCTCCCCAATCTCTCTCTCTAAACCCGCACCAGACGCAGCAGCGCTTCTAGGGTTTGCTCCACCCCCAAACCCTACCGCCAGATTGCAGATTGCCCCGATTTCGACCGAGGTAATCCGCCTGCTCCTCGCGCCCTCTCTCCGGGCCGCGGCCTAGGATCTGTTCTCCTCATCCCTCGGTTCCTCAGATTCCGCTTCTTGCTGCAGGCGGCGGCTGCGACTGCCATGGCGGGGTACCCGGAGGACAACCAGCACGCCATGAACGGCTACGAGGAGGTTGAGGAAGTGGAGGAGGTTGACGAGGAGGAGGGCCACCAGGGCAGGAGGGGACGGCGAGATGGGGGCGATGGCCTTGGCTACGGCGACGCCGGTGGGGACGACGGCAGGGCGGGGGGTGGTGACTCGTCGGGGTAAGTGATTTGGACTATACAGCTTTTATCTGTTCTGGATTCCAAGGCTGTTGCGGAGGACTCATGTTTCGGATCCTTGCAGGAAGATTTTCGTCGGAGGCGTTGCTTGGGAGACCACTGAAGGTATAATAAGATGGCTCTCTTACTTTTTTCTACTTAATAATAGTTCCAGATGTGTAGGCGGATTCTTGTTAAATTGGTTCAGATGCCAATGCAAATTTTGCAGCTCACCGCCTTTGAATTGATTGAAATATAAACTGACTGATGCAACCGTGTTAGATGCAGCTTCTTAATAGTGAATCTTAACAAGTGTAATTAGCTGAAACATGCCATTAGCACTGTTATAGGTCCAGTATAAGCATTTCATTCTGAGAAGTTATGCAGCTTCTTTTAATGCACTGTTGTACTTTGTCATATGAGATGTTATGCATCCACAAGTGGATAAATCCCGTTTTCTTGTTTGATGATTTTCGTTATGATCTTATTCGAAAAATTTATGCTAGTTTGGGCTGCAAATGCTGTACTTCTATTGTAGTTCATGCAAATCACTTCTGTGATGTGTGTCGGCAGAATATGTATCTATATCCATCTTCTGCAGTCAGCAATAGGAAAATGATGATGCTTGGGGATACATGGGCTGTACAAATTATTTTGCATAATGGTTGATTTGTTTGCATTTTGAAACGGTTTTGGTTCTTATGCCAAAGGATAGTTGTTCTACATTTTTCTGCACTGTTGAGCTCATACCTGGTATAGTTTGGTTATTCAATTTGTCTGTAGTCTTATCCAAACATAAAGTTCATTTGTTCATGTTCGGTTGCCATATATATTATCTTGATCACTTTTGCTTGAGTGGTTGTTATCATAGCCATGAGCTCACATTCTTTTTGGTAACAATTTGCTGATCCATTTATTTCATTATTATTATTATTATTATTATTATCATATTTTACTATGTGCGGTATAAGAACGTGGGTACATTATATGATCAGCACAATTAACAGTATCTATCTGCATACTGCATTAAGCTAATGTTGTTACCGATAGCATACATATATATATATATATTTTTTTTTGTATAAATGATACTTGTGTAAGATCAACTCTGTATCATCTTTTCATTCCTCTCTATCTTTTTGTCAATTGTCTTACACATATTCACTCTTCTTCTAATAATTTTGTCTAAAATTAAAGTAGAAATGATAATGTGTTTTTCGGGGAATGGATTATTAGTGTTGCTGTGTTTATCTATTGGTGTTCTTTTCTGAGTGGGTTAGCTACGCAGGCTGCTTTTATGTGGAATGTTTCTATCTTATTACAAACACCGCAAATTCTTCAATACTCCCTGGTTTCCAGTATGATTTATGTTTAGCAATCTAGTTTATTCTTCTTTCCCCGATTGACAATTGTGTATGGTTTATCTGTTTGTATGTAGAATCATTCTCCAAGCATTTTGGGAAGTACGGGGCTATAACTGATTCTGTAATTATGAAGGACAAGCATACTAAGATGCCTCGTGGATTTGGATTTGTTACATTTTCTGATCCATCTGTAATAGACAAGGTTTTGGAGGATGAACACAATATAGATGGAAGAACGGTAGGATATCTTAATTTAGATTGGCCGTTACGTGTGACCTCAGTGTTCAGTTCACTCTTAGTTGCACAGTTGCACGATTAAATTAAATTGTTCAGCTTCTCTGGATCTCTCTCAATTTATGAGCTATTCAGGTTGAAGTAAAAAGGACGGTCCCGAGGGAAGAAATGTCCACAAAAGATGGCCCCAAGACAAGAAAGATCTTTGTTGGTGGGCTACCGTCAACACTAACTGAAGGTAACTAGTTGTTGCAAATAACTGACCTTGAACTCACTTTGGTTTTGATAAAAACTGATAATCAATGCAATTTTAGATGATTTGAGGGATCACTTTTCCTCATACGGTAAGGTGGCTGAACACCAGATAATGGTGGACCACAGCACTGGGCGCTCAAGAGGTTTTGGCTTTGTCACCTTCGAAAGTGAGGATTCTGTTGAAAGGGTGATATCAGAGGGAAGAATGCGTGATCTCGGCGGGAAGCAGGTCTGTATCTTCTCCTGTTCTCAAACATCTTTGATCTGTAGTCTTACATTATCATGCTAATAAGTTGTCCTTTACAAACACGGGCAACTTGGTAAAACATAAAAGCTAAGGACAGTGTAGATGGAGTTATTAAATGTCCATTTGTTCAATATATAAGAACTAGTGAATTATATATCAAATGAAGATTTTTGTATCCAACTGTTCAGTTCAAATTTTTTAATGGAGCTTAGGATATATTTTTCGAGCTACTGATTATGGCTCGTGGTGATTGCTGCCACTCTATTGCATGTGTTCTAATATAGAGTTTTTTATTTATGCGTTAATTCACATTTTCTTGCCGCAAATGGATTGGAAATTTATCTGGGTGTGTTGACTCACCAATATAAGATTCTATGCTGTGTACTCGGGTTGAGCTGTTAGCTTGACGAAGATGTTGACATTTCAAGTAATTTCTATTCAGGTTGAAATAAAGAAGGCTGAACCAAAGAAACATGGAGGTGATCACAGTAGTAATGCGAGATCTAGTCACACAGGTGGTGGTTACCGTAGTTCTTACCGTAGTGGTGGAGCTGCTGCTGGTGGTGGTAATAGCGGCGGTGGTGGTGGCAGTGCTAGTGGCTATGGCTATGGTGCTGCCCATCGATCTGCTGCTGCTGGAAGTTACTACGATAGCACAGGATATGGTTATGGTAGAGGAGGCTATGGCGCTGCCTATGGAGGCAATGCTGGATTTGGGTCTGGCTATGGTGGTGGGTATGGTGGCTCTATGTACGGAGGTGCTTATGGTGCATACGGAGCATATGGTGCCGGTGCCTATGGCGGTGGTGCTTATGGTGGTGGTGCCTATGGTGGTGGTGCATATGGAGGTGGTGCTTACGGCGGTGGTGGTGCCCCAGGTGGCTATGGTGCTGCAGGTGGGTATGGTAGTTATGGGGGAGCAGGGGGTGCTGCTGGTGGTGGGAGTGCAGGTGGTCGTGGTTCTAGCAGGTACCATCCGTATGGGAAATAAGTGCCAACTCACCCAAGTTATTTCTAGGATGCAATAAGCGGGTGCGTCATCATCAGATCTCCTAGAAGTTCGGCATTCATCACCTTAATCAGAGGCATCAGAACATTTTTGGTTTTGCTCAATTAAGTCGTAACCAGGGACAAGTGTAATCTTTGTTGCTGAGCCTGCCCATAGTCCGGTGTAGAAGCTACACATTTAAGCTGTGTTGTATTCTTTAGTTTCTATACGCAGAGCGTTAGAAAACCCTTGAACAAGCCTTTCGTGGTAGTAACAGTATTGGTGTGATAGAACTATATTTGTGCTGTAAGAGATTGTCTACACATTAAGCTGTTGCCAGTTTGAGCTTATATGTAGGGGTAACTTTGAACGATTTGGTTTTATGCTTCCAGTTGATTGTTATCCCCTAGTCGTATTACATGGTAGGTTATGTACAGTCATTTGATAATGCTCATTGTGCTCGAAATGGTCTTGGAAGATGAGTGTAAAAGAACGTGATGAAACGTCTTTTTATGGCACTAAAATTTTCTTTTACTGATCTTTGCAATTTTGAACACCTTTTGGCTGTCTTCAGTAATTTTCTTTTACTGATCTTTGCAATTTTGAACACCTTTTGGCTGTCTTCAGTAATTTTCTTTTACTGATCTTTGCAATTTTGAACACCTTTTGGCTGTCTTGAATAGTCGTCTTCAGGCGGTCTGGAAATTGCTGATTCCAGCTGATGGCCAGCCTTCAGCCCATTGTGAACCTTTCAAATAGCGCAGTGTGACCAGTGTTGGGCCATTGAGGTGAACTTTGTGTGTAGTATTTACAGGCTTTCAGTCAAGCGTTGTGTGCGTTCATTCTTTATAGGCAGTTACACCGAAGCTCAGCGACAATCTCACCTTTGAACTTTCCTGCAATTGATTTAAAAGTAAACCAATGCAAGTACTCTAAGAGGCTTGCCTTTAATACGGTGGACATGGGAGAAGTCTTTGTTTTTGTAAGGTGGGTTAAGCTGCAGTCAAATCACGAGCAATGGACGACGAGAGAGCTGGATTGATGCCCTCACTTGGCCTTAGTTGGCGTTTTTTTTCTTCTTTTCTTTTTGGTCCCATTTCTTTGTTGGAAAAATCTAATGAGAAGCGCCGCCCGTCCGGCCTCTCCGTGCGACGGCTCTTTGCGATTTGTGCGTCGCCAGTGTTAAAGTATAGAGAGAAGAGACACAAAGGAATGGAGCAAATGATTCTCTTATTTCATTGCAATGTGGGAGACCCACTTATATACAGGCTGAAGGGGTGTGTTGGGGAGACACCTCTTCCCCAACAGGACACCTCCTGAGAGGCATCCCTCCCATACACAATTGATCACATATTTTATTTCCTAACACTCCCCCTTGATCAATTTGTCGTCTGTATATTGCAATCCAAAGACTCCTCCTAAAAAACCCCGTGGGAAAAATTGAGGAGAAATATTATAACGATATGCCACCGCAAACTCCTTTAAAACCCGAGTGGGAAAAATTAAGGAGAAACCATGTGTCATACGTCCGCACTTGTATTTATATTATCTCGTTAAAAACCTTATATGAGAAACCTTAGGGAAAACTCATAAAGGGAAAAAGAGTACAATATCAGTGATCGGAAGATCATCAATGAGTTATAACTAGGGATTTACTCCCCCTCAACATTGCAAACCTAAAGGTTGTCTCATACCAATTCCACAAACTTAATTTTGGAATACAACTGTTGGTAGAGATACTGTGAATATCACAATATTTTGTTTGCAAATTACCCTCTTACATTTCTGTAATTTATGAGGATAAATATAACTCATAAGAAATACAAGTGACATTATCTTGGTAGATAATGATAGGTGATTCGAATGAATCTCCACATGAACTCACATGTGGCCAATCATTCTACCAATTCATGCACATCTTGTGATGTTTCATATAATTTCTGCAGAATGATCACCGGAAGGACTCATTTAGAGTATATTCTGAAGACAACCTTCTGAATACTCTTCCAGTAAATCCAGTCTTTGATATGGCACTGTTGGGATCAGATAATTAGCCACTATCAAAAATCACACATTGGTCCCATCTTGATTTTCATACTAGAATTAATCAAGAGTTTTGTGTCTTGGATATATCTTAGAATAATCCATACACAAACCTTATACCTTTCGGGGGATTGCACTCTCAATAAATTGCCAACAAACTTAATGTCGGGCCTGACATATTTTGCAAGATATCTCAGTGCTTCGATGGTGGATATGGAACTTCAGTTCCATCTATCACTTCACCATCTTCCCACTTTTTGAAGGATTGGTATCCCATAATAGGTATAATATGACCATATGTGTCTCTAATATTATATATCCGTATTGAACTTGTTCAATATTTCGGGATATATGAAGACTGATATACATTTATTCCTGGGGGAACAAGCTCAAGTTAAAAACTTAAGCATATTTGGTTTGACCCAAATATCCGTCTTAAAATGATTGTGTGTATCTCAAATGTCTAGCATAAAGATATTGATGATAAGATCATCAACACCACTTAGGTGACGTAAAATCCAATTAAGGATTTATCCATGAGTACACATTAACAATCATTGATATTAGAGTTATCCTCATCATGGAATAACTCACACAGTCGGTTGTACCACGAAATTATCTCCGACTACTTCAAGTCATATAATGACTCCAGAAGTTTCCCACACACATGTTGCGATTTTCCTTTGGATTCAGAATATTAAGTCCTTCAATGACTTCAATATATAAGTCCAAAATGAGTGACCAGTAGGAGTATGTAGGCACAACTACATACATCAACCACATGGATCAGTACTGCCAATGACATTTAGTATCGAAACATGATTCCACTCATACCAAGAAGGTATATCACATCATGACTGATGTCGGGCTTCTGCGAAAAACCCTTGTGCTACAAAAACCTCGCTTTATCACCACCTCATTCTCTCTTCCCTATGGGAGATACTTATGAGGAGAAGGTTTTACTATCGTAAATACCTCTCTCTGATGAGCGAGCGCTATTCTTCCTCACTTGCTTCCTTTCATTTGAACCAATATAAGTGCAACAACACTCTCCATGGATTTTGGTTCAGGGCCCAAAAGGATTTTAGCAATTCCTGGAAGATTTATATGTCGACATATATGTAGACTTTCTCATATACGATTCTCATGAATCAGTATCATTTGTGGAATTCACATTGTGCCTCTCAACTCGTTGTGACTTCCCATAACAACAAAGTCAAGGTGTTTCGATGTCCCAGCACACAAAAATGTGTGCGCACTGTGCTGGGTCCTGGATGATACACATCCTTCAGGTGTCATTCAACCTCAGGTTGAACCACATTTAGTGATTGGGAGACCATCTCTTTTGTTCCAACAAAAACAAAGAGAACTTAGTCTCGTATGATCAGAATTCTCCCCCTCTTGCTCTCATATGGGGAGACGAGTGGTTTATTAGGTACCTCCACTCAATCCGATACATGACCAAAATGACACCTTTGTCAGTAGTAAATATATTGGCAGATTATTTGCAATAAAATGCAAATTTCTCATAACCTGAACCTGTAGTTCAGTTTTTTTTTTTTTGAATTGCTGATAACGTGTTAGAGTTATTTTCCTTATACAATGCCAGGATATTTCTAGTTGTTCCTTTGAAGTTGAACTTCAATCTTATCCCATTGAACTCATTTGCCTTCTCCGATAAGGAGTTGGTGGTATATTCAATCCAATACTTGACATATTGGTAGCCATTTGTACGATATTTCGTACTACCACCCCTTTGACAAACTAGAGAGTTGTCATTGCGATCATTTCTCTTAAATGATCCATTCCCTTTTGAGATATATACTCCATTTTTATTTGTAATTTTGCCTTCACTTTCCATTCAACTCTCCGTGGTTCTCAACCACTAAAATTCTTAGCACTAAGAGAACTAGCATGAATTTCAGGTAATGGTATCACACCCATTGAACATGACAATCCTTCTTAAGAAGTTCATCATATTTTCACCCTGAAATACTAATGGTATTTATATTTATCATCATAGGAGAATGTAAAGTGCAGTAAGGGCTTACAATCAGATATGTATCCGAAATTGCCTTATCAAATAATCTCAACCCAATGTTGATTTATAGACAAAAGACTTATAAGCCGTAACGGACTTGCAGTCCCAAACACGAATCAATAATCATTCGTGTGATGCTTATAACAATATATCTCTTTAAGGGGGTCCCAAAAGGGACAATGGATATTCACCATCCATTTAAATACTCAATTTGAGAATTGAGTCATTGCGATTATGCTATCTTATAAATAGCCATGGCATTATCTACATGTGGAGTTTCTGTGGCGACATGGCCACGGGTCGACAAAATCATCAATGTCCAGGACCCATGTTAAATGATTACTCCCACATAATGTCATCTCATCGCACTACCTTTCAAGAAAGGTCAGCCATATGATGCATGAAATGTTCATGCATTAATTTACCATCAGTAAATTAAGTATGATGAAAATGCTATGGCTGAGCATAATCATGGTCATGGTGATTCGTAGTGACCTAGCCTTCCACAAGAACGCCACAATGTGGTGTAGATCTTCAAATTAAAGTTAGTCACCTCAAAAGGGACAAATCTTTAATTTCCTTAAAACACATGAAGGTAGTCAACCACCTAGTGGTGCCTCACTCTTATGGACATTCTCATCGATCATAGCCTCCACAACCTTATGTTATTTATAACACATGAAGGTAATCACCACAAAATGGTGTTAAACCTCTCAGTTGTGCCTAAAAATTAATTCGTAGCTATGATGGTGTCTCATAAGTTGTGTTTGCATGGAAGGTAATCACCAAATTATGCAAGTATTTTGCATAATTCTCTTCATAGCATAACATGGCGATGTTATCGTCGCCAATGTCTTGGTTCCACATTTGATGGAGTACACGACACTAAAGTCACAACCAATGACAAATGCTATAAAGTTGCGAAGCATTTGGAAAAACTTCATCAAGGTAGTCACCAGATGTGTAGACATCATAGTTGCACACGAAAATTATTCTGTTGCTATGATCCCATGCCATAACTATTGTACCTTCACTTTTGCTTAAAACACATGGAGATAATCACTAGTAAGTAGTGTAGATCTCACTCTTATGGCGTTTCTCACAACCTTGTGTTAATTAAAACACATTGAAGGTAATCACCACATGATGGTGTAGACCTCACAGTTGATAAAGAAATTAATTTCTCGCCTTAATGCGACCATAAGTTGCGTGCAAAGTTGAAGGGGTCATTATGTCAGTATGACATAATATAGACCTCAAGGTAATGGTGCATAATCTACGGTTAAGTAGTAGATGCCACTTATCAATTACCTTCTAATTGATAAGTATAAATTTGACATAGTTATGCAAGTGTCATACACTTTGCTACCTGATGTTTTCCAAATTTGCAAGCAAATTCCATATTCTATAAGAATAATGGAGCCACCATATTGCTTTGCAACATTATTACCCATGTAATACATATGTCATTTTACATGCGTAAAATGATGCATAATTAATTATTATGCAATTTAGCAGGACCAATGGTTTATTTGTGTATTTGCTCTCAAGCCTCGCAAATTACAATAAACTCATGGTCAAACTGCTGAAAATAGCAAGAATCCAACGAGACTCGATTGCAATTTATGTAAGTCCAAGAGGTAGACCTAAAGATCTGAAAAATCTGGTGGTGAACCAGAAATTCCATGGACTTCTGTGATTATCAAAGAATTCAGGGGCTGATTTGGAAAATCACAAGAGAGAGAGGAAAATCCTATCTTCTCCCGCGCGGTTGCCGTTTCCTCACGGAAAAAAAAACGCCGCCGTGGAAGGGCATCACCGCTGGCCGAGCCTTGCGTCGAGCCGCCTCCCTTGGTCGCTACCGCCTTTATGGTTGGAGCATGGTCGTTCATGCGTTGCTCGTACCGAAGCCTTTTTGATGGCGAGCAACGTAGTTATCATAGATGTTTTAGGTTAGCATTGTCTCCCATCATATGTCATCGCTGCAACCCTTAGACATCTAGGGGCCACCCTTACGCCTATCTTGGGTGGCATGCACCCCGCTTGATCAGCGTTGCCTAGTAGATCCTGCATCCGTTATGATTGCTCCTGATTCTTCCTAAGGATTAGTTTAATATTCCTGGCATCGTTAGGGCCTTACAAACGGGCTCGAAGGGATATCCAAGTGGCGCCGCAGGGTGTAGTTTGCTAGCCCTAGACAGGATGTTCCGAGGATCAACTCGCTGTGGTTGGTTTTTAGGCCTTGTCTCAGGGTCGGGTTTATCGATCACCGCAAGGCGGTCACGCCAGAGCTCGATCACGAGTAGGATGTCTCCGATTATGCGTGAAAAACCCTAAACTGCAGGTCGCTTTTAGCTTTGTCTTGATCGTACAGACCAGCCCATCCTCGATCGTGACACCTCAGTACGCATCA
>NC_061509.1:87870050-87903778 GCF_022539505.1 Lolium rigidum
AAATTGTGATACAAACACATTGCAATCATAAAGAGATATAAATAAGCACCTCACTATGCCATTCAACGGTGAATAAGTATTCTGTGAAATATAGCCTAAGAGACCCACACGGTGCACACACCGTTACCTTTACACACGTGGGACAAGGAGTCTCCTGGAGATCACATAAGTAAAACTCACTTGACTAGCATAATGACATCTAGATTACAAGCATCATCATATGAATCTCAATCATGTAAGGCAGCTCATGAGATTATTGTATTGAAGCACATAGGAGAGAGATGAACCACATAGCTACCGGTACAGCCCCGAGCCTCGATGGAGAACTACTCCTCCTCATGGGAGCAGCAGCGGTGATGAAGATGGCGGTGGAGATGGCAGCGGTGTCGATGGAGAAGCCTTCCGGGGCACTTCCCCGCTCCGGCAGGGTGCCGGAACAGAGACTCCTGTCCCCCAGATCTTGGCTTCGCGATGGCGGCGGCTCTGGAAGGTTTTCCGTATCGTGGTTTTTTCGTCTCAGGGGTTTCGCGACGGAGGCTTTAAGTAGGCGGAAGGGCAGGTCAAGGGGCGTCACGAGGGGCCCACACTATAGGTCGGCGCGGCCAGGGCTTGGGCCGCGCCGCCCTATATCCTGGCCACCTCGTGGCCCCACTTCATGTGTTCTTCGGTCTTCTGGAAGCTCCGTGGAAAAATAGGGCCCCGGGTCTTCGTTTCGTCCAATTCCGAGAATATTTCGTTACTAGGATTTCGAAACCAAAAACAGCAGAAAACAGGAACCGGCACTTCGGCATCTTGTTAATAGGTTAGTTCCGTAAAATGCACGAATATGACATAAAGTGTGCATAAAACATGTAGGTATCATCAATAATGTGGCATAGAACATAAGAAATTATCGATACGTCGGAGACGTATCAAGCATCCCCAAGCTTAGTTCTGCTCGTCCCGAGCGAGTAAAACGATAACAAAGATAATTTCTGAAGTGATATGCCATCATAACCTTGATCATACTATTTGTAAACATATGTAGTGGATGCAGCGATCAAAACAATGGTGATGACATGAGTAAACAGGTGAATCATATAGCAAAGACTTTTCATGAATAGTACTTCAAGACAAGTATTAATAAGTCTTGCATAAGAGTTAACTCATAAAGCAATAAATCAAAGTAAAGGTATTGAAGCAACACAAAGGAAGATTAAGTTTCAGCGGTTGCTTTCAACTTGTAACATGTATATCTCATGGATAATAGTCAACATAGAGTAATATAACAAGTACAATATGCAAGTATGTAGGAATCAATGCACGGTTCACACAAGTGTTTGCTTCTTGAGGTGGAGAGAAATAGGTGAACCGACTCAACATAAAAGTAAAGAGAATGGTCCTTCAAAGAGGAAAGCATCGATTGCTATATTTGTGCTAGAGCTTTTATTTTGAAAACATGAAACAATTTTGTCAACGGTAGTAGTAAAGCATATGAGTTATGTACATTATATCTTACAAGTTGCAAGTCTCATGCATAGTATACTAATAGTGCCCGCACCTTGTCCTAATTAACTTGGACTACCGGATCTTTGCAATGCACATGTTTTGACCAAGTGTCACAATGGGGTACCTCCATGTCGCCTCGTACAAAGGTCTAAGGAGAAAGCTCGCATTTTGGATTTCTCGCTTTTGATTATTCTCAACTTAGACATCCATACCGGGACAACATGGACAACGGATAATGGACTCCTCTTTAATGCATAAGCATGTGGCAACAATTATTATTCTCATATGAGATTGAGGATATATGTCCAAAACTGAAACTTCCACCATGAATCATGGCTTTAGTTAGCGGCCCAATGTTCTTCTCTAACAATATGCATGCTCCAACCATAAAGGTGGTAGATCTCTCTTACTTCGGACAAGACGGACATGCATAGCAACTCACATGATATCCAACAAAGAATAGTTGATGGCGTCCCCGTAAACATGGTTATCGCACAACAAGCAACTTAATAAGAGATAAAGTGCATAAGTACATATTCAATACCACAATAGTTTTTAAGATATTTGTCCCATGAGCTATATATTGCAAAGGTGAATGATGGAATTTTAAAGGTAGCACTCAAGCAATTTACTTTGGAATGGCGGATAAATACCATGTAGTAGGTAGGTATGGTGGACACAAATGGCAGAGTGGTTGGCTCAAGTATTTTGGATGCATGAGAAGTATTCCCTCTCGATACAAGGTTTAGGCTAGCAAGGTTATTTGAAACAAACACAAGGATGAACGGTACAGCAAAACTCACATAAAAGACATATTGTAAACATTATAAGACTCCATATCGTCTTCCTTGTTGTTCAAAACTCAATACTAGATATTATCTAGACTCTAGAGAAACCAAATATGCAAACCAAATTAGCAAGCTCTAAGTATTTCTTCATTAATGGGTGCAAAGTATATGATGCAAGAGCTTAAACATGAGCACAACAATTGCCAAGTATCAAATTATCCAAGACATTTTAGAGTTACTACATGTAGTATTTTCCAATTCCAACCATATAACAATTTAACGAGGAAGAAACTTCGCCATGAATACTATGAGTAGAGCCTAAGGACATACTTGTCCATATGCTACAGCGGAGCGTGTCTCTCTCCCACAAAGTGAATGCTAGGATCCATTTTATTCAAACAAAACGAAAACAAAAACAAACCGACGCTCCAAGTAAAGTACATAAGATGTGACCGAATAAAAATATAGTTTCAAGAGAAGGAACCTGATAATTTGTCGATGAAGAAGGGGATGCCTTGGGCATCCCCAAGCTTAGATGCTTGAGTCTTCTTGAAATATGCAGGGATGAACCACGGGGGCATCCCCAAGCTTAGAGCTTTCACTCTCCTTGATCATAGTATATCATCCTCCTCTCTTGACCCTTGAAAACTTCTTCCACACCAAACTTTAAGCAAACTCATTAGAGGGTTAGTGCATAATCAAACACTCACATGTTCAGAGGTGACACAATCATTCTTAACACTTCTGGACATTGCTCAAAGCTACTGGAAGGCAATGGAACAAAGAAATCCACCCAACACAGCGAAAGAAGCAATGCGAAATAAAAGGCAGAATCTGTCAAAAACAGAACAGTCCGTAAAGACGAATTTTAAAATGGCACCAGACTTGCTCAAATGGAAAAACTCAAAACTAATGAAAGTTGCGTACATATCTGGGGATCACCCACGTAAATTGGCATAATTTTCTGAGTTACCTACAGAGAATTAGACCCAGATTCGTGACAGACAGAAATGCTGTTTCTGCGCAGCAATCCAAATCTAGCATCAACTTTACCATAGAGACTTTACTTGGCACAACAAAACATAAAACTAAGATAAGGAGAGGTTGCTACAGTAGTAAACAACTTCCAAGACACAAATATAAAATGAAGTACTGTAGTAAAATAACACATGGGTTATCTCCCAAGAAGTTCTTTCTTTATAGCCATTAAGATGGGCTCAGCAGTTTTAATGTTGCGCTTGCAGGAAATAGTATCCGGAGTAAAAAGAGAGCATCAAGAAGCAAATCCAAAACACATTTAAGCCTAACATGCTTCCTATGAAGAGGAGCCTTGTACACAAATGAATTCATGAAGAACAAAGTGACAAGCATAAGAGGATAAAACACGAGTAACTTCAAGATTCTCAACATAAAGAGGGGAAACTTAATATTATTAAGATGCATATAACCATATTTCCCTCTCTCATAATAACTTTCAGTAGCATCATTGATGAAATCCACAATATACCCATCACTTAAAACATTCTTATCATGGTTCATATGCATAGAAGTATCATTAAATTTGGCATAAGAAGAGTTATTCTCATTAATAGTAATTGGAGTAAGATTATTATCAAGAATTTGAACATGGTAAACAAATTGCATATTAAGGGAATTGTTTTTGGTAACCCAATCATGACTATGACAAGTTTCATAAGGATAGTTAGAACCTATATCATAGCATTCTTTGTAATGAACAGTGTCATCATAAGAAATAGAATAGTTATCTTTCACAATCGGTTTATCTATGTCCACACCATTATTGTTATTAGAAGGAGATGTATCAAGAACATAATGACCAGTAGCTAAAGGATTTTCAAACACCTCTTCCCCAAGCTTAGAGCTTTCTATATCATTATGGGAGGAAGCATGGATAGTACTCGACACTATGGCAATTATTATCATCATTTTCAGAATTAGTTTCCCGGAGATTTGTAATATCAAAAGTAGTGTGCTCATTCAAATCATGATCGCTAATGTATGTAAAGGGCATAGGAAGATCATCGTATTCAGATTCATTGTCACAATAATCATTAGGAGCAACATACTTACGGTTACCTAGCGTTATCTCATTCACGCGGGGATACGCCGTTACCTCTTTCTTTTTATTCTCCTTCTTCTTCTTCTTCTTCTTCGTTCCCTTCTTCTTCTTCTTCTTCTTCTTCTCTTCCTTCTCCTCATTCCCTTCTTTAGGAGGAAGAGGTTTGAAAGGTGGCTTGTCCGCATAACCTGATTTACTTTCAGAAACAATAGAAGAAACTTGGGAGGATCCCTCCTTTTCATTAATTAGTTGAAAACACACAGCGGTCCTATCATATTTTGGCAAGGTGTCATCTTCTAAAATATTTTGTATGTAAGTATTTGTATGGCTATTATCAATGCAATAAGAAAAACACCCATGCAGGACATCATCAATATCAAGATCACTCATATGTAACAAAGAGATTTTTCTCGACAGTTCTTCACACCCCAAAAATAAAGTAAGTTCATCATGCTGATTAGGAGTAATTTCATCATCACAATACAAATTTGCAGCACTCATTGGGTTCAAATTATCATTGGAGGAGCATTGAAAATTAAAATGACTCACTTCATGGCAAACTTCACAAATAAAAGGATAGAGGGCACAAACTTTTTTACCAAGATCATCTAGAGCCCTAAACCACTTTCTAGTTTTTTCATTAGCATGATGGATACAATATTCATATTTGATTTGATTAATTCCACAAGGTCTATGTATTCCACAAAAATTAACATGCTTATAGGAAATAACATTCTTAGGAGTTTGAGCATGCTCATTACAATAATTAATAGCAATTTCATTCTTCATGCAAGCCTCTTTAAAAGGTTCATGATACTTATCAAAATTCTTTTTAGGCAATTCAAAATGAGAAGCAAAGGCTTTATAAAGATTTGCAGCAACTTGAGAGTCAAGACCATAAGTAGCACTCATATTTCGAAATTTATCGGTATCCATAAAAGTTTCAATGCATTCATAATCATAATTTATACCTGACTCTTTACCTTTGTCGTTCTCCCAATCTTCAGCGTTCTCCTTAATCCGATCAAGAAGGTCCCTTTTAAACTCTTCTTTGTTGCGCGTGAATGATCCTGAACAAGTAGCATCCAGCAGGGTCTTATCTTGAAAAGAGAGTCTTGCATAGAAATTATCAATAATGATATTACCTGGAAGCTCATGATTGGGGCATTTGAGCATTAAAGACTTCAATCTCTCCCATGCTTGGGCAATACTCTCTCCATCATGAGGCCAGAAATTATATATTCGGTTTCGATCTTTGTGAATTTCACTTGGAGGATAGAATTTAGAATAAAATAGATGCACAATATCCTTCCAATCAAGAGAATGCTCATCCTTCAGCAGTTTATGCCAATGCGCCGCTTTACCAGACAACGACATAGAGAATAATTTCTTCTTCACTTCATCCATAGAGATACCTGCACACTTGAATAACCCGCATAATTCATGCAAAAACAGTAAATGATCTCCAGGATGCACAGTTCCATCCCCTTCATAGCGGTTATCCATAACACGTTCAATAATTTTCATAGGTATTTTATATGAGGTACTCTCAGTAGGTGCATTTAAAATATCACAAGCATCATTAGAGTTATCGCATATGGGAGATAAAGTATTATCAGAGCAAATTTTCTCACCTGAAGATGGGAAGCTAAAAAGATCACAAAAACTAGCTTCCCCAAGCTTAGACTTCTCCATAGCATTAGCAGTAATTGCATTCATACTAATAACATCGCTACTAGCATGCAAATGAGGTTCCATTGGTTTTTTAATGTTTGCACCAAACAATTCTAAATCAGGAAAAAGATTAAAAAGCTCACTAAATTTTTTGTTGTTTTCCATTATGCCTAACTAGTGAAAATAAAAACAAGAAACAAAAAGATGCAATTGCAGGATCTAAAGGAAATAGCTTCGAGCACTCACACACCGGCAACAGTGCTAGAAAATAGCTTAGTAGTCGGAGGATGTGAATACCTTTTACCTTACCTCCCCGGCAACGGCGCCAGAAAAGTGCTTGATGTCTACGGGAGCTTCTATTCTTGTAGACAGTGTTGGGCCTCCAAGAGCAGAGGTTTGTAGAACAGCAGCAAGTTTCCCTTAAGTGGATCACCCAAGGTTTATCGATCTCGGGGAGGAAGAGGTCAAAGATATCCCTCTCATGCAACCCCGCAACCACAAAGCAAGAAGTCTCTTGTGTCCCCAACACACCTAATAGGTGCACTAGTTCGGCGAAGAGATAGTGAAATACAGGTGGTATGAATAAGTAGTAGCAACGGCACCAGTAAAAGTGCTTTGCCCAGGACAAGAAACAAGCAGTAGTAACGCAGCAGTAGTAACACAAGTAAAACAAGTAAACAAGCAGCGATAGCGATATTTAGGAACAAGGCCTAGGGATTACACTTTCACTAGTGGACACTCTCAACATTGATCACATAACAGAATAGATAAATGCATACTCTACACTTTTGTTGGATGATGAACACATTGCGTAGGATTACACGAACCCTCAATGCCGGAGTTAACAAGCTCCACAATAATGCTCATATTTTAGTAACCTTTAGTGTAAGATAGATCAAAAGACTAAACCAAGTACTAGCATAGCATGCACACTGTCACCTTCATGCATATGTAGGAGGAATAGATCACATCAATATTATCATAGCAATAGTTAACTTCAATCTACAAGAGATCATGATCATAGCATAAACCAAGTACTAACACGGTGCACACACTGTCACCTTTGCACACGTGCAGGAGGGATAAAACTACTTTAATAACATTGCTAGAGTAGCACATAGATAAATTGTGATACAAACACATTGCAATCATAAAGAGATATAAATAAGCACCTCACTATGCCATTCAACGAGTGAATAAGTATTCTGTGAAATATAGCCTAAGAGACCCACACGGTGCACACACTCGTCACCTTTACACACGTGGGACAAGGAGTCTCCGGAGATCACATAAGTAAAACTCACTTGACTAGCATAATGACATGTAGATTACAAGCATCATCATATGAATCTCAATCATGTAAGGCAGCTCATGAGATTATTGTATTGAAGCACATAGGAGAGAGATGAACCACATAGCTACCGGTACAGCCCCGAGCCTCGATGGAGAACTACTCCCTCCTCATGGGAGCAGCAGCGGTGATGAAGATGGCGGTGGAGATGGCAGCGGTGTCGATGGAGAAGCCTTCCGGGGGCACTTCCCCGCTCCGGCAGGGTGCCGGAACAGAGACTCCTGTCCCCCAGATCTTGGCTTCGCGATGGCGGCGGCTCTGGAAGGTTTTCCGTATCGTGGTTTTTTCGTCTCAGGGGTTTCGCGACGGAGGCTTTAAGTAGGCGGAAGGGCAGGTCAAGGGGCGTCACGAGGGGCCCACACTATAGGTCGGCGCGGCCAGTGGCTTGGGCCGCGCCGCCCTATAGCCTGGCCACCTCGTGGCCCCACTTCGTGTGTTCTTCGGTCTTCCGGAAGCTCCGTGGAAAAATAGGGCCCCGGGTCTTCGTTTCGTCCAATTCCGAGAATATTTCGTTACTAGGATTTCGAAACCAAAAACAGCAGAAAACGAGAACTGGCACTTCGGCATCTTGTTAATAGGTTAGTTCCAGAAAATGCACGAATATGACATAAAGTGTGCATAAAACATGTAGGTATCATCAATAATGTGGCATAGAACATAAGAAATTATCGATACGTCGGAGACGTATCAGAGACGTATCAAGCATTCCCAAGCTTAGTTCTGCTCGTCCCGAGCAGGTAAAACGATAACAAAGATAATTTCTGAAGTGATATGCATCATAACCTTGGTCATACTATTTGTAAACATATGTAGTGGATGCAGCGATCAAAACAATGGTAATGACATGAGTAAACAGGTGAATCATATAGCAAAGACTTTTCATGAATAGTACTTCAAGACAAGTATTAATAAGTCTTGCATAAGAGTTAACTCATAAAGCAATAAATCAAAGTAAAGGCATTGAAGCAACACAAAGGAAGATTAAGTTTCAGCGGTTGCTTTCAACTTGTAACATGTATATCTCATAGATAATTGTCAACATAGAGTAATATAACAAGTACAATATGCAAGTATGTAGGAATCAATGCACAGTTCACACAAGTGTTTGCTTCTTGAGGTGGAGAGAGATAGGTGAACTGACTCAACATAAAAGTAAAGAGAATGGTCCTTCAAAGAGGAAAGCATCGATTGCTATATTTGTGCTAGAGCTTTATTTTGAAAACATGAAACAATTTTTGTCAACGGTAGTAATAAAGCATATGAATTATGTACATTATATCTTACAAGTTGCAAGTCTCATGCATAGTATACTAATAGTGTCCGCACCTTGTCCTAATTAGCTTGGACTACCGGATCTTTGCAATGCACATGTTTTAACAAAGTGTCACAATGGGGTACCTCCATGCCGCCTGTACAAAGGTCTAAGGAGAAAGCTCGCATTTTGGATTTCTCGCTTTTGATTATTCTCAACTTAGACATCCATACCGGGACAACATGGACAACAGATAATGGACTCCTCTTTAATGCATAAGCATGTGGCAACAATTATTATTCTCATATGAGATTGAGGATATATGTCCAAGACTCGAAACTTCCACCATGAATCATGGCTTTAGTTAGCGGCCCAAAGTTCTTCTCTAACAATATGCATGCTCCAACCATGAAGGTGGTAGATCTCTCTTACTTCGGACAAGACGGACATGCATAGCAACTCACATGATATTCAACAAGGAATAGTTGATGGCGTCCCCGTAAGCATGGTTATCGCACAACAAGCAACTTAATAAGAGATAAAGTGCATAAGTACATATTCAATACCACAATAGTTTTTAAGCTATTTGTCCCATGAGCTATATATTGCAAAGGTGAATGATGGAATTTTAAAGGTAGCACTCAAGCAATTTACTTTGGAATGGAGGAAAATACCATGTAGTAGGTAGGTATGGTGGACACAAATGGCATAGTGGTTGGCTCAAGTATTTTGGATGCATGAGAAGTATTCCCTCTCGATACAAGGTTTAGGCTAGCAAGGTTATTTGAAACAAACACAAGGATGAACGGTACAGACAAAACTCACATAAAAGACATATTGTAAACATTATAAGACTCCATACCGTCTTCCTTGTAGTTCAAAACTCAATACTAGATGTTATCTAGACTCTAGAGAAACCAAATATGCAAACCAAATTAGCAAGCTCTAAGTATTTCTTCATTAATGGGTGCAAAGTATATGATGCAAGAGCTTAAACATGAGCACAACAATTGCCAAGTATCAAATTATCCAAGACATTTTAGAGTTACTACATGTAGCATTTTCCAATTCCAACCATATAACAATTTAACGAAGATGAAACTTCGCCATGAATACTATGAGTAGAGCCTAAGGACATACTTGTCCATATGCTACAGTGGAGCGTGTCTCTCTACCATAAAGTGAATGCTAGGATCCATTTTATTCAAACAAAACAAAAACAAAAACAAACCGACGCTCCAAGCAAAGTACATAAGATGTGACGGAATAAAAATATAGTTTCAGGGGAGGAACTCGATAATGTTGTCGATGAAGAAGGGGATGCCTTGGGCATCCCCAAGCTTAGACGCTTGAGTCTTCTTAGAATATGCAGGGGTGAACCACCGGGGCATCCCCAAGCTTAGAGCTTTCACTCTCCTTAATCATATTGCATCATACTCCTCTCTTGATCCTTGAAAACTTCCTCCACACCAAACTCGAAACAACTTTTTAGAGGGTTAGTGCATAATAAAAATTCACATGTTCAGAGGTGACACAATCATTCTTAACACTTCTGGACATTGCATAAAGCTACTGGACATTAGTGGATCAAAGAAATTCATCCAACATAGCAAAAGAGGCAATGCGAAATAAAATACAGAATCTGTCAAAACAGAACAGTCCGTAAAGATGAATTTTATTAGGCCACCAGACTTGCTCAAACGAAAATGCTCAAATTGAATGAAAGTTGCGTACATATCTGGGGATCATGCTCGTAAATTGGCTTAATTTTCTGAGCTACCTACAGGGAGATAGACCCAGATTCGTGACAGCAAAGAAATCTGGAACTGCGCAGTAATCCAAATCTAGTACTTACTTTTCTATCAAAGACTTTACTTGGCACAACAAAACATAAAACTAAGATAAGGAGAGGTTGCTACAGTAGTAAACAACTTCCAAGACACAAATATAAAACAAAAATACTGGAGTAAAAACATGGGTTGTCTCCCATAAGCGCTTTTCTTTAACGCCTTTCAGCTAGGCGCGAAAGTGTAACTCAAGTATTATCGAAGGGTGGTGCACCTACAGCGGGGTTTGGAGTTTTCTCAACCATGCATAGTATATTAGATACATAAGTTTCAGCGTCTCCCTTTTCATTAGTCTTGGGCTTGCTACTCTCATCAAACAAATTTTCAGGAACAAACCAAGCATAGTTATTTTCTAGTGCATCATTCATAGCTAGGAGTTTACATGGTATTGGTGCTTTGATCTCCCCACCATCATTAGCATTATTAGTGTACCTTATTCTATCCATATCCATTTTTTCAAGGAGACCAACAAAATTAGTATGAGAACCAAGCATATTAAATTTAGCGAAGACCTTTCTAGCCTCTCTTGCTAGACCACCAAATTCTCTAAGAAGGGTTTCTAAAACAAAATCTTTCTTTTCCCCCTCTTCCAAATCACCAAGTGTAAGAAACATGTGTTGGATTATAGGATTGAGATTAACAAATTTAGTTTCCAACGAGCGAACTAAAGCAGCAGCAGCAATTTCATAAGTAGGAGCAAGTTCTACCAAGTGTCTGTCTTCAAAATCTTCAACGGTACTAACATGGGTGAAAAATTCTTCTATATTGTTCCTCCCAATTATAGACCCACGTCCTACCGGTATGTTTTTTGCGGTAAAATTAAAAGGAAACATGATGAGTAAAGTAAATGCAAGTAAACTAATTTTTTTGTGTGTTTTTGATATAGCAAGCAAGACAGTAAATAAAGTAAAACTAGCAACTAATTTTTTGTGTTTTGATATAATGCAGCAAACAAAGTAGTAAATAAAATAAAGCAAGACAAAAACAAAGTAAAGAGATTGAGAAGTGGAGACTCCCCTTGCAGCGTGTCTTGATCTCCCCGGCAACGGCGCCAGAAAAAGAGCTTGATGGCGTGTATTTCAAACGTTCGTTGGGCAACCCCAAGAGGAAGGTATGATGCGCACAGCAGCAAGTTTTCCCTCAGAAAGAAACCAAGGTTTATCGAACCAGGAGGAGCCAAGAAGCACGTTGAAGGTTGATGGCGGCGGGATGTAGTGCGGCGCAACACCAGGGATTCCGGCGCCAACGTGGAACCTGCACAACACAACCAAAGTACTTTGCCCCAACGAAACAGTGAGGTTGTCAATCTCACCGGCTTGCTGTAACAAAGGATTAACCGTATTGTGTGGAAGATGATTGTTTGCAGAGAAAACGAGTAAAAACAAGTATTGCAGCAGATTTGTATTTCGAGTATTAAAGAATGGACCGGGGTCCACAGTTCACTAGAGGTGTCTCTCCCATAAGATAAAAGCATGTTGGGTGAACAAATTACAGTCGGGCAATTGACAAATAGAGAGGGCATAACAATGCACATACATGACATGATAAGTATAGTGAGATTTAATTGGGCATTACGACAAAGTACATAGACCGCCATCCAACTGCATCTATGCCTAAAAAGTCCACCTTCGAGGTTATCATCCGAACCCCCTCCAGTATTAAGTTGCTAACAACGGACAATTGCATTAAGTATGGTGCGTAATGTAATCAACAACTACATCCTCGGACATAGCGCCAATGTTTTATCCCTAGTGGCAACAGCACAACACAACCTTAGAACTTTTCGTCACTTGTCCCGGTGTCAATGCGAGGCATGAACCCACTATCGAGCATAAATACTCCCTCTTGGAGTTAAAAGCAAAAACTTGGCCAGAGCCTCTACTAGTAACGGAGAGCATGCAAGATCATAAACAACACATATGTAATAACTTGATAATTAACATAACATGGTATTCTCTATCCATCGGATCCCGACAAACACAACATAGAGTATTACGGATAGATGATCTTGATCATGTTAGGCAGCTCACAAGATCCAACAATGAAGCACAATGAGGAGAAGACAACCATCTAGCTACTGCTATGGACCCATAGTCCAGGGGTGAACTACTCACTCATCACTCCGGAGGCGACCATGGCGGTGTAGAGTCCTCCGGGAGATGAATCCCCTCTCCGGCAGGGCGCCGGAGGAGATCGCCATATGTATTTGTTGGGATCCGATGAATATTGAATACTATGTCAAGTTGATTATCAATCTATCATATATGTTGTTTATGTTCTTGCATGCTCTCCGTTGCTAGTAGAGGCTCTGGCCAAGTTGATACTTGTGACTCCAAGAGGGAGTATTTATGCTCGATAGTGGGTTCATGCCTCCATTGAATGCGGGGAGTGACAGCAACCTCTAAGGTTGTGGATGTGCTGTTGCCACTAGGGATAAAACATCGATTCTTTGTCTAAGGATATTTGTGTTGATTACATTACGCACCATACTTAATGCAATTATCTGTTGTTTGCAACTTAATACTGGAAGGGGTTCGGATGATAACCTGAAGGTGGACTTTTAGGCATAGATGCATGCTTGGATAGCGGTCTATGTACTTTGTCGTAATGCCCTGATTAAATCTCATAGTACTCATCATGATATATGTATGTGCATTGTTATGCCTTCTTTATTTGTCAATTGCCCAACTGTAATTTGTTCACCCAACATCTGTTTATCTTATGGGAGAGACACCACTAGTGAACTGTGGACCCCGGTCCAATTCTTTACATCTGAAATACAATCTACTGCAATAATTGTTCTTTACTGTTCTTCGCAAACAACCCTCATCATCCACACTATACATCTAATCCTTTGTTTACAGCAAGCCGGTGAGATTGACAACCTCACTGTTACGTTGGGGCAAAGTGCTTTGATTGTGTTGTGCAGGTTCCACGTTGGCACCGGAATCCCTGGTGTTGCGCCGCACTACACTCCTCCACCAACAACCTTCACGTGTTCCTTGACTCCTACTGGTTCGATAACCTTGGTTTCTTACTGAGGGAAACTTACTGCTGTGCGCATCACACCTTCCTCTTGGGGTTCCCAACGGACGTGTCAACTACACGCATCATACATTTTCGCAAGGATAGGTTCCCGAAGCTGCGGAAGTCTAAGTTGAAGCCTCGTGGTGCTGGTCCTTAAAAAGTGCTTGCCAAGATCAATGATAATGCATAGTCAATAGATCTTCCAGTTGATGAGTTTGGTGTCAGTAATTCCTTCAATGTTGCTGATTTGACACCATATGACGGAGAAGACCTTGGAGCGTCGAGGTCGACGCCTTTTGAAGGGGGGGAGATGATGAGGACATCCCTACCTCACTACTACCTCCGTCATTGCAAGTTGAAGATGATCCTGCTGTGAAGCTCAAGTCCAATGAAGTTAGGATTGGACGGGTTCCCAACGGACGTGTCAACTACACGCAACATACATTTTCGCAAGGATAGGTTCCCGAAGCTGCGGAAGTCTAAGTTGAAGCCTCGTGGTGCTGGTCCTTAAAAAGTGCTTGCCAAGATCAATGATAATGCATAGTCAATAAATCTTCCAGTTGATGAGTTTGGTGTCAGTAATTCCTTCAATGTTGCTGATTTGACACCATATGACGGAGAATACCTTGGAGCGTCGAGGTCGACGCCTTTTGAAGGGGGGGGAGATGATGAGGACATCCCTACCTCACTACTACCTCCGTCATTGCAAGTTGAAGATGATCCTGCTGTGAAGCTCAAGTCCAATGAAGTTAGGATTGGACCAATGACACGAGCTCGTGCGAAGCTACTTAAACAACAGGTGAACTTGTTCCTAAACGATACTTTGATTGATGAGAACTTTATATCGCCTAAGTGCTATTACTTATGTATGATCAGGTATGAGGAGGGAGCAAGCATCGCACGAGGAGGAGAGGAGCAGCTGGACCAAAAGATGGACGTGAAGCTGGACATGGAGCTGGACATGAAGATATCTCATGGACGCGCGAGGGAGGAGCGGGAGGCATGCGCGAAAGGAGGAGATGTTCCAGCCGGCGCCAGGACCGGTCAACCGGCCGCACTGCCGGGCCACCCGGTCCCAGGGCCGGTCCAACCGGCCCCCACGCCGGATCCATCCGGTTTCAACCGGATTTTACACTTGTGCCATCCGGGCACTATCCAGTAAGTCCGGGAGGTTCACCCGGTCGTCGCCCGGCGCCAGACCCGGTCCAAACCGGACCGGCCGGTCCTAGGCCCGGTCGTCCGGCCTCCAGACCGGCCGTGTCCGAGTCTGTCTCGACCAGATCTATTCTGGATCGGTTATTTTCATACTTTTTCGACCCGAGGTCGTCCTGGACGCCTATATAAGTCCATAGGATGCCCCCAAAGTTGCTGAAGACCACGTTTAAGATAAACTCTAGTTCTTAGTTGTTTGCTCTGCAAAACTATTGAATTCCCTACACCATATTGTTTGATATTGTGTAGATCCTGATAAAGTCTTGTGTGATCTGCTGTTCCATTGGGAATTAGACGGTTGCAACTTACCGCTTCGTGGTCGGCGGCTACGTGCGCAAGTGTGTGGAGTTGCGAATATCTTGCAGGGTTGAGAGCTGTTGCATTGGCGACAGGGACCAATCGAGAGATCTCGTTGCGTCATACAAGTTATCATCCACTACATCGTCGTGTTCCTCCGCTGCTATCATCCCGTGATCATCATCACCACCGTTGCTTACTGAGAAGATCGGGCCACCCCTTATCAAAGCATGCCAGACCAACCTCTTTTCTCATTTATGTCCATCAACCGTTTGGTGTCATCCTCATTGGGAGCTCGGAGATACGTTGGCCCAAACAACTTGATAATCATGCGAGCAGACCTGCGGACTGACTCCGTGGTAGTATTTTCGCCAATTCGAAGATACTCGTCGGTGTAATCCGCAGGGATTCCATACGCAATGACCCTCATGGCAGCAAAGATCTTTTGGAAAGCGCTGAAACCAATCACCCCGGCGGCATTCCTACGTTGCTTGAAGTAATTCGAATGGGCTTCGCAGGCCTTGACGATTCGAACGAACAAGCTACGCCGCATGCGATACCTCCTACGGAACAGATGGGGAGGATAGGTAGGTACCTCGGCGAAGTAGTCCTCCATCAGCTGCTCGTGGCCGAGGAGGCGATTCCGCTGGATGTGGTTCCGGCCGACCACGGAGCCGCGCCTCCGATTCAGCAGCTTCGCACGGTTCTCCAGGTCGTTGATGGAGAGGAGGAGCATGGTGGCCTCCATCTCGTCGTCCTGGAGCAGCTCGTCGAGGTCGGAATCGTCGGAGCTTGAAGAATCCGACAGATCGAACTCGTCGCCCGAGCTCATCCTCGATTCGGACAGAGCGGCGGCGGCGGCGATGGGGGCGGCAGCCGGACTTGGGCGAGGAACAACGGGCGGGGTGCGGGCGACCGGCGTTACCTCCGGGATGTGGGGCTCGGGCGAATAGGACGGGGCGGCGGCGGCGGAGTGTGGCGGCGGGGGGAAGGAGCGAGCGAGCGGTTGCGTCAGCTGAAATTTCAGCGCGCCCTAGATAGGGATCGAGCGTTCGGTTCGCTCGATCGACCCCTACAAATACAAACCGTTTTGAGTTTTCGGTCTCGGTCCGAAAAAAGTTTTTCGGTTTTAGCCTTTTACGGTCACTAATCGGCGCCAAATTTTAACCCGAACCCGTAAATTGGCTATTATTTTTTGGTTTTGGGCCGTTTATGTTAGAGATGCTCTAAGTGCTGTTCTGGCCAGCGATTTTGCTGCGTCCAGTGAGTAATGGAATCAGTGTTCCGATAAAAAAAAACCCCTAGCCGCCTCTCACTTCGTCTCCTCCGGCGATCTCTCTCCCCCAATCCCCACACATCTTCTCTCCCCCAATCTCATCCTTCCTCCGCCACAACCAGCTACTGGTTGAGCCACCTCCATCCCATCTTCTGGCCGAGCTCGTCGAACCGTCGTCATAGCCAGCAGCCGCCTCACCACGCGAGCAGCAGCAGCGTGCCATGGTCCCGGCGGCTGAGGCGGGAAGGATGAGCAGGCGGAGGTGCTGGAGCGGCTGCGCTAGGAGAAGACCCTCTCCATCACGCTCCGGCTCGAGGCCGCCAAGGTCGTCCTCAGCCAGCACGAGCTTTGCAAGGGCACCCCCTCCTCCTCAATAATTTATCTGGTCTTGATTTGGCTCCTCCCCTCCCTCTTCCACTCCCCATGTTTTTTCGTTTTTGTTTGTGTAGAAGTTTTTTATACCTATGCGTATAGGGTATTTGAGGAAAATCCAAGCAGTCTACATGTACAGATTAATTTCTTCTTACGTATGTTGCCTACTCAATAATTCACTGAAAATTGCCTGCAATCAATGATGACTTGCCCATATCATATTTCCATTTCTCAATTTTGTGACTTTCATTTGAAAGCTATCACTAACGAGATGTTTGAGTACATGTCTAGGAAAGTAATACGTGTTAAATTGTTTGAGACACCCATCAAATAGTATTTCTCAGATTGGAAGCTCATATTCAGGTCTCTTGGTTATTTGAGAAGTATTAGATGATTCCAGTATCGGTCTTGCCTATCAAGAGTAGGGTTGTTCTGCTGATCAAGAGCACGGCTAGCTGGGCATTTAGGATGCCAGAAAATTATCTCCTGGTAAATTATTGCCGAAGTTCGTGGTAGTCGGCCAGGTTCTGGCAGCACCTGGGGACAAGCATCAACAGCTGTGACCTCACCGACTCCACATTGCTCTCGGTATACTTGATACGACCTGAGCTTTCATTTTTTACTTGTTCAACAACTGTCTGGACATCTTCATCTGTTATGGTTTGCCAAATTTAATCTCAATATCTTTTTTTTTTTGTTTGTGCAGAGTTTTGGGTGGAAGAAGCATGAGTTTGTCCAAGCTTGACGCCGGATCTTTATTTAGTATGTCCCTTCACAGGCCACCTCACTCGTTGCTGGTATGCTGTTGCACTCCATCTGTCCTCCATGCTTATACAATTACAGAATACTGATCTATCATGCATACAAGCCAAACCATTTTATTCTGATGTTACAATCTGAGAAGTACAAGTAGTAACTGAGTACATCCACTTACCAGTGTGTGTGAGTATTTTTATGATCATCTAAGGTTTAACTAGATTCTCATAGCCGTCGTACAAAACTATCTGCCAGTCTTCCTCTGTATTTAGTTTTTCCGTAGTGATATTAGTAAATAGTTTGTAGATGGTAAATGGGTCGTATACATTGATGTGTTTTTTTTTTGTTTGGCAAGTGCAGATTTTGATGTGGTCATGCTATATTGTTCGCAGTTGGAAATATTTAGTACAATGTTAGTTTTGCTCCGTGTCTCCAGGTTTCAGACTCAGTGTATATTTTATTCTCTCGAACTCTTTTTTTTTCTCATTTCCTTTGCTGAACTACACACTGTATTCTAAGAAAAGAGGGAATCAAAATCTGGAAATCCATATATACATGCTGGTTTATTTGCCATTCTTTGACATTCCTTTAATTAGATAACAGGGATATGAAGTGGTTCTCCTCATGTTGTCTGGGTCTCTGTCCGTCCATTCTCGAGTATGCAGTATGCACCTTTTTGAATGATTATAGATGATATCGATAATATCCATAATTCTTAATATTGGCTTATAGTTCTCAGTTTCTAGAACATAATTAATTGTATGCTGGCTCTATATAGTACACCTCTACCAGCATGAGAAAGAACGACATCTTTCGCAGATTTGTAATCACCTTCTTAGTTCAGAATGGAAGATGTTGTGCTTAACCGTACGGTGCCCCTGTAAGTTCCCCCAGTTATCTGCTGGAGCGTTGATGAGGCACCCTTCCTCCGCTGTGACATGTTATGTTGCTCTCATCTTCCCAGCATCTCGACAAGACATGTCAGTAGATATATTCTGTTTGCGGTAATTAAGAAGATTATAGGAAGGAGTTGCTTCATAGGCAAGTCAAGAGTAGATGGCAATGCTTCCTTTTTGGGAGTTCCAGACTATTTTTCACAGAATATGGAGGTTCAGGAGTATTGAGGCCTGCAGTCTAAGCAAATAGCCAGATAAGCCAAAATTTCCCCATTCCTTCTCTACAGTTAATCTCATAGGTCTTCTTGCTATCCTCTTCTCTTGGCCTAATTTGACTGCTCAATAATTAATGTGTTACACTCTGTTGTGTTGAGATAGTATATATCCATATCTCAATTTTGTAGCCGCTTTCTTGCATCAGGTTGGACCTCTGGTAAGATGGCACATCAGTCATGGCTTGCTATTTCTCTTCTGAAAAATAGGGCCGTTTTACTTACATGAGGAGTAGATTAGAAATTTGATGATGTCTTTCCATTGTACCATTTACTATATGTCCAGTCATCGCTCATTATCTATGCACACAGGCATTTGATGGATTGCGAGAAGAAATTGTATGGATTTTTTTTGAATGCTTGAGCAAGGTAAATTCTATTCTCTGTAGTGCTGAAAAATCATTCATTATCAAGCATTGCCTTCAATACTAATTTATGCCCTCCATCTCTTTAGGTTGTTGCCACTCGCCACACTGTCCTTTTCTAGCTGTGCATGCTAGCCTTTGAAATGGTGCAAAAATACTTCTATATTGATTTCAGATATAACATAGACGGTGAAGGGAAATATCTTTCTTTTTTAATATTTATTCTACAAAGGTCTGCAGGTAACTAAACTTTATCTAAAGGAAAGACAACGATGACTATGATACTGTTTGCAACTAATATGATTAGGAAAGAATATGAGGAGGTTCACGAGAGGCTACTAATATTGTAGGTTTAGAAGGCGATCAAAGTATTTTCTTTCAGAAATTATTATCCGAATATGTTGATTGGGTTTTCGGACTATTTATCATTTTCTCATGAATTTAATGCATTTGGATTATATGTGTGTTAACTTCCCTTTTGTCGCCTCTCTATCTATCCCTCTGACTAGCCATATCATCGCCCCTGTCCTATCGCAATGCCTGCTGATAGTTTCAGTTCTGCCGATAGTTTCACACTCTCACTCAAGTGACAAGCATTCTTTGCCTCTTTCCCATTTTCTCTACAAATACTTCAGCTTAGCAACTTTTAATGTTGATATCCTTTTGTGTTTACAGCATGCACCTATTTGAAAAGGCTGTTACTTTTTGTTTGAAATGATATGGTATAATTCTACAAATGTTATTGAGAATTGAGAAAGGATTATATTTCACCATTAGCTTCCTGAAATGAAACTTAGTAATGTGAGAGATGAAGCCAACTTATTGGCTCTTTATCAGTTTGCCAAGATAACAATGTGATTTGAAAAATTCAAGGTGAATTTTTTGATTGAGTGATGTTCCTATCGTCTATCTATTACCTGAAGCATGAAAATATGATGTGTGTAAAGTGTTGCTACTGTTCAAAGTATGGGGATAAATCACCCTGTTTTCCAGATCATATTAGCCGGTGCATAGATACCTCACTGATCATATGTGCCGGTGCATACACACCTCCATTGATAAGACATCCCATGATTTTAAAATTCCATTGATAGTTCTGTAATTGATTGTCAATTTCCCTAATTTCATTCATAAAGAAATAGTCCTTGTGGCAGCAACAAATCATGCCATGAACAAACTTAATTATTATGTTTGATCTGCATTTAATCAAAGTTTGCATCTGTCATTTTACCTTTGATTGTTTTCACTACTTGAAAAAGGTAGTAATCGTACTATTGCTGCAAGCCTTGGATGCAGTGCTTTCACATATTTGTGTAGGATATATGGATTTCATTAAATGAGCTAATTAATTCAGTTTGATCTAATATCTGTCTCCTATGTAATTAGAATATATATCAAAGATTTGGTAGGCGCATCAGCATCATCCACATGAGAAGTTTATTCTGACATCTACTTTAGGATGTGTGAGATTTGCTATGGATGATAAGGAACAATTTCCAATCATTTTAGTGTTGCAACCACCAATGTTCTGAAACTGATAGCTTAAAATCTGAGACTTGAGTTTAGAAATAAAATCAAATATCCCTTATGTATTATATATGAGTGTACCGATAAAACTTTTCATGACGTAATAGTAGTGGTAGTGAGCAATGATTAATGTTTTCTAGCTTCCAATTGTCATTGAATAAGAACATCAGTTTTTTATTGGCAGCAGATGCACATCCTGATTGGTCATTCAACCTTAACTTGCAGTTCACTGCCATGAACCCAACAATGACAAGGCAAATCAGTAGATACAGTGTATGAGTGTACTAATCAGTATACAAGCTTGACTACCATGTTCACTGTCATGGACTGAGTTTCTCAACTGTAAGTGCGATGTGATTCCCTAGCAGAGAGGAGGATGAAACGTGGAGCAGCTTGGTGGGCACCGAAGCAGCAAGCGTTGGCTGCCTTCAGCGGTGATAGCTACAGAACCGTGCCCTTCTCCTCTTGTTTCCAAGATGTGTAGTCCAGCTGAGTATAGAGATATGTTATTCACTTCTCAGCGGATTATCTCTACATGGCTTTAGTTGTTAACTGACACTTTCTATTTGTACCCGTGTGAGATTTAAGAAGACAACAGGGAAGCAAAGGATTCAGTTCTACTCTAATTACCGAGGCATGTCAGCATGCATTCTATTTCTATGGTTCTGATTAATTAGTATTGGGATGTTTGATGTTCATACCATTTTTTTTCTTCAAAATCTCCAGTTGACATAGGAATAGCAATATAGAGTTTTATCTTCCTTCCAGGTTTTAATGCATGTGTGAATAAAACCATCCCCTTTGTTATTTTGGCATTGCCAATCTTCAGAGTATACTGTATTTTACATGGCTGAAAGATTGAGTGTCATTAATACTAGCATATAATCCGTGTGTTGCTACAACCACATTAAATCCAGTAGTTACATTGCCATTAGTTAGTGCAAACTGTCATGCTTATGAGTTTGTTCACGCATCTCTCACAGGACTCCTGCATTGTGATGACAACATCAAACGGATGGGCCAAGTAGAAGCTTCACTATAATTGTGCATAAAGTTGATGTACTACTGTTAGATCCATATAGCGCCTTGAACATCTGTATACATTGTTATGCACACCAACGGTGGTTGTATACGTTGTTATGCACACCAACAATGATTGTATCGTCGTTTATCATTTTACCGATTATTGTACACCATTTGTTTGTTCCATCCCTATCTCCTCTGTTTCTCTTCTTCTATTAGCAACCGGCATCCTGAAGCTGCGAGACCAGTAGTGAAACAAATAATTGAGTCATGTTTAGGAGATCCAAAAATGTTACAGCATACATCTTAAGAATAAAATTTATTGCTTCCAATAGCTAAGAGTATGAGATTCAGGACGTATGCAGATTTTTATCTTAATGGTTTCCAAGTAAAACTTAAACAATATATTATGATATTATCAATTATTTGTATCATAGTTATATGAAATAAATATTGACATGAGCTCCACTGAATCGTGCGCCAAGGCGCACGTCTAAATCTAGTATTGTATGAGTGTCTATCCATTTAGTCATTTTCTGAGTTAGTCTTTATTGCGCGGCATACCGGACTTCGCCATCTAGTATTGTATGAGTGTCTATCCATTTAGTCATTTTCTGAGTTAGTCTTTACTGCGCGGCATACCGGACTTCGCCGCCTGCAGCTTCGCGGCATACAAGGTCAGGGCCGTTTTTGAGGCTTATGTACGTCATCATTAGGATCGGTGACGGATAGACCACACAGTTATGGACGGATCGCTTGCGGTTTGAAGGAAAACTCTGCCTCTTGTTCCCCGACCTCTACAAACACTGCACGATAAGGCCTTGTTTGGCGCTAGAATTTAAACCAGGATTAGTGGGATAATCCGTAGCAAAATCTAAATCTCCACATATTCTAAATATATGTTTGGTGCTAAGTATTAAGGGCGTCCGTTTTGCATGCACTACCACTCTCTCTCACCCTTTAATTAATGTCATGTCCATGTGCTAGCCAATGGTGGCCACACAAAAGGTATCTTTTACTCACTCTCATCTTCAATTATTGCATGGCAAGCTCAGAAAATGGGTCGAGGTGCAAACACATACGAACATTTGACTATTTTTTGTATCCATGCCCGACGCAAATCGTGTCTAAAATGCGTCGAACTGTTTGAGATGCTCTTACGGTCCGAGGTGCGTGCTTGGCTTCCCCTTAATTGACCCATTGAATTACTGAAACTTATACAGCACACCTTCTTACGTCATTTAAAGATACCAACGGCCTGATCTAGGAAGGGTATACATGGAGCACTCAAGCTCGGGCTTACTTCCTGAGTTTTCGGCATGGAAATAACTTTATTATTACAAAAAGAGTGAATTTCACTTTTTACCCTGTAATTGTGCATTTGTGACACACATTAACTTCTACCAAAATATCACATTTAGGAGATTTTAAACACGGTAAACCTAATTTATTATTTTACTTATTATTGTTAGATAGAATAGGTATCATGCGTTGATATGGAGCGATAAAATATGTAAATATAGAAGGGCCTTATGGACGATTTATGCCCAAACTTTTTTAATCCATATGTTCCCTTCATCACTAAGGTTTTGATATTTTTGGACCCCGATCATCACCTAACACCTTGCCCAATGGACACACACGAAAACATAAGGGTACAAAGACTTTAAAATGGGTAATCTACACAAATTTTCACTCGGCGGGGTAATTAATGTCACAAATACAAAACTACAGGGTAAAAAATGGAATTCACTCTTACAACAACTCCACCATCCTATGTTGGCTGCTACCAGCGGGACCAACAAATTGAGCTTGACCTTCGCAAGCATTAATTATTTATTCTCACAATATTTATTCTGGCATAATTTCCTGCTTGCCAGTTGCCTTAGTCACTGTCTTCCTCTTCGTCCTCCTCATCACCATCTTCCTCATCACTACCCGAGTCTGCCAAAGACAAGCATCATGCTAGATACAATTAGCGTCAAGTTCTGCGTGGATTGCATTCTATCAAGTATATGTTATAAATTTCACACAATTCAGAGCTACCCAAACTGACTTTGCAGATTAACATGATATTATTTAGACAGACTTCTTATCATATATCAAGATGATGCGTAGTATGTATGCTAGCTGATTCTCCTTGCCTGTCTGGGCATGTCGATCACCAACAAAGCCTCCATCCTTGGGGTGCCTGAGGCCGGTGCAGTAGAAGCAGTTGTCCCGAGTCATGCGGTCTTCTGCATGACATATTAACGTATAAACGAAAGTTGCGGCTAGCGTAGTTGTATATGTTGAAACCAGATCGAGGTACCCAGTAACAAAATAAGCAGAGAAGAAAAGGCAAGTAAAAGTTAATGTTGAGAAAGGGTGCAAGGGGGACATTCTGCAAGCCCGCGTGTAAGTATATTAAAACATATATGGTGATATCAATTTAGAATTGCACTAGCAGGTTAACGTCTAGAACACCTATACACAGGTTTATGCGCGCGGGCTCCTGCACTTGCATTACTAATTGCGAGGTTTGGATATTGTGTTGCCTACCTTTCGTGTAGAACTGAACGACCATAGTCACATCCTCAGGGGTGTCTCCCTTGCCGGTAACCTCCGCGAAAAATGTGTACCGCTGCTTATCTGGTCCCACTTCTGCCTTAAAGTTGACGTGATAGTACACAGAATGATCCAGCCTGAATTTTTGGCTATCTTTTGGTTCATAAAAGTAGATGAACGAGTTTCCCTAGATGACAAACACACAACTAGTTATACCCAGCTTAGTGATAACGGGTATATATCTTTTTCGTGGGCCGGTAAACGATATTAGGGCATGTACCATAGTTTTATCTTAGCATCGAGCAAGATTGCTAAGTTGGAAGAACTAAAAGTTGGAAGAGAACTAGAATTAAGGTTTGTCTTCTCTTAGCTAAGAGATGATATCTTATTAAAAATGAGAAGACACTACATTGTACAACATGTCATCTCTTAGTTACAATTATTTTACTCCAATTATGCGCACTCCACAATTATTGGACATGCAAACATTAATTGCTAGAGATAACATAAGACACAATCCATTGTACAACATTTTTTTGTCTTATCTAATTGGCATGCATGCCATAAAAATGACTAACTTATAACGAAAACGAGAAATGAAGCTTCAGCTTCATGGTGGCAGTATTATTTTTTCAAAAATTTCAAAATCGAAATTTTTAAGTTTCAAAAAAAATCAGAAGAAAAATTGTAGGGTGGATAATGTTGAACTATACAAGCGTGCAAAATCTTGATTAAAAATTCTTTATATTTTAGGCTAAACAAAAAATAACAACCTGACAAATTTTCATGTTTAGAAAAATGTGCATTGTTTACCTCACGCGAACAGATCCATACATTTGTCACCTTTACTCGGCCTAAATTATAACGAATTTTGGATTTTATTTTCTCACAGTACTCCAGTAGATTTTATCATTATCTACATCTAGGATTTTTGTTCGGGAGCCATTTGTCCGCTCTCCACCGCATAAACCAGTGTACATGTCCTTGAGTACAACGCGTATAAGCTACTTCGAATTTTATTCACTTACCTCCTGCTGGTTGTAGAAGTCAACCGCCAGTTTTGCACATTCGTGGGACTGGTCGGCTCCCTGTTCGTTCCAATATTTGTCAGGATCCAGCGGCCGAGGCAAATCCTGCTCAGGGTTGAGCTTCTCCGGCAAGTTGCCGATGTGATGAACAAAAGTGCAGCCCAAGTAGTCATAATAGCTCCTGCACAGTTCATGGCAGGATGAGATTTGTATTACCCATAGTCATGCATACGCGAATGCGCAGATATGATAGCTTGCTAGCTCGTTAATTTAACAATATATATGCAGAGTTCGCTAGAAAAACAAGGAGAAGCTACGAACACGGAAATATGTGGATACAACAACCAAGAAACCAGCTAGGGTGTCGGGTGAATGTAGAGATATATCAGATAAAATACCTACCGATAGCCAGGAGGAGCTCCACCGCCATGGGAGCCGTTGTTGGGGGCAGCCATTGTCTAGCAACTGGAGTGACTTGGTTTCTATGTGTGCCCCTGCAAGCCCCATTATAGGGCTAGATGTGGAGTGACCGAGTGAGCAACGTGGAGCAGATCAGGGAGGACACTGCACATTGATCCGATGACCTGATGCTTCACATGAGAGAAGTAGATAGGATAGGTACCGGTACGACAGTACTACTCGTCTGGCAAACCATTGCCCATTGGTGTGTTTCGTCCCATAGTGAGGGTCACACGGAGGTACAGCAAAAGATGGGACGATATGCAGATCTCTTCGTAACAAATGGCATTTAAGCAGGGCTCATGTGTTCAAATGCACCTATTATGAAAAATACGTATTAAATGTTTTTTTAAATGTTAAAATTTCTGTTTTTTTATAAATGTACATTTGGACATTCTATGGTCGTACAGAAATATTTCTGTGAAAAACACTTTTGTGGGCTGTGTAAAATAAAAAATCTCGCGAGAAGCTATTTTGAAGCACTGAAAAATTGTCCTTTTTATACAAGTCACATAAAATGTCATTTTTCGTGAGATTTTGTGTGCGGACATAGAATGTCGGGATGTACACCCTAGATATTTTTTCAATTTTTTTTCGTATTTTGAAATACATTTTTTAAGCAACGGGTGCATCTATACATATGAGCTAAAATGGATATTCTCTTTAAGCAAACACTCAATCACTTTTAAATTTTGGAATTTTTTAAAACCTTTTTAGTTACTTATTTAAGTTGGCTACATTGACTCAAATGACTTGGCCTTTTCTTGCCCAGACTTACCCTAAAACAGCTAAGTCACGCTGTTAAAGATGGCTCGACTTCAATTTTTTTTTGGAGCAACCAGCAGGAGTAAGAGGGAAATAACGTAACACTGTATAAAGATGGCATGTTTATTTTATGGTGAAAACATGCTGAAAAAACACCTAAAGACTCCAAGAACCGACAAAACTAGTCTGGCTCGGCAGGGATAGATGGCACGACTATAGCGTAGGCCCGTTCCCTCTGGAGGATATCTTCCTTTGCAATCGATGCCACCTCGATGTAAGTTAGGCGCTGGCCGGTGAAGACCCGTCTATTTTGTTCCTTCCATGCGTTCCATAGGACATAGATAACCTTCCGCTAATACTACGTTGTTGGCCACGTGGCTTATCCTTGATAAGGTCATCCCACATGTCAGAGATATTCGTGAAGTCTGAATCGTCAAGGTCGCCGACATGGTTTTCCCATTCTTGCACTATCTTCCAAATAGCGGCGGTGAAAGAGCATTCCATGCATAAGTGGCTCAGCTTGGGCAAGCCAGATCCTGTGGACTGAACCTGGGATGGCTGCCAAAGAACTGCGTCTTGTAAGCGGAGCTTGCAAAATATGCACCGTTACCATTGTTTGTCAATGCCCAGGAGATCGCGTCAGGTCGATCAGGCAATAGATGTGTGGCCACGACCACGTCCCAAACTTGGAGGTACTGAGCAAGCTCGACGGGCGTGTTTAGCCTAGCGATCGAACGTATCCAGTTGGCATCCTAAGCTCCTTTGCGATACATCTATTTTTCTTTAAAGCAATTTTGTAGAGGTCGGACGTCCAGGTACGTAGAGGGCCGCGAGAAGTTCAATGGTCATGCCATAAGGAAGCAGTTTCCCCATTTTCGATGGTGGTTGTCGTGGCAGCCCTAAAAAGGACCATGTGTGAGTTGTGAGCCACAGGGTAAAAAAAAGTTGTGAGCCACGTCATTTAAGGTCGCCAGACTTTGATAATCCTGGATCCGAAATTATCTTGGACCCTCTCGACCAAAAACAGCCGAGACACGCCATTTAAGATGGCTGGACTCTTATAATCTTGGACCCTCTAAACCTTATCTCGAACCCTCTTGGTAAAGAAACTAGCCAACTTAACTGGCGTGTTATGTACTTCAAATAAGCATGTTAGAATAAAACAATGATGCAAGTGGTTCACTGTTAGGCTGCCTTCTATACCCTTTAGTCCAAAAAAAAAAAACTATAACCACTATTAGGGTACCATCTACACTCTTTAGTCCAAAAAATGAACTGTAACTTTTATCCATGACATCATTAAGTTAGTTTATTTTTTGGACCAAAGAGGGTAAAGGGTACCCTAATAGTAGACCACTTGCATCTATAGAGTAAGTATACGACTAGAGATGAACTATAATTCTAGGAGCTCTTTTAGGGTGATTGGCACATAACTTTGGTTCCATCCGGTTCCACCAATCTTAGAATTTTCCTAAACGTTGATTAAAACTAGTTGTAAGTTTTATGATGCTTTCACCCTAAAAAGGTATACGCGAGCAGTCATTATTTCCACGCAAATTATCATCTTCCAAGTTAAAATAAAGTTTTACTCTCCTTGACGAGCGACTATGGCGCCGACGTCGCATCCTCCTGGCCTGCCGGCTCATCACCCACCGCTGCATCCTAATGCCCGCCGCCGCCGCATCGTCCACCACATCCTCTCTGCCTAGCAGCCTTAGAGCATCTTCACTCGCCCTCCCCAAAGGCTCACTATAGGTCTTTGGGGAGTGTTGGCGCCTAAATTCTTGCCTATTCGTGGCCCCTAAAATTGCTTTTTAGTCGGCGCGATCCAACTTTGCATCCGGCGCCCCCAGGCCGAACCCAGTAGAAAGGGAGGTTAGCGGGGGTGCCAGCGCGCCGCGTGTTGGCGGGAAAGACGCGGGTGATGGCGTGTATTTCACACGTTCGTTGGGAACCCCAAGAGGAAGGTATGATGCGCACAGCAGCAAGTTTTCCCTCAGAAAGAAACCAAGGTTTATCGAACCAGGAGGAGCCAAGAAGCACGTTGAAGGTTGATGGCGGCGGGATGTAGTGCGGCGCAACACCGGAGATTCCGGCGCCAACGTGGAACCTGCACAACACAACCAAAGTACTTTGCCCCAACGAAACAGTGAGGTTGTCAATCTCACCGGCTTGCTGTAACAAAGGATTAACCGTATTGTGTGGAAGATGATTGTTTGCAGAGAAAACAAGTAAAAACAAGTATTGCGAGCAGATTTGTATTTCGAGTATTAAAAGAATGGACCGGGGTCCACAGTTCACTAGAGGTGTCTCTCCCATAAGATAAAAGCATGTTGGGTGAACAAATTACAGTCGGGCAATTGACAAATAGAGAGGGCATAACAATGCACATACATGTCATGATAAGTATAGTGAGATTTAATTGGGCATTACGACAAAGTACATAGACCGCCATCCAACCGCATCTATGCCTAAAAAGTCCACCTTCAGGTTATCGTCCGAACCCCTTCCGGTATTAAGTTGCAAAGCAACATACAATTGCATTAAGTATGGTGCGTAATGTAATCAACAACTACATCCTCGGACATAGCGCCAATGTTTTATCCCTAGTGGCAACAAGCACAACACAACCTTAGAACTTTTCGTCACCTGTCCCGTGTGTCAATGCAGGCATGAACCCACTATCGAGCATAAATACTCCCTCTTGGAGTTAAGAGCAAAAACTTGGCCGAGCCTCTACTAATAACGGAGAGCATGCAAGATCATAAACAACACATATGTAATAACTTGATAATTAACATAACATGGTATTCTCTATCCATCGGATCCCGACAAACACAACATAGAGTATTACGGATAGATGATCTTGATCATGTTAGGCAGCTCACAAGATCCAACAATGAAGCACAATGAGGAGAAGACAACCATCTAGCTACTGCTATGGACCCATAGTCCAGGGGTGAACTACTCACTCATCACTCCGGAGGCGACCATGGCGGCGTAGAGTCCTCCGGGAGATGAATCCCCTCTCCGGCGGGGTGCCGGAGGAGATCTCCGAGAATCCCCCGAGATGGGATTGGCGGCGGCGGCGTCTCTGGAAGGTTTTCCGTATCGTGGTTTTTCGCATCAGGGGTTTCGCAACGGAGGCTTTAAGTAGGCGGAAGGGCAGAGTCGGAGGGCTGACAAGGGGCCCACACCTTAGGGCGGCGCGGGCCCCCCCTTGGCCGCGCGGCCCTATGGTGGCGGCGCCTCGTCGCCCCACTTCGTATCCCTTTCGGTCTTCTGGAAGGTTCGTGGCAAAATAGGACCCTGGGACTTGATTTCGTCCAATTCCGAGAATATTTCGTTACTAGGATTTCGAAACCAAAAACAGCAGAAAACAAGAATCGGCACTTCGGCATCTTGTTAATAGGTTAGTTCCGGAAAATGCACGAATATGACATAAAGTGTGCATAAAACATGTAGGTATCATCAATAATATGGCATGGAACATAAGAAATTATCGATACGTCGGAGACGTATCAAGCATCCCCAAGCTTAGTTCCGCTTGTCCCGAGCGAGGTAAAACGATAACAAAGATAATTTCTGAAGTGACATGCCATCATAACCTTGATCATACTATTTGTAAACATATGTAGTGAATGCAGCGATCATAACAATGGTAATGATATGAGTAAACAAGTGAATCATAAAGCAAAGACTTTTCATGAATAGTACTTCAAGACAAGCATCAATAAGTCTTGCATAAGAGTTAACTCATAAAGCAATAAATCAAAGTAAAGGTATTGATGCAACACAAAGGAAGATTAAGTTTCAGCGGTTGCTTTCAACTTGTAACATGTATATCTCATGGATAATTGTTAACATAGAGTAATATAACAAGTGCAATATGCAAGTATGTAGGAATCAATGCACAGTTCACACAAGTGTTTGCTTCTTGAGGTGGAGAGAGATAGGTGAACTGACTCAACATAAAAGTAAAGAGAATGGTCCTTCAAAGAGGAAAGCATCGATTGCTATATTTGTGCTAGAGCTTTTATTTTGAAAACATGAAACAATTTTGTCAACGGTAGTAATAAAGCATATGAGTTATGTACATTATATCTTACAAGTTGCAAGCCTCATGCATAGTATACTAATAGTGCCCGCACCTTGTCCTAATTAGTTTGGACTACCGGATCTTTGCAATGCACATGTTTTAACCAAGTGTCACAATGGGGTACCTCCATGCCGCCTGTACAAAGGTCTAAGGAGAAAGCTCGCATTTTGGATTTCTCGCTTTTGATTATTCTCAACTTAGACATCCATACCGGGACAACATGGACAACAGATAATGGACTCCTCTTTAATGAATAAGCACGTGGCAACAATTATTATTCTCATATGAGATTGAGGATATATGTCCAAAACTGAAACTTCCACCATGATTCATGGCTTTAGTTAGCGGCCCAATGTTCTTCTCTAACAATATGCATGCTCCAACCATTAAGGTGGTAGATCTCTCTTACTTCGGACAAGACGGACATGCATAGCAACTCACATGATATTCAACAAAGAATAGTTGATGGCGTCCCCGGAAGCATGGTTATCGCACAACAAGCAACTTAATAAGAGATAAAGTGCATAAGTACATATTCAATACCACAATAGTTTTTAAGCTATTTGTCCCATGAGCTATATATTGCAAAGGTGAATGATGGAATTTTAAAGGTAGCACTCAAGCAATTTACTTTGGAATGGCGGAGAAATACCATGTAGTAGGTAGGTATGGTGGACACAAATGGCATAGTGGTTGGCTCAAGTATTTTGGATGCATGAGAAGTATTCCCTCTCGATACAAGGTTTAGGCTAGCAAGGTTATTTGAAACAAACACAAGGATGAACGGTACAACAAAACTCACATAAAAGACATATTGTAAACATTATAAGACTCTACACCGTCTTCCTTGTTGTTCAAAACTCAATACTAGATATTATCTAGACTCTAGAGAAACCAAATATGCAAACCAAATTAGCAAGCTCTAAGTGTTTCTTCATTAATGGGTGCAAAGTATATGATGCAAGAGCTTAAACATGAGCACAACAATTGCCAAGTATCAAATTATCCAAGACATTTTAGAGTTACTACATGTAGTATTTTCCAATTCCAACCATATAACAATTTAACGAAGAAGAAACTTCGCCATGAATACTATGAGTAGAGCCTAAGGACATACTTGTCCATATGCTACAGCGGAGCGTGTCTCTCTCCCACAAAGTGAATGCTAGGATCCATTTTATTCAAACAAAACAAAAACAAAAACAAACCGACGCTCCAAGCAAAGTGCATAAGATGTGACGGAATAAAAATATAGTTTCAGGGGAGGAACCTGATAATGTTGTCGATGAAGAAGGGGATGCCTTGGGCATCCCCAAGCTTAGACGCTTGAGTCTTCTTATAATATGCAGGGGTGAACCACCGGGGCATCCCCAAGCTTAGAGCTTTCACTCTCCTTGATCATATTGCATCATACTCCTCTCTTGATCCTTGAAAACTTCCTCCACACCAAACTCGAAACAACTCATTAGAGGGTTAGTGCACAATAAAAATTAACATGTTCAGAGGTGACACAATCATTCTTAACACTTCTGGACATTGCATAAAGCTACTGGACATTAATGGATCAAAGAAATTCATCCAACATAGCAAAAGAGGCAATGCGAAATAAAAGGCAGAATCTGTCAAAACAGAACAGTCCGTAAAGATGGATTTTATTAGGCCACCAGACTTGCTCAAATGAAAATGCCCAAATTGAATGAAAGTTGCGTACATATCTGAGGATCATGCACGTAAATTGGCTTAATTTTCTGAGCTACCTACAGGGAGGTAGACCCAGATTCGTGACAGCAAAGAAATCTGGAACTGCGCAGTAATCCAAATCTAGTACTTACTTTACTATCAAAGACTTTACTTGGCACAACAAAACTCAAAACTAAGATAAGGAGAGGTTGCTACAGTAGTAAACAACTTCCAAGACTCAAATATAAAACAAAAATACTGTAGTAAAAACATGGGTTGTCTCCCATAAGCGCTTTTCTTTAACGCCTTTCAGCTAGGCGCAGAAAGTGTATCTCAAGTGTTATCAAGAGATGAAGCATTGACATTACCTTGGGCTTTACCCTTACCTTTCTTGTCCTTACTCTTTGGCTTAGGGAATATATGCTACCCCGGGTGTAGAGGTGAATTTTATGGTGCCTTCTCTCACGTCTATGACTGCTCCCAATAATTTCAGCGAGGGATCTTCCGAGTGTGATTTGTCCTGTTCCTGCGCATTCAATGACAAGGTAATCAATGGATATTGTTATCCCAAGAATGGTTGTATGCACACCCGCAGCTATCCCTTTAGGAATTATAACAGAGTTATCAATAAGAGTTATTCCTTCTCCCCCTTCAGTGAATTCCCAAAGTTTCAAAGATTTATGAATACCCTTAGGCATTAGGCAAAATTCAGTCATAATATCACAATTAGCACGAAGAGTTTGGTCACCTATGACAATTTTAATAGTAGGTTTCCACAATGAAGGTTCAGAGTTCACTAAAACTTGATCAAGACGGTTACGAATGTATCCATAATTTTCATTTAAGCGAGATGCACTTGTCTCAAGAGTGTTTAATCTATTATGAATGCTAATAAGGGTTGAATCAAAGTTATTAGATGAATCATGTGATGCAACCAACTTCTTTATGGCATTAAAAGCTTGATCCCCATTACAATGAAGGAAATCTCCTCCCACTAGAGCATCCAAGGCATATCTATAGCGAATCATAAGACCAAAATAAAAATTACTAAGGAGCAAACTTAGAGTCATTTGAGGTTCAGTTTTACGATAAGAAGTAAAAATCCTGGACCAAGCATCTTTAAAACTTTCCTCATCCCCTTGTTTAAAAGTAAAAACTAATTCCTCGGGTGAAGAAGTAGCAGGTACAGAGCTAGACATGATAACAAAAGTAAACTAAATGCAAGTAAACTAATTTTTTTGTGTTTTTGATATAGAGTGCAAGACAGTAAATAAAGTAAAGCTAGCAACTAATTTTTTTGTGTTTTGATATAAGTGCAGCAAACAAAGTAGTAAATAAAATAAAGCAAGACAAAAACAAAGTAAAGAGATTGGGAAGTGGAGACTCCCCTTGCAGCGTGTCTTGATCTCCCCGGCAACGGCGCCGTGAAAATATGCTTGATGGCGTGTATTTCACACGTTCGTTGGGAACCCCAAGAGGAAGGTATGATGCGCACAGCAGCAAGTTTTCCCTCGAAAGAAACCAAGGTTTATCGAACCAGGAGGAGCCAAGAAGCACGTTGAAGGTTGATGGCGGCGGGATGTAGTGCGGCGCAACACCGGAGATTCCGGCGCCAACGTGGAACCTGCACAACACAACCAAAGTACT
>NC_061509.1:87903878-87995586 GCF_022539505.1 Lolium rigidum
GGAACCTTGTGTCCGTTGGCTTCAGGTTTGCTAAGGATATGTTCATCTTCCTCAATGTATCCGCATACATAATGTGGGGCCCCGGACTTACCAGTCCAGAACTCCAGTTATGCATTCAATTTCACGATCCCAAGATCATTCCATCGTGAATACATAACCGAACTGATACCAGATTACATCATCCATTACAGTACCGAATTTAAGTAATACGAATTCTTACATCATAGGCCATCAAGGCCGTAGTTCACCAAACAGCAGCGGAAACAACTTGACTCCAAAAGCGGTGGAACCCAAGTCAGGCCTTTACCCTACAGGCGGCTGACTGGGAGAGCGTCCTAGTTCACGTCTTCGGCGTCGTACTCCTCTTCTTCGAAGTACTCTTCTTCAAGGTCTGGTCAAGTAGATAACCAGGACAACAATGCCAGTGAGTACTTTTGAATGTACTCGCAAACCACCTTAGAGAGAAATAAAGGATATGCAATATGGCAGTAGCAAGGAAAAAGGCACTATCTAGGGCGACAAGGAGCGAGAGGTGGTTCCCCTCGAGAATAAGACATTTCCATAACTTTGTTGAAAACTTTTTGGTAAACCATTTCATTTGCAGACTAATAGGTAAGGGTGACCCAATTTTAATTTCAGCCATCTCATATGGCCATTTCCTTTCCAACTTTCCACCGTACCTCGCAGGTACCTTTCTACCAGTCCCACTGGCGTCACTTTCCCAAACCAATATTTTAAGAAAACACTTTTATAAAACAAAACTCCTTTTGATACTCAGCACTTCCTTTCCCACGTCCATTGCCGCGGACACGGCTATTCGAATAGATTTTACACTCTGCAGAGGTTGTACACTTTCCCCACAAGATCCGATAAATCCGCCGGGATCATCCCTGGTTCACCAAGCGTCAAAACGCGAGGCTCGGATAACCGATCGTAGTTTTTCGCTTGCTCGCCTTAGCCCAAGACATGCCGCCTAGAGTTGTACCTCCCAACACCAGAGTCCGAGGGGTCGTTTACCCAGGAGTAGCAAATTCCCCGACCAGCTCGACCCTCCGGAATGCCGCGACCAACTTGCGAGGCATTATTCAATGGGAGCTCATAGGTTGTACCCCTGCCATCGATACGCAATGGAAAGGCGTTCCCGGTTCGTCGGGAAGGCCACGGTCGATAGGTGTCCATGCTCGGACTACCCCTTACATTTGCAGGACCCAAACTAAGGCGAGACAAACTACTACGCTACGCCCCGTCCCACTAAAGGGTAATGTGGTTGTACTGGCTAGGTCCGGTGATGTACTCAGTCAACAAAAGGTTTTCGAAAACAATTTTTTCTTCACTTCTCTTGCTCCCAAGCAAGTCCTTTCATTTAATCCACCACACTTGGGCAGGGCTATCCCATTCCAAGGTTTTCGAAAAACTTCTTTTCAGGAAAACATTTTCATAACCATTTTTCCAGGGCTCCCAACCTATAGTCCAATTCTTCTTTGAAAATGGCGACAAGGATGACAAGGTGATATTCACCATATCACTAATAGAGAGATGTTCAGTAGGTACCAATGAGGGCTGCACCCTAAGGGTGGAATAATATAACTCCGGGTGGCACTAACCACCGACAAAATAAAATAAAAGACATGCACTTTAATAAAACCTGTAATAATGCATGAATAAGATATATATAGGATCAGAGATGCATCAAGAGGTGGCTTGCCTTGCTCAGCAAAGTGTCCCTGGTCTTCCTCTTCAAATCCCCCAAAGTCACCTCCTCCTTCGTCTCCGGCGGCGTTCGAATCTATCGTCGCAAAAATGAAAGAAACACACCATACCAATCAACAAACTATCTCCAGAATAATGCACACAAAAATTTGATAAAATCACAGTAGGTAGAGGTTGACAAATGCAAGCTACTGAAAGTGGTTTTACCCATTTATGATTTTTAAAACAAAAGATATGATTTTTGCAATTCCAGAATTGACTTATGCACCATTTAAATGGCCTAAATGTTTCTGGAAATCACAAAAATGCATGCAGCATATCTACAGAAAGCTATTGACATGCACAACACACCTGCACAAGAATCAAATGCAAATGAAATTTCTACTGGCCTAAACAATTCAATCAAAACAGAGACCAGAGTGTTCCAAAACTTAAAACAGTGCTAATCAGAGCCTCTCCTACAGAAACCAAACACACCACTGGAAAGCTAGGAACATTTGTGAACTAACCCCACTGGATTTGTATTTTTCTGATTTGTAAAAGAATTTACAAAAATAAAATACTAATAAGGTGTCCTGTTTCAGATATAAATCCACCAGGCCTAATATATAATCCTAAAAATTAAATCCTTTGGCACAAAAATACCCTACCAGTATACCTACTGGTAGCCTTTGGATTTGATTCAAGATCATGTATAGATTTTGAATTAAAAATCAGAGAAGAGCTCTCTGGTCAGTTTTTAATTTATTAAGCATGCAAAATCTAGGAAACTTTTGCAAGTGGGACCAGTGCCAAAAGGTAGATATTAACAAATGTGTTACTACAGAATTGACCTCATGCAGAAAGGTTGCATAAACATCACACAATAAATAAATTACACAATCAGACACTTTTTAGGTTTATATTTTTCAGCACATATTCACAGCACAAAATGACATGCATGTAATTATTTGTGGTAGAGATTTCATTTGTGAGCATTTAGAACTTTGAACCAACTCATTTGGTTACTGGATGAATTTATGGAATTTCAAAAACGAGACAGAGATTTACTGGCAGATTAAATGGGGAGGAATGAAAAAGGAAATAGGGCCGGGGCTCGCTGGGCTAGCTGGGCTCGGCCAGATTCGGCCCAGGAGCGGCGGCGCAGCGCGGGAGGCGGGATTTGAATCGGGAGGGCGCGCGTGGAGGCCACGCTGGCGTGCGGGGCCAGGGGCGCATGCGGCCGTCCGATCAAGGGAGGATCGACGGCCGCTGTGCGTCGTCCTCCTCGCCCATGCACGAGTGCACGACGTGCACTGGCGGGCTCTGGAACTGGCGGGGGATGGCGGGCTCACCTCGGCGAGCAGATGGCGACGGGACCGGGCGCGTTGGAAGCGGCGGAGCAGGCTCTGTCGACTGGTGGTCGCGGCGGCGGAAACAGCGACGGGTTTTTCCGGCGGACGTCGACGGCGGCGGAACGCTGTTCGGCGCGGCGTCGTCTACGGGCAACCCTGGGACACGAAAGTTCGTGCGTTAGAAAGAGGGGAGAAGGGAGCTTCCAGAGAGCTAAGGGAGAGGGAAAACGGGGGAGTCCCGCGACGGCAACCTTCACCGCAACGTCACGGGAGCACGGCGAGCTGGACGGCAGGGAGGAGCAGAGCTCCTCTCCGCCCACGGAGGTGAGAAGGGGAGGTTCTGGGGAGGGTGTGGTGAAGCAAATGGGAGAAGGGAGGGTGCGGTGCTGTTTTTATAGGGCGACGGCCGGTGCACCGTGCACCAGGTCCGTGCACCGACGGAGGAGGCGGGCGGCAGCGAGGGATTGGCCGAGCCGGGCGGTGCTGCTGCGCCTGCGAGGCGGTGCCGAGGCTTTGGAGGTTTGCGCGCGTCGCGCTGCGAGACAGAGAGGAGGGATGTGACGGCGCCTGCCAGCAGCCGCACGGCGAGGTGACCAGGCAGCGGGCGTCGCAGCACAGGGCAGGTGAGTCAAGGGCGGGCGTCGCGGGCGTGTCTCCGAGACGTTGTGGAGCAGGGCGCGTCCAGATGACAGGTTTAGAGCCACCGAGGAAGGGAGGTGGGGTGGGAGGCGTGGCCGTGTCCGGCAGACGTGCGCCACGGCCATTGGGGGTCGCCAGCGCGGGTCAGCGAGAGGGGAGTCGAGGGAGGCGTGCACGCGGGGTCAGGGAGGGAGAGAGAGTGCCTGGGGTCGTGCAAGACATCCAGGTGCTGCCAAGGGTGGAGGAGAGAGAGAGATCTCCATGATCTCATGGTGGTTCCCGAGGTGGTGACCAAGAGAAGAAAGAGAGAGAGGGAGGTCGGGTGTGGGGCTAGGGGGCATGCAGATTGTTGCTGTGACTCCCTCTGGTCGTGTGCATGTGTGGTGGTGAGGAGATGGGGTGAAAGAAGTGAGCAAGAGAGAGGGAAGAGATCATGGCCGGCATGGCCATTCTCACTTATTCACCAAGTTTGGATTTTTGATCAAGCCACATATATGTGCTCCCAAATAGTTTCAGAGCATAAATGTGATAAGCCAAGGGGTGTGCTACCTTGGAGAATTTTCAGAGATCAAATTTGAGAAAAGAATAAAGAGATATGGGGGAGAGGAGTTTGAAATAAGTAGGATCTAGGAAGACCCTATGTGAGCATGATTTCATGCACAAGGGTTGTGTGGAGGTGTGGACGAAGTGTGTAAAGAATGATCAAGGGGGAGGTAAGGATCATGGCCTGCATGGTCATTCTCATCTATTTCTAATTTCGAAAATTTTTGGAGTAGCCACAAAAAAAATGATCCAAGTCAACTATAGGTACACAAGGTGATGGGTCAAAGGTACTCCTCCTTGGAAAGATTTCAGATTTGAAAACTGAGGAAAGAAGAAGAAAATATGGAGGAGGGAATTTGAGAGGGACTTGATCTAAGAAGATCACATGTGAGCATGATCATATGCTCAAGGGTTTATGGGAAATTTAATTTCTCAACTGAAGAAAGGAGATTCACAATTGGAAAACCTACACACAAGTCAAACATTCACAAACAGTATCACACCTTCTCTACAATGCATGAATATGAGGAACTATATGCATGCAATTTTTGAGGAACAGAAAAGTTTTTGTTGGCCCAAAATTTTGTATTTCAAAGATTAAACCAATGCACAAAAAGTTGGGTTGTTACACATAAGGTTTAAGCTGCTGCCACCATCTATGAACACTCGAGAAACATCAAAGCCCGCAATAACTGCCGGCAGAATAAGTGCTGACTGCCCTGGTCGAGGAACTTGCTGCGGGTGGTCCGCTATGGTGAAGCCGATGTCTTGCCCCGACCAATTGAGGTACTCAACTGTTGGTGGAGGCATTTTCTCTCGCCATGAACACCTGTCTCGAGATTACTTTTTGAGTTCCGTTGGACGGCCTTCCCTTCTGAATCATCGACACTGCTCCGTTTGAGTTAGGATCAACGTAAGGTGGTGGTGGAGGTGCTGCCGCTATTCTGAGCTGATGCCGATTGTCGTCTGTAATCGCGGGAGGTGGCGGTAGGTGAACTTCGCTCCTGGGCTCCCGAGGATTTCTCTCGTGCTGCTCGAGCGTGAGCATTTTCCGCGTATCCGAACATTGCCCGAAAATTTCGACAGTCTTTCCGCGAGTGCCCTGACTGTCTTTTCCCGTTGCTGTCGAGGAAAAAGTGCATCTGGCACGGTCCGTTCAGCCTTTCTTCGGGGGACACGAAAGGTCTTGGAAACCTCGGCCCACTATTTTGTCTATTGCGGGAGTCGTCCCTATTATCGCTTCTCTGCTCATTGCTTCTCTGATAATCATCTCTGTTGTTTCCTCCTGTGTTTGCCCGAAATCCTGCCGAAATTTGCCCTGGGGCATCATAGTTTGGATACTGCCGAGGAAATCGTCGCCTCGATTGATAATTTCGACCACGGTCCTCTTCTGGCGACCTGTGTCGTTTATTGTGGACAGCGTCTTCTCCGTCTGCCCATCTATTTGCTATCTCCATCAACGCGGATACTGTTTTTGGATTGGTCCTTCCCAAGTCCTCGACAAAATCTCCACGCCTAATTCTTGCGACAAACGCATCTATTGCTCTCTCGTCAGATATATTTTCTGCCGAGTTTTTTATGATGTTCCACCTTTGGATGTATTTTCTCATTGACTCATCTGGCTTTTGTCGACACGCCCTCGGCTCTTCTAACGACGCAGGTTTTTTGCACGTGGACCTGAAGTTCTTGACGAATACGTCCTCGAAACTTTCCCAGCTGTCGATGGATCCTGGCGGAAGTTTTTTGATCCAAGATCGTGCGGCTCCACTTAAGTGCACCTGAATACTTTGCATGGTTGTTGCTCTAGTTCCTCCAGTTAGCTTCACCGTCTCGAGGTAATCAATTAGCCAGTCCTCTAGATCTTGCAAGCCGTCGAATTTTTTGAAGTGATCGGGCAACTTAAATCCCGACGGGACTCGAGTTTTTTGTACTCTCCTTGTGAAGCACGGCAAGCCGCACATATCCTCGTCGTTAAGCTCCGGGGATTACCGATGATCCCTTCTGCTTTGTCTCGCTCTATCGACCCTTGCTTGTGCTCCTGTGTCTCTTGCTCCGCTTGGTCCTTCGAGAAGCCGCCGCTGTTGCCGCTGCGAGTCGTGGACTATTTTGCCTTGCCGCTCCTTCGGGAGCCGTTGCTACGAACGCTGCCCCCATAGCTCCAACCCCCGCTAACGCCATGTTGTATAATGTTTCCCTTGGATCTCCCGGGGTGGCCCGGATGCGAGGATGTAAGCTTGTGTCGCCATATACCCGACTTACGGTGTCTTAGGGATAATATTTCCTCTTGTATCTATCGACATAAAGGACATGTCGAGGTTTTGAACCAAGTGCTCTCTTTACGCTTCGGGTATGTGTTGTAACCTTGATCTTCCTCTCGTTCCGAGCCTCCCCGTGGCTATCACCCGAAACTCTAGATTGTCCACTTAGATCTCGCCCTTCTCCTGCTCGGATGCGGAAGCTGCCTCCTTTCTCTGTTCAACTCAGTCGTCTGTTTTTCTATTTCTCGGGCGGTTCGTGCGAGCCTATATTGATAAGCTTGCGGTTCTTGAGCTGTAGCGGTTGTCGTCATTGGCTCCGAACCATCTAGGGCTTTTGCCGCTCTATCCCAGTGCTGCTCGTGGAAGTTGAACTCGACACGTGGTGTGGGCCCGACATATTTAGTGCCCATACCTCTCCTTAGATCCGAGGGATCGACAAAAGGATTACCCAAATCGTCGAAAGCCTCTCGATGTTTCCTCTTGATTGTCGATAGCATAAATCTGATGATATTTTGTACTCCGATCTATGTTGGGTTTGGTGACATCATTGTTGAGATTGATGAAGACCTTGCCCACTGTGATAGATTTGTCGATGAAGTCGTAACTATCGACATCGCTTGAGCCATCGCTTATATATGAGTCCGCAGATGACTCAAACGATGTGTTGCTGAAGATCTTGGCGAGTTTCTCTCTTGCTCTCATGCTGACGTAACGTGTTACCGAAGTTTCTTCTTCTGCCTCAGTTGACGATGCATAGCTTGAAAAATCAGAATCGACCGCCGACGATCCCGACGAAATCGGAATTTCGACACGATACGATCCTTCCTTCTCGACGTGAAAGTGAAACCTTCCGAACGTCATCTCCAAGGGCTCCGCCAGATACGCATATGCATCCAAACGGGAGGGTGGGTGAGGAACAAAATCAACAAGACCAGCGGCGATCCGTTTACCTCGATCCATAGTGTTGCTTCCGATTGACGATGTCGAAGATCTTGAACGTGCCATCGAGATCGGATCCTTACGCCTCTAATTCCCACGGACGGCGCCAATTGACAAGGGATTAACTTGTCAATGCCTATGGATTGTAGGCTAGGGTTTAGTTAGAAGTAGAGGGCAAGTAGATCTCGAAGGTTTCAAGTCGAAAAGTACTCGACGATTATGAAAGCTAGGGTTTGCGGACAATGATTCGATGATCTCCTCGTCCCTCGACTCCCCCTTTATATAAGAGGTGGAGCCGAGGGTTTCGTTTTGTACAAGTTACAGAGTCCGGGACGGTTTCTAACTCATCCCGCTAGATTTACAAACAACACTTCCTATTACAATTCTACTTTCCTTAATATATCTTGGGCTCTCGAACCTTCTTATTCTTCGGGTAGTAGGTCTTCGTGAAACCCCGGGTACTATCTTTGGCAGGCCCATTTGGGATGCCTATGTCACCCACACAAGCATGATGGATCAGATCTTATTCAAACACAAACAAAAATAAAAGCACACAGACGCTCCAAGTAAAGTACATAAGATGTGACCGAATAAAAATATAGTTTCAAGAGAAGGAACCCGATAATTTGTCGATGAAGAAGGGGATGCCTTGGGCATCCCCAAGCTTAGATGCTTGAGTCTTCTTGAAATATGCAGGGATGAACCACGGGGGCATCCCCAAGCTTAGACTCTTCACTCTTCTTGATCATAGTATATCATCCTCCTCTCTTGACCCTTGAAAACTTCCTCCACACCAAACTCGAAACAAACTCATTAGAGGGTTAGTGCATAATCAAAAATTCACATGTTCAGAGGTGACACAATCATTCTTAACACTTCTGGACATTGCCCAAAGCTACTGGAAGGTAATGAAACAAAGAAATCCACCCAACACAGCGAAAGAAGCAATGCGAAATAAAAGGCAGAATCTGTCAAAACAGAACAGTCCGTAAAGACGAATTTTAAAATGGCACCAGACTTGCTCAAATGAAAATTCTCAAATTGAATGAAAGTTGCGTACATATCTGAGGATCACTCACGTAAATTGGCATAATTTTCTGAGTTACCTACAGAGAATTAGACCCAGATTCGTGACAGCAAAGAAATCTGTTTCTGCGCAGTAATCCAAATCTAGTATCAACCTTGCTATCAAAGACTTTACTTGGCACAACAAAACACAAAACTAAGATAATGAGAGGTTGCTACAGTAGTAAACAACTTCCAAGACACAAATATAAAACAAAGTACTGTAGCAAAATAACACATGGGTTATCTCCCAAGAAGTTCTTTCTTTATAGCCGTTAAGATGGGCTCGAGCAGTTTTAATGATGCACTCGCAAGAAATAGTATTTGAAGCAAAAGAGAGCATCAAGAGGCAAATTCAAAACACATTTAAGTCTAACATGCTTCCTATGCATAGGAATCTTGTAAATAAACAAGTTCATGAAGAGCAAAGTAACAAGCATAGGAAGATAAAACAAGTGTAGCTTCAAAAATTTCAGCACATAGAGAGGCATTTTAGGAACATGAAAATTTCTACAACCATATTTTCCTCTCTCATAATAACTTTCAGTAGTATCATGAGCAAACTCAACAATATAACTATCACATAAAGCATTCTTATCATGAGTCTCATGCATAAAATTATTACTACTCCCAACATAAGCATAATCAATTTTATTAGTAATAGTGGGAGCAAATTCGACAAAGTAGCTATCATTATTATTCTCATCAAGTGTAGGAGGCATAGTATAATCACAACAAAATTTACTCTCCATAGTAGGTGGCACCAAAAGACCACTATCATTATAATCATCATAAATAGGAGGCAAAGTATCATCAAAGAAAATTTTCTCCTCAATGCTTGGGGGACTAAAAAGATCATGAAAACCAGACTTCCCCAAGCTTAGAATTTTCTATATCATTATCAACAATGGTGTTCAAAGCGTTCATACTAATATTACTACCAAGCATGCAAATAAGGTTCCATAGGTTTTTTAATTTTCGCATCAAACCATCCATGTCTTAAATCAGGAAATAGAATAAGAAGCTCATTGTTGTCCATTATGCCAAACTAGTGTAAACAAGAAACAAAAAGATGCAATTGCAGGATCTAAAGGAAATAGCTTCGAGTACTTACAACGGCGAAAATAGCTTAGTAGCCGAGATCCGGAGTGTGAGTACCTTTTACCTTTCCTCCCCGACAACGGCGTCAGAAAATAGCTTGATGTCTACGGGAGCTTCTATTCTTGTAGACAGTGTTGGGCCTCCAAGAGCAGAGGTTTGTAGAACAGCAGCAACTTTCCCTTAAGTGGATCAACCAAGGTTTACCGAACTCAGGGAGGAAGAGGTCAAAGATATCCCTCTCAGGCAACCCTGCAACCACAAAACAAGAAGTCTCTTGTGTCCCCAACACACCTAATAGGTGCACTAGTTCGGCGAAGAGATAGTGAAATAAAGGTGGTATGAATGAATATGAGCAAGTAGTAACGGCGCCGGAAAATAGCTTGGCTGGCGTGTAGTTGATGGTGGTAATATGGTAGCGATAGTAACGCATAGAAACGGTAAACAAGCGAGCGATAGCAGATATTTAGGAACAAGGCCTAGGGATTACACTTTCACTAGTGGACACTCTCAACATTGATCACATAACAGAATAGATAAATGCATACTCTACACTCTCTTGTTGGATGATGAACACATTGCGTAGGATTACACGAACCCTCAATGCCGGAGTTAACAAGCTCCACAATTCAATGTTCATATTTAAATAACATTAGAGTGCACGAAAGATCAACACGACTAAACCAAGTACTAACACAACATGCACACTGTCACCTTCACACTATGTAGGAGGAATAGATCACATCAATACTATCATAGCAATAGTTAACTTCACAATCTACAAGAGATCATGATCATAGCATACGCCAAGTACTAACACGGATGCACACACTGTCACCATTACACCGTGCGGGAGGAATAAAACTACTTTAATAACATCACTAGAGTAGCACATAGATAAATTGTGATACAAAACACATTGCAATCATAAAGAGATATAAATAAGCACTTCACTACGCCATTCATAACGGTGAATATGTATTCTGTGAAATATAGCCTAAGAGACCCACACGGTGCACACACCTGTCACCTTTACACACGTGGGACAAGGAGTCTCCGGAGATCACATAAGTAAAATTCACTTGACTAGCATAACGACATCTAGATTACAAGCATCATCATATGAATCTCAATCATGTAAGGCAGCTCATGAGATTATTGTATTGAAGCACATAGGAGAGAGATTAACCACATAGCTACCGAGTACAGCCCCGAGCCTCGATGGAGAACTACTCCCTCCTCATGGGAGACAACAGCGTTGATGGAGATGGCGGTGGTGTCGATGGAGGAGCCTTCCGGGGGCACTTCCCCGCCCCGGCGGCGTGCCGGAACAGAGACTCCTGTCCCCCAGATCTTGGCTTCGCGATGGCGGCGGCTCTGGAAGGTTTCTCGTACCGTGGTTTTTTCGTATCGAGGTTTTAGGTCTGGGGGCTTCTTATAGGCGAAGAGGCGGAGTCGGAGGGTCAACGGGGCGACGACACCATAGGGGGGCGCGTCCAAGGCCTGGGCCGCGCCACCCTGTCGTCTGGGGCCCACAGGGCCCTCCTCTGGCGGCTCTCGGGTGTTCTGGATGCTTCCGGGCAAAATAGGAACCTGGGCGTTGATTTCGTCCAATTCCGAGAATATTTCGTTACTAGGATTTCGAAACCAAAACAGCAGAAAACAGCAACTAGCACTTCGACATCTTGTTAATAGGTTAGTTCCAGAAAATGCACGAATATGACATAAAGTGTGCATATAACATGTAGATATCATCAATAATGTGGCATGGAACATAAGAAATTATCGATACGTCGGAGACGTATCACGAGCCCCTAGCCACCAAGGACCACCAAGACCAAGAGAGGGAAGGCACCGCCGCCAACGGCGTCGGCCGGCGGTCCCTCCACGTCACCGAGGCGCGCGCCCTCTAGGACGCGCGCTACCCCATCCCGCCGGACATGCGCTGTCCGGGGGGGTGGGCACTTAGCCGCGGCGGCCTATCGATTCCCCCGTGCCGACGGGGACCCAGCGGATGATCGCCATCTACAACCACTTCTGGGACCACCTCACGGCGGAGGAGCGGAACGACCCCCAGTGGTCACTGGACAACGACGATGCCTGTGACGTCTTCTTCGTCAGGCAGCGCGTGGATCGCCTCGCCACCTAAGATGGCAACGGTGACCCGTTGTCCAACTACAATATCACTGTACGGCGGTGGTGGTGGATCGCGCTAGGGAGGACCCTCGCGTGGGTCCTCCACTACATCGCCGATGGGAACAACCCACCGCTGCAGATGCCACCACGGCACCTGCAGCTGGCGGGGCAACAACGGCGAATGGGCGGCGCGCCGATCGTCCACCTCGTCATCGCGCTCCTCCTCCTCCTCCTCGCGTGGGTCCTCGGCGAGGTACTCACTCTACAACACACCGTCGCCCAGGTTCCTTGCGACGGTGAAGGACGAGCCGGTGGAGGCTGCTCCATCTCGCAGCCGCCGCCATGGCAGTCGTGGCGGCGCCCTCGTCATCCGCGAGGCCTCTCCGCCGCGCCAGCGCGAGTGGACGCCACCGCCGGAGTACAACGCGGCGGCCTCCATCGTCAAGGCGGAGGACGACCCGAAGGAGTTCCCTGGGCTGCGCCAAGCCCAGCTGGAGTCATTCGTGGCGACGAACGCATTCGAGACGTGGAACGCGGCGGACTACCACCGCGAGGAGGAGGAGCGCGCCTCTGCCTTATCATCAACCTCGACGATGACGACGAGGAAGTTGGCCCGTCCAGTAGGCTGCGCGGGAGGCACGGCGACGCTGGCCAGGGTTGCAGCAGCTACCTCCTGCAGCCGAAGGAGGAGGAGGACCCCGACGATGGCGAGGATTACGCGACGGCCATGTATAGCCGCCTAGGGCCAGGGCGCGGCAACGGCGGTGGCAGTAGCTAGTTTTTTTAATCTATATTTTTAAATTTGTTCAAATATCGGCCATATATGGCCGAACTATCAATGAAGTTAATTTGTCGTCGAATTTTGTTATGTTTTAAAATTTTAATTTTTTTAATATAGGGGCCGCGAGTGATAGCCGGTCGGCTCCTGTTTTAGTTTTGCCGCCAACACTCCCATATGGGCCCCAAAACGGCTGCGTCGGAGCCCAGAGGAGCCGAGTGGGGATGCTCTTAGTCCTCCGATCGACCTGCTGGACGCTGCCCTCTTCTCATCCGTCGGATGCTGGCCGCCGCCGATCTCTTCCCCGCAGGATCTGAGCCGCCAGCCAACCCCAATACTAGTATCATACTGTGATAAAAAATGGATTTGCTGGAAACCAGGCGCCTGATACTTAATAAGTTTAAATCGCATTCGTCCACCGTTGGATCATGTTGCTCCAAGATTCGTGCAAACAATTAGTTTCTCTTGTATAGCCTGGTGACTTTGTTTTTGCCCAGCTTTCACATGGCTGCAGGTTGCCATAAGCGAAGTGAGCTTTGAGGTATGTGGCGTCTTTATTTTTTTTGTCTGTTTTTTTCACCAGATGTGCAGGAGTTAGAACTGAGATTAGCTAGTTGCACGGGAGCTATATCTGGGATTTTCCCATTTACACATAGGTTGTAAACGATGATCCCACTTACATATAGGTTGCAACCAAACTTTCACAGTTACACATAACCTGCAATTTGAGATTTTTTCAGTTGTATATAGGGCCCAACTTACGGATACTTTTCCTGTTGCACATGTGTTGCAAATGATATTTTTCCAGTTGCATGTGGGTCGCAACTGAGAGTTTTCCGGTTACATGTGGGTTGGAATTTTTTCCCAATCCCATGGGGGTTGAACTAAGATTTGTTAGTTGCGCATATACTGTAATTGAGAATTTCCACTTACATGTGGGTTACAACTAAGTCTTTTTCAGTTACAAGTAAGTTACAACTAAGATTTTTTTTTGTGTCTTAAATGGTTATACGGATCATTTTTTCTAGTGAGAAATGTGAGTATGGAGATTTGTTGCTTCTCTACTGCTTCCTTCCGTGGATTCTTCTGCTTTTGTATGTAGACATACCTGTATGAAAGCACGAAATTGGACGCGGAAACTAAGCACGATGGCTTAATAAGCTGCTTCCGCGAGTCAGACTTATTAAGTCTCAGCCAAAATAATCGATATTTGCGGTTCTTGGTAGACCAAAGTAAGTCTTTTAGTTTGCACTTTGCAGTGTGTCTAGGCTCCGAAAAAACTTTAGGTCCGCCACTGGCGCCGCGCAATGGGTCGTGCGGCGCCACATAGTACGTGACAATAGAACATGGTTAGATGCTGTAAAATTGTTTCGCGAAATGTTTATTTATAAGATTTGCCAAGTTATTTTGCCTTGAGCTGCTTCTCCCTGACTGCCGTCAGAGTTGACGGGACCGTAGAGGCGTAGCCGCGTAGGTGTCCCGTGTCCGACTCGAATCGAACCCATTGTTAAGAAAAGTAGACTCGTCCCTCCGGGGACATCCGAAAAAGAAAAAAAAAAAGAAGACTCGGCAACCTTATTCCGTTCGTTCCCCATCGTCCTCCTCGCACCAACAACGCCGCCATCGAAAACCTAGAAGGGCAGTAGTCTCGCCATGGCTGCCATCGCGCCGGCCAGGGTGACCCTGCTTGAGCGTCCACTTGGACCTTGGGCAGGAGGACCTTACCCGCCGCCCCCCTTGAAACCCGAAAGCTCCTACGCCCTACCTGTGCCTCGTTCATCTCAAGATTTCTCCCCCGCCCCCGCGGCCGCAGTCTCCCCCGCCTGGGTTCCACCTCCGATGACAGTTGAGCCTCCCTGGTAAGGAGGATCCATGTCTCGTTTAATTCCTCATTATGTAGCCGTTAGGTCATCTGATGCATGCCCCTTGAAACTCCAACCTTATAAAAAGATGAAAACTCCAACCTTATATTAATTATTAATACGCCTATCTAGTAATTATATTAGATCTGAGACTACAGACACACCAGATTACATTTAATGGTATTTGCCTAGCGTAACATCGCCATATTCTGTTGCAAGGGGACTGACTTGTATAACATAGACTTCTGTTTCATCCTAAGAGTGTTATTTAAAAATAAATAAGTAGCAGCAAGCAACACCATAAACTGGCATCTATTGTGGAGTTGGAGGCTTGTTGCTGTGTGCACCATGTGATCTCAGAGAAAATGTTTCTGATTTGTGCTGTGAATTCATCCTAGTGTTTAATTCTATGAAGCTGTATCTTTTAATCTCATCATGCCACTGCAGTTATAACATTTGGTCATATTGCTTGTGCTGCATGCTGTATAATTATGCAAAAAAAAAGGGGGTTCTGAATTTGCCACCATATATAATGTTCATAGTCACTAAAACGTCTTATATCTGGGAACGGACAGAGTATTTATTACCTCATCTTAAATTCCTTTCAAAATGGAAACTGACATATTGCAAACCCTTTCCACATTGCAAAGGCCCTAACCCACAATCCATATCTGGCATTGACTTCCGTGAGAGGCCCAGACGTACACATCAGATGTAGCATGGTTTTTGGCCATCAGTACTGTCAAATCTAACTGCTATGTTATGTTCAAATAGACAGTGCAAGGTGCTCTTTTTGCTAGAACTAATGTTATAATGTGAGTGTTTGATGCAAATTTAACCAACTCTTTTTTTCTTTTTTTTTTCACTGTGTCTGCTGAGGTTGGTAGTTACATAATAGTGCTGGTTGATCCCTTGCAGTAGCTATCTAATTCTGTTAGGTGCTTTGATTTGACATTGTTCTGTTTTATTTGGGGGTTGCAGGGCCAAGGATCCTAGATACATGAAAATGCATGCTAGTCCTGCGCTTGGGCCTAATCCAAAAGTTGACCGTCAGCAGTCCATGAGAATTGCAAAGATAGCCTTGGGGTACTACAACAAAAAGAATAAGGTGACCTCTATACTTTATTCACTTTGGTGTAGCCACACTATCTCTCCTTGGATGGTAAGTCTAATTGTCATGACCTATATTCATTTCTTCAACGCAGATCAAGCTTGAACTCCTGGAGGTTGGTCCTGTTGTTTCCGTGCCTTCTTCATTTTATCCTTACAAGCACATGAACTTCACTGCAAGATCTAGCAAGGAAGGTTCGAGGGAGCAGCTATTCTTTGCTGAGCTGCAGTTGTGTTCCAGAAAGCAGAATCCAAGTGGTTTCAATGTCATCTGCTGTGAGCCATTGGGTTCTGACTCTACTGGTAAGTTTTCTTACTTAAACATTGTCGAAGATCAATCATGTACTCCATGGAAGAATGTATGTCTCCTTGAAGCACCTTGGAATTTAGTAGTAATTTAGAACTGAACATGGATGCAATCCTAAATATTATGTGTTTACTAGGATATATACATGTTGTAATGTAGTCTAAAAACAATGAATGTAGACTTGATTATGCGAACATTAACCAGTAATAATATTTGTACACACTATTGGAATGTTTTCGACTTTTTTTTATTCTTAAGCATATGTGCACCTTTAGGCGATGAGCCGATGATCGATGGTACCAGATTATTTTTTTAGGTTGGCTGGTTTCTGATTTGCTCCTCCGTCATGTTAGCGAAACATGATTTTATTTTTGATAATTATAGTATCTTACGAGAAATTGCAAGTCAGCCATGAAGTAGCAGAGTGCTTTGCAACAGACAGAATTTTCATGTCATTACAGTATGGTACCTACTGGATTTCTCAGCATTTTGTGTAGTTAGCCCTGTTTGGTGTGAGTATCAGGTTGATCAGGACCTACTAGACTCTTGTTTTGTTCATCTAACCAAAAACAAGGAATGAGGTCATCTCAGCAAAACCATAGAAAGGTCTTATGAGGATATTTTTTTTTCTCTTAAGCAAAAACACATTCTCAATATGTGCTTAAGTGCTTTATAGCATGTTGAATGCCAGAGTATAGCCACAACTTGCAAGCATCTGTGCTTCTTCCTATCTTCTTACAATTTAAGTTGCATTTGTCACACATGTGACCGCATAATACTTGCAAGCATGGATACAACATTTTTTGACGTTGTCACTTAAATAGAAGCTTTGTACTGCGTATATTCAATATGATTATGACTATAGTACATATAATCAAAGTGATTATCACTATATATTCATTGGAGCCCTTCAATTAGTTCCATATAATCTGCTCCCAAAGTTAAAATTACTCTAGGTATCTCTATCTTATGCGATAGACCTGTCCATTTGGTTGCATATGGTATGAATGCATATGTTGTATCCATTTGGTCATTATTTGAATAAGTCTTTCTTGTTTGTGTTGCAGCGGGACGTTGGACCGGCTGGGGTATGGACAACCCTCAGGGCACCTCGCTGGAGAGGAAGAGCGTTGACTTCACTTACTGCTTTGGATGTGGTCCAGATATATTTCATCCTAAAGGTACAAAATATGTTGGTGGCCATGGTAAACATATTTACGACTCTGCAATGATATAAACAGAGCTCGCCGTCGCTATATGTGTGTTTGTGTCTCCTTTATTTGGCCAAACTATCTAGGGCAATGTCCAACTCAAGGAGTGAACGTGCCTTGTAGCTTAATGTTATACAATTATGAAAAACCAAATTTGATGTACTTTTGAAGTAATCAATGACATTGGGTGCCCCTCATGTATCCGTTGGTGGCATTGTCTGTAAGTCATGTATTCGGTTTTATCTTGCTACTGGAGCTAAACCATCAGATGTTGAAACAGGAGGAAAATGCAAGGTACAATTAATCACCAACATGGAGGTCAAAGTCAGTATAATATTAACAGATACGTGTGGCAGATATTTGGCATGGAAATAACTTTATTACAACAAGCTGCTACCTGCGGACCAACAAATGAAAGCTTGGCATTCTGCAACATTAATTATTTATTCTCACAATATTTATTCTTGCACAATTTCGTACTTGCAAGTTGCATTAGTCACTGCTTTCCTCTTTGTCCTCCTCATCACTATCTTTCTCGTCATCATCACTACTCCCTCTATACCGGTTTATTGGGCTCCTAGTAAAATGGTAAACACTATGTCTCGGGGTCCGATTAGAAACAAATGGTCGGACTTCTCCAACACCGTTCATTGCGTTTCCATCGGATGGCCTGGTTTTGCGATAAACAAAACCCCGTTAACTGCGCATCTTTTACGGACTCGTTAGCCCGAAAAATTCTGGGGTCAGTTATGTACTTATGTTGTCCAGCTCGTCTCCCCCAAACGCCTCCCAGAGTAAAAGATTGAAACGCCGCATCGCTCGCCTTCCGTCCTGGTCGCTCTGCTTCCTCGGCCGTCCCAGCGACGCTACTCTCCCGCGGTCCCGTCTCGCCTCGTCTCTCCCATAGAGCTGCATCCTCCCATCCAGACCGGCACCTTCACCTCGGGGACTAGTACGCCGGCACACATGAAGCTCCGCCGCACGGAGACATTGTCGGGGCAGCGCTGATCGGCGGTCGGCACAAGCAGGTTGGTGTTGGCAGCTGATCTGGCTGAAGCGGATGGCATTCTAACCTTCGATCCATCCCTCCTGAACCGGACCAGCGCCGGCTTGTGTCGACGCTTCTGTAATAGCCAGCCCATCGTTCACTGTTTCCTCCGTCGATGGCTGTACAGGCCGTTCTCCACCGCGGCGGCCGGCAACAATGCCGGCACCGACGGGAAACGTGGTTGCCGCAGCTCGCCTCGTGCGTGAGCACATCTCGGCACAAGCGGCAGGCATGGGCGGACGTAGCGGGTTGAAGTACAAGGAACATGCAATTACCTTCATAAACGTGCATCTCTTTGCATGACGAGGACACTAGCATGTAGTACAGGGTTAATTCCATTGGAAGCAATATATTGCATGCAGTCTGTCGCTTGCACTGATGTGGTTGCACATGGACATTGCAAGAACAGATTTAAAATAGATTGACTTGGCCTGTTATTGCCACCACTTGACAGCAACAGAGAACGCTTAGCTGCAGATGTGCTTTTTAAAACATGGAACAACTGGAACAAATAGAACCGATGCATTCACTTTTGTCCATCCCAGACCAAAGGCATATGAACACATGAGAGCAGATTCAAAAATGGGTTCACTTCTCGCAGGAAACTGCACATCTAGTTTCTGTACCATTATATCTACACACTGAAATTTTGTAGCACCAGCAGGAGTCGTAAACAGGGCATGGTATTTTGTATCTCCTGGATCCCACAGAATATACAGAGGCAAACTAACGAGAATATTGGGAAGAACTGGAATAAAGAACAAGATATAATTTAGGGTTTTGATATATCCTAAAAGGTTCGTGCCAACCAGAGCATGCTTTCCCAATAACCAAAAAGAAGGGTAAACGTCGACACTTTAGCTTTGTTTGGTTTCATCAATACAATTGGCTAGAATATAATAAAGGGACTTGCCCAATTCTTCCCTAATGACATATCAAGTAAGGATTTGTTAAGACTTGAACCCGAACTTGAAATCTTTATTGATGAAATTCAATGTTGACAATCAACTTGTTTTATACATTATTCATTTGGCAAATGTGTTTCACAATTCGGGGGCCACAAATTTTTTTTTGAGGTGTGCCTTCCCTCCGATTTTTTCCTGCGTTCGCCACTGATCAGCATGTATTTCTGCAAGATCACATGGATTTTCTTCTCATTCTCGGTGAAGAGCATTAAGTAGATGAACTCAGCTGCAAGTTTTCCTCTCCAATCATTGTTCCCATACGCCGCAACACTAGATGAAGGCACATGAGGTTCTATTGAATTTCCACTTATTCGTATGTAACCATTGTGGAGGTGCGTAGCCGAATTATGAATATATCCAGTTGCATATGGTGCTGAAAAGTTAGCAACATAAGGTGTATCATATGATGGTTGTGAGTAATAGGCCAAATAACTAGTAGTAGTAAGTCCAATTTTCCTATCCATCGACATGTTTAATGCTGAAACTACATACTGTGAACTATTTACTGATGACTATCTTGCATGCTACTGTAATTTCTAACACTAAGTGTTTCATATTGATTAAATGAACTCATCATGTTGTTCATCGGCATATGATTTTCTGGGCTAGCCGATGCATGAGAATTCGACAACTGCTGCAAGTTGCTAAAAGTATGGAGATTATTTTGCATTGGCTTTTGCACATAGTAAGAACTAGGGCTAGTTGATACAGTATATATATATATATATCAGAGGATCTAGCAACATCAATATAAGAGTTATTTGCATCTATGTAAGGAGACTGCGGATTCATGATACAACTGTAGATTGCAGCCTCTTGATGATGCTCTCTTCATAGCAAGAATGGGCTGGAGACCGTTCAAAGCTTCGTCCCCAACGGAGTCGCCAAAAAGTGTGTTCGCACACGAACACGTCGCCGTGTATCCTCGACACCGAGCGTGATGCGCGGCAACACGTGCCAAGGGAGGCTCGCCGGAAGACAGTCCGCAGGCGCTTTTGTAGACCGGAAACCCCGCTCGCCCGGGAGGGACCCCGTCAGAGGGAGCGGCGGCTATGGGCTGCTCTAGGTCGGTGTGACCGCCCCTAGGACCTCGTGGATTCGCTGCCTCCAATCTTGAAGAACGACGAAGAACGAGAAGAAAGATACAAGGGGGAGAGATAAAAGTAGATGAACACAGAAAAGTAGTAGATTGATTTGTTCGATTGGTGTTGGCTCAATCAGCATGCACCGGTCAAGTATATAAGGAGCGGTTGTACTTTCCATGCAAGAAAGTAGCTTAGAGCATCCCCACTCGTTGGCGCTCCCCACGCCCAAATCCGGACAAAACTACCGCCGGATTGGACGAAATTAAGTCGTGGGGAGTACCATATTTCCAGTCGTCCACCCGGAGTTCGGCGGATAGAGTTTAAATTCAAACAAATCGCCGTCCCGCGCTACAAGTACGGGCAGTTGATCGGCAAAAGGAGCAAAAGGATCAGCCACGGATCGGCGTTCGGAGGGAAATTACACGGAGACAGGCTCGTCGGCAGTCCCGGCCGGCACGGCGGTGTCCGACGGACCGGCTTCCTCACACGCCGAAGCGGCTGCGGCGGGCGACGATGAAGCAGCGGCGGCAGTGGACGCCGAAGCAGCCGCAGCCGACGAGGTAGATGGTGAGGTAGACGAGGTAGGAGCCGGCGGAGACGACGTAGTGGCTCGGAGGATGTCGTTGCGGTGGCCCCGGTACCAATTCCTCGTCTCCTCGTCCATCATTTCCATGTCGCCGCCGCCCATGAGGAACGCCAAGTCCGTGTTCCTCTTCTTCGCCGCCACCGTCGTCTTCGAGCGAGGCGATCCGGGCGCCTTGGTTGGCGAGCATCTCCCGCCACCTGCCGTCGAACTTGTCGTTCCTCCCGTCGGCGTGCGATCTCAAGTCGGCCCAAGCACTTGTCGATCGACGCCCGCATCCCGTCGGCGGGATTGTCCGTCCGTTTGAGCTCTTTCCGCTTCTTCCGGCCGAGCTCGGGCGCCCTTCCGCCGCGCAAGCCGGCGGAGCGTCGGGGTTGTACTCGCTCGGTCTTGCTTTTCGAGAGGGACGTGCGAACTTCCTTCCACTTCTCGCACTTCTCGAGGCGGGCGTAGACGTTGAGGAACTTGAACCGCAGGCCGGTGTCGTCCGTGTACATGTCCAAAGCTCGGCGCAGCTGCGGAAAAAAGAGCACGGCGATACGGGTCAGCCTAACGACGATGTACCTCGGTGGTGTAGGGCCGGCGGATCATACCCTTTGCTCCATGTCGTGGCCGCCGATCGGCCGTTTGTCGATCTCCTCCCGTACGCCGTGCCATTTGCCGCACGCCGTCCGCATGATCCCCCAATGGGTGGCCATTGCCTTGTCTCCCCGGTACACGTTCATGTTCGTCTTGTTGAAGTAGGGATCGACGAGCTTGCGTTCCTCGTACGCCTGCCTCACTCGAAACCGGCATGTGTCGAACGACCGATTGGCCCCGATTATGCCGTTCGTGGACACGGTCATCCAAGCTTCGGCGAGGCACTCCTCTTCCTTCGGCGTCCATTTGATACGCGGTTCGGCAGGTGGCGAGTCCTTCTTCCTCTTCTTCTTCCCCTTCGACAGAGTTGGCGCCGGCTTCGCTTGGCTCTTCTTCTTCCTCGCCTTCTTCTTCGACGGCTTGGCTTCCGTCGGCAACATCCTCCCGATGCTCGTTGCGCGCCGCCACAGCTGCCGTCGCCCTCGTCTCCTCTTGCGTGAAGAACCCCGGGCACGCAGCGGCGGCGGTCATGAAGAACCCCGGGCTCGCAGCGGCGGCGGCGGAGCCGGAGGTGATCATCTCGTGGATCTCCTCTTCGTTCGGCGCCGCCATCGCACCGAACGCGAGCGGCCCTCGTCGCAGGGCCGGCGAGGTGCCCTCGAACAGGCCGCCGCCGACGCCGAGCGTCAAGCTCGGTCGGCGACGGTGTGGGCTTGGACGGTTGGACGTAGGCGCCCTCTTGGAACACGGCAGTCGGCGACGGCGAGTACAGCGAAGGCGAGAAGGAGGACGGGGAACTTGTTGTACCTTGCGTCGGCCATTGGCCGGGAACACGCCGCCGCTATAGGCCATGCCGATTAACCTCAAGTGTTCGTCTTGGCCGCCTCCGCCGACCTCTTGGCGGCGGCTCTTTCACCCTTCTCCGCCCGGCGCTTGTTTCCACGTCGCGCCGTTTCTCGTCCGCCGCCCACTCGGCGTTCGACATGCCCGGCGGCTTCGTCTTCTTCTTCCGCATCTTCCTCGCCGGCGCCTTCGGCGGCATTGTGGTGGACGAGAAGACGAGGAGGAGAGTGGTGGTGGACGAGAAGACGCCGCCAGGAACTGGAGCTGGAAGACGAGGAGATTGGGGGATTTCGGCGGGAGAGAATGGGGATATGCAAGCAAATTGGAGGGAATGGGGAAATGCAAGCAAATTGGAGGGAAAATCACAGGATTTGGTTTTCCAGCCGCCGACTACGCGGGTCCACACGCCGTTTCGCGCGCTTTCGTTTCGTCCGGAGTCCCCGAGCGCGCCCCGGGGGGCCGGGGGTGGCGTGGGCTCGCCGGATGGATTAAGGGCCAAATCCGAACGAAAACGAGGAACCGGGGGCGCGACTGGGCCGAATTTCGCCGTCCGGATGGAAAAAACGTCGCTCGGGGGCCTCGTCGGGGGGACGAGTGGAGATGCTCTTAGATTCACGTCCAAAACCCTAGTTTGGGTCTAACTCGGATTGTTTGGTCCGAACTTTTCATAACTGTTCGGTTAAAAACTTATTTGTACCTTGCAGGTCCTTTTGGGGCAGTAAATGACCTTGGATCAAAGTTACGTAAAAAGCAAAGTAGTTGATCTAAAAAACAAGAAGAACTTTCATGTTGACCACTTCTTCATCCCACTTGATCTGAACCGCTCAAAATTGGCCGAAAGCAAAAAAGTTCGTCTATGTCGTAGATGCACGCTCGGACGATTTCTTTAGGCTTCCGACCATACATCGGAATCTTCCATGTCTGATAAAGTGGGTTGGTGCCCCATCCTCGCTAATTCGGGTGTCAACAGTATTTTGGCTCCACAAGTTACATACTATCTCGGATTACGATGATTCAAAAATCAAAGTTGGTTGTTTCGACAAAGCGCACAAGTTTCGTTTATATCACTTCTTCATTTGAGGTTATCTTAAAGTACCTCTAGTGGAACCATTCATATTAATCCTCGAGATTACCTCTGACAGCTAGACCATGGCACAACTTGACATGGTGGGCATGGTGTCTCCTCAATCAGCAATGAAAACTCGACGAGTGAATCTTTCCAATTGCATCTCATCCATTTTCGTCTGTCACGACGGGATTGTGTGATTGATTAGCTATCGAACCAAAACGAGTGTCAACACTAGTGGCGGTGCTACAATTGGTATAGAAAGTAGCTACAAGTGGCAGCGGTTGCTACAAGCTTCCCAACGATGCTGCAAGGAGGCTGGCAGCGATGCTACAATCGGTATCAGCGGTTGCTACAAGCTGCCCGGTGACGCTACAAGGAGGCCAGTGGCGATGCTACAATCGGTATCGGAGTTTGCTACGAGCGGCGACAGCGGTTGCTACAAGCCAGCCGGTGGCGGTGCTATGAAAGGACGATGCTACGAGCGGCTGACGGAGGTGCTACCTTCGTGGTCCATGGAGGCAAGGTCCTTCACTGGAGGTGACCGACCGGGGCAGTGGGTACGGGTGGTAGGAGTTGCGGACGTTCTCGTCGGCGGTTAGCTTCGATGCTCTGTGTGGTTTCTTTCTATGGCTGGAAGTGTTTTGCAGGGACGACGAGAGGCGGAGAAGGGAAACAAAAATAATGGAAAACAATAATTTTACACGTGTCAAGCGGGGGAGGTGGGGGATTGGATTCTGATCCCCCGGAGGATGGTCAGCACGAGCCTTTTCTAAACCCATGAATATTTTTTCCCTGGTGAATATTCTTTTAAAACATTTTTAAATCCTGCCAAGATTTTGTTTTGTCCTCAGTGAATATTTTTCTAACCCGGTGAATCTTTTTGTTGGACTACGAAATTCTTTTAAACCTGTACACATTTTTTACACACTTGAACTTTTTTTTAGAAGTAACCACGTTCATTATCTTAAAACAGAACAGTACAAGATACACGCGGAAACCTCAGGAAGGAACGGGGGAGGATACACCCGAGGAACATATGCAGAAAGACCCCCCAACAAAAGAGAAATAAAGAAAAGCTCCTGGAGGACCCCTCACCCACCATCTTCTCCAGACATCGAGCGAGCACCATTGACCTCGCTGGCTTTACGAGTCGAAGTAGAAGCTTCCCGCAGACGGAGAAGCCATTGGCGTTGGGGCGCATCGACCGGGGATATCCCCATGCTTCAGATCGGACCCCAAATCCATCGTTTCACGCCGACCAAGTCGGGGAAAACCGGCAGACCTGCCACCGACAAGCCTCCAGCCTGCTCCCGGGCCGCCATCTTCTCCCGACGGCCGACGCCGCCACCAGGGGCAGCGGCCGCCAACCATCATCTTCACTCCTGAGTAGGATCTCCAGGCTTCGCGCCGGTGCCGGAGGAAACACCGTCGAGACGGGGCCGAAGTCGGAGAACAAAATCCACTGATGCGCCGCCATCGCCGCCTCGTCGATGCACCCTGGGAAACCCTAGCCCCATTGTCCGACATGAGCGACGGGAGACTACGCCACTACGCTCCTCGACGAAGTCGAGATGGGGCCGGAGGTGGTGGGCATTATTTGGCCTAAGCGTCGCCGCCGCCGCCATGGACGAGACGCGGGAGTTACCCACCCCTCCCGCCACCGGAGCGGCCGACGGAAGGGGGGAGAACTCCTGGTCTCGCCGGCGGAGAGCGGTGGGACACCGGTCGCCTCCCTTTCGCCTGTTTCGAGAGAGAACAGAGAAGGGGTCGCAAAGAGTTACACTTGAACTTTTTGAAGAAACATGAACATTTTGTACAAAAATGAAACAAAAAATTAAAGGAAAAAAGGAAAGAAGAAACAAAAGAGAAAACAGAAAAGAAAATAAAAAACTACGCCTAAAAATGGCAGGTCCACTAATGGGAGCTTCAGGCGGAAATTCTCTGATTTGCGGCGTTGAGCGGCAAATAAGGTGGAAAGGCGTAGGGTTTTGGCGCGGGTTTGGAGCACGTGCCGTGTGCGTGATCTCAAACGGTGGAGGGTCGCTGCCCACTTTTGCAGAAAAGTCCCCGAAATCATATTAGCACGGAAGAAAAAGAAGCCATTTAGTCCTTGCACGACCCACGCCGTCCTGGGCGATAGGAAAGGCGGCGGCGGCGGCTGCTCCACACCGGCGGCCGCAAGAACGAGGCGAGGATATTCTTCACCGAGAACCTGGCAACGATCCTCCGGATCACGGTAAGTCTCCTCGTTACTTGACGGAAACCATGAAAGTTCTTTTTTATGTCACGCCATGGTGGGTATTCAGGGGACGCTGATCCGTTTGTACGAGATCCGATGATGAATTTTTGAAATAAAACATTCGGGATCATTGAGGTTCGATTTGAGTTCCTTATGTTGGTTAGTAGCCATGGCTCGTGGCTTTATAACTTGGTATAAAATGTTAACCATAAGAAGCACTAGTGCAAATTTGTGCCTGTTTTTAGCCATGCCGATCTTGGTACCTGTTAATTTAACTCCACTTCTGTAATCGAAGTGTATATTAAGAATGGTTATTTGTTTTGGCAGAATGTTTGCTCTAAAAGCTATCCTATAATCTCTTCTTGAAGTGTCTAGAATTTAATTATGTGCAAAAATTTATGACTTAGTTCTATAATTGTCAATTCAGTTTTGTTCTGTTAATGAAAATATATCTGTTGATGGCTATGTCTATTATTTGCACGGTTAGTTTCCTCATTTGTGCAATTCTGTGAGAGAAGTGCACTATTTTTTTTTTCTGAAATTAGCTACTCAAAGGACGGCTCATAAATAATATCAGTGCATAGACAACGGAATGAGCAACCTGGAATAGCTACATTCCCGTTGATGAATATGCAGTGGTAAGAATAAGAATTTCCACATTCCCATGATGAACACTAATTATACTTGAATGAGTTTGAACTTCCTGTCACTTTTGTGGTATGGCTGAGGTAGGCTAAGTGAAAATTTTGTCACTTTTGTTGTTTGGCTGAGATAGGATAAATTGCAATGCTGCTACATTTGTTGGTATAAATACTCAAAATTTGAGGAAAAAAATAATAATAACATTAATTATTGCAGGAATGGGGAAAAGAAAAGAATTGAGCACTGAACGGGTCCGGAAGGGTCCAAAGAGGAAGAATATGAAAGTCGCCAAAGGTGTGCGCATCTGACTTCAAAAGCACTTTTGACATTTAGTTCTGTTTGTACAACTGAGATACCTTTTTTTACACTGAAATGTACCTCCTCTACTGTTTCATACTTGCACAACTCTCATTCTTTGTGAATGTGTGGCTCCAGCTAGGGCCGTTTTAAAGTTTGAACGGTCTCATGAAAGATTCACATGGAAAGGTGCTCTGTACTCCGATGGCAAGAGGCTGTTTAAAATACTGCCCCCTCCACGTGACCGTGAGGGGATTGAAGTTGATGGTAATACATTTTTTGATCTCTTTTATTTCTTTTTTGTGTGTCAACCTGGCATGAGCTAATTGGATCTTTTACTGTATACTGAAGGGTCATGCACATGGTTCTCCATGGCAAGTGTGCTGGAGGCAGCAAATCGTGCTTGTGGCATCGAGGTTGGTCAGTTATCATGGGAGGATTTGCTGGAGCTAGTTGGAACGCAGGCTCAATTTCGCATAAATTCTTTTCTGCGTGCTCTAAAATATAAAGGGATTAGAACAAGAGCTGATTTTCTCAAGGTATATATATTGAACTAAGGCTGCTCCCCAATACACAATAACATAGTGTATATTACTCATTCAATGTATAGTATCATACTTTTTAAATAAATTTACATACATTTAATCAGTATTGATATCAATAGTGGATTGATCATGTACAGGATTCTGAACACAAAAGTGGAGCATCCAATTACATGCTCATTAGATCAAAGTTAGATTTATTTGCTAGGTTTGATGTCCTATGTTATGATATCATAGCATGATAGTGCAATCTTCTCTTACCTTTTTAATGAAAGTGTAACATCAATTTTTTGCGAAAAGAGCTATGTTATTGTCACGATGGAGCATTAGAGCAAGCTAATTGTTCTTTACTAGTACTTGTTAGTGGTTCTGCCACTTTGAACTGTTATCATAGTGTAATTCATTTTGATCTTTCACAGGGGAATATGGAAGCAAAAAGATATAAAATCGCACAATACACTGAATTCTGCCACTGGGAACTTATCAAAGGTGATGTCATTAGTGGCCTTGACAAAGATAACATCAAAGCTGCTGTAGATAACGCGCTTAGCAAATCTGCAATGATATGTTATTTCCCCATCAGCGATAACTATTTTCTGGACTTCGCGGAGGGGATGAATCATATTTATCAATATGATGAGACACAGAAACAGCGCATGCCTAATGGTCAGATAGCTACGCATACTGCAATGGTCACAGGTTTTGGATTTGAAGAAGACATTCCATACTTCCAGATCCAGGACTGCAACGGTAAAAGGTTTGGAAAGAATGGCTTCTGCAGAATCCTACCTAGTTCCATTATATCTATGTTTGCATTCGATATTCTCCAGGAGTGAGGATCCTGTGTTGCATCATACTGGACCTTGTATCTGGATCAACTACTAGTAGTATCTTTGTATTGTAAAAACCAGTTTGTTGAAGTAAATCACTAGAATGAAACTTTTATCATCTATTGTTTATTTCTTTCCATGCAAAACTCTGTGGATACCCATTCCCCTGCGTTTTTGTTTTGGTTTTGTTTAACGATGGTTCAGTATTGTGACCTGTCACTGAGTGGTATGAGTGCTGTTGCGTTAAGTTTATGGCAGCTCCGGCCTTGTTTGTTGTGCACTCCAACGTGGCATTCCAACTTTACTCTAATCAGCTGGGACGTGCACGTGTTGAAGAGATGAATCATTTCAGAGCTGGTGTTGCTTTCGTGCATAGTACTAGCAATCTAATGCGTCTGCATGCTAGCTGCTGCTACAATGTGTGCTGGTAATGTTGGAAAAGTGTGTCTCGCTTTGAATCCTACAACTACATCATCTGTAGGATTCAGGTAAAGAATGATTGATGCAGTCCGTGTTCTGCACTTAGCATGTCCGAGACATTCCAGTCATGAGTAGGTTGATTTCACCTGACGAATGTCTAAGTCTGTCCTCTACTCCTCTTGCATCTCTGTTTCCAAGTTACAATTCGGAGGTTTGGACATGGACCGCGATTCCTTCCCGTGCCTTATCTGCCTCCTTCCTCCAACATTACAGAACAGGTACACTACACGGTAATCAGTATAGCTCCCTGCCGGTCATGTCGCTGTAAGCTGCCATGCTGGGTGGGCGACCCGGCGAGCTCCAACAACAGCGACTTGTGCAGCCGCGCCCTGGCCAACAAGAACCACCATCGCTAAAGCACGAAACAAGAACCTCTTCCTGCTCCTCGGTTTCGTCGCCTTTCTTCTCTACCTGCGGAGGCGCCAGCGTGGGATGAAATCAGTTGACCGAGACTTAAGCTAATTCTCAGAGAATTAGATGCACCCTCATAATATCAACAGCAGCGGTAGGTTGTAGTTCTTGCAATGCTTCTTAACGATGGGCTTGATGGTTCTGTTCTGATCATTGTTATGTTTTCCCACATTCCAGGCTAGTCTAGGGGATGTGGCTATTGGAGATGAGAGGGAATTGCAGATGTTCAGAATTTTCCTATATATCCTCTTGCTGACATCCAGTGCAGATTTTTCTCGTTTTTTTGCAGAAAGAATTTTCCTTTATGAAAAGTTCATCTGCCCTGAGATAGCTTCACTTGCAGGCTGTAGACACTAATTCTTAATCTCTATCCGCTCAGGAGCAAGAACAAATGAGCGCACTATGAAAAAAATAGCAGCAGCCCTTTTAGCTTTCTCAAAACGCTTTAGTGCCGTATAGCGCGCCACATGACATTGTTGAGGGGGTGTTTGGTGTGGCTTTTTTTGGCTTTTGGCTTTGGCAAAAGCCACCAAAAGCACCTAAATAGGTGCTTTTTTTGGCTTTTGGATTTTGGAAGCCAAAAGAATAGGATCTTTGTTTTTGGCTTCCAAAATCCAAAGCCAAAAAAAGCACCTATTTAGGTGCTTTGGCTGAGCACAAATGTCCAAAAAAGCACACCAAACACCCCCTGAGCCTGAACACTTGCCAGTCGCCCGATGTTCATAACTGAAGCTTCTGAATCCTGTGAATTTTCAAACTTGACACAACGATATATGCCATTCCTTCTTCCCACGGGAATCCTCGTGTTACTTGAGAGTTGACAATATCATTCGTGAATATCGCAGTCAACCTTTGATATTTTCATATACCATCTTCTGTTTGTTTATGAATCCGGACATCCGGCAACAACAAGCCCTCATGAACTGTGGCCAAGAATAGCCGCCTGACTGACTGCTCCGGTCTCTGTTGTGCGGCAGTGCCTTCACTTCACTGGCACTTGACCTGGGAAGAAAGGTACGTACGCGGTACTCTACGTTTCGCAGTTCTTTTTCAGGTGTGATATCTGGGCATCGTCATTTGTGGTGCACAACTCTGCAGTGTTCTGTACCTGACATGTCCGAGCCCATCCGCTCAATCTGAGGTCAGCCCTCTAGCTCTACTTGTCAGCGGATTCCGAACTGGCAGACACGCATAGATCCAGGTAATTTCTCGTGAAATCTCGTAGAAACTGCTATGGCATTTTCACCGTCAACACTGAATGACAGAAATGTCCAAGTGTCCATACGCAGAAGCTCCCAGGCCCCGTTTTGCTTTTTTTTTATTATTATTGTGTACCGGAGATGTACGCTTCTTTTCAACGGATGTCAAGGTTGATGGATCTACTCTAGATTTAGTCCATATATTTCTGCCATTTGAATATTCTCTCTTTCTTTCCGGCAAAGGCAACATCACCAGTCCAACATAGCGACCGGAATGCTGCTTAGCAGGGAGCAGATCGGTGCAACTAGGTAGTCGTCGCAATCTATGATATGTACGTACTTCGAACTGAATTGAAATGTCAGTCACGTGCTCCTAATACATTTCCTTCTTTGCCTTTTCCAATCAGAGTCACGGGACCTCTGCCTCTCACCATCTCGGTCTGTGGTTTCAACGGAATGTCGGACCTCCTTCGGATTTTCTAGCGAAGTTCTATGTGTCTGAGACAGTATAGGTGATAGACAACAAGAAGATAAAATTACTGTTAGTTACATTAAAACCATACTGGCTGTCTTCTTCCTTAGCTGCTTGTTCATGTTTTCCGGAGGTTGAAAATACACTGAACATTCAGTAATGGAAAGGGACTCCTACAAACGCCCTCGTTGTACAATGGTTTGAAAACTGCACTAGTCACTCCCTGCCAACAACTAGATCTAGTAGTTGCCTAAGGAACAGCGGTTTGGAGCAGCACCCCACACAACATAGGCTTGCAATCCCCAATCCTTCACCACCAATCCAATGGGTTGTAAGAAACCAGATTTTGCCGCGGAACACAAGAAAAGAGGCTCAACTCGCCACGCCAATAACTAGCAAATTATTTGCCTTGATAGCTATACAAACGCTATAGTACGAGTACGATTAGCCTAGTAATGGTGTGGAAAAATCAATGTTAGCAGCGTGTTATTTGTTACGCCACTAGAATAACGCCACTGACAGCGTTACTGGTGACGTTGTGCACATCGGTAGCACGCAAACGCAAGGTCCACACGCCACTGGACATGTGGTTAACTGTGGCGAGTAGGCTACGCACACCACAGGTAAGTTTCAAAGGCTGCATTTAATTCTCGCTCTATTAATTTAAAATTTCATTGAAAATAGTGAAATAATTAGTAATTTGAAAAAAAATAAACCAGCGAATTTAGTTCAACTTTAAGATATATCACATCACCTCGAAAATAATTTAAACTAACTAAATCTGAATTAAAACGAAGATGACCGCCCCTACAGGGTTCTTCACGCGCTGCTCCCGGCGCCTCCATTGGCGTTTCCGCCGACGTCGCCGGTGAGGTCAATGACAGCCGCGTTGCCCTTCTCACATCACTTTCTTGCCGGTCTTGCCTCCGCTGCATCTCATATCCTCCTCGGCTCATCTTCTTGGTGTGCGCTATCGGGAGTCTCCACTATCGTGAGGCGAGCAATCTCCCCCGCGGCAGCTTCCGCATCTCGATGTGCGAGCATCTCCACCATGACTCGCTGCTCGCCGGCCATGAGTTCCTTGTCGGACGCCTCTCATGCCGCGAACTAGCTAGAATCTTTAGTGGCTCGAGAAACAAGTGTGTGGTTCGCCGCCTCGAGTTGGACGTTGCATTGGCACTCTGTTGTGCCGTCTTGAAGGAGGCGAGGAGGGTGTTCCGCTTTGGACTCGTCAGTAATCGGCCCTTCCTCCTCCTCCTCCTCGAAATATTTCTCGTCAAATACCTCCTCACTAAACAACTTGTCGTCGTCATACAACGGAGGAGGCTTTGGCTCTAGCGGCGGAGGAGGTGGTGGCGGCGGCACGACGTGGGTGACCTTAGCCCACATGGTCAGCATGCGACAAGGCATTGCAGGAGAAAAGAAAGATGGGAGGAGAGTCGGCCGGTGTGCTCTATGGCGGATAAATCCCCGGGGAGTTCCCCTCCACACCGCCCTCCCCCCCTCCGCTACAGGCCCCCCTCCTCCGCCGCTGTCGCCGAGGACGCCGCGGGGCAAAGCCCCTGTGGTGATGCGGCGGTGGCAGCTCGGTCCTCCGTCGGCAGAGCGCAGCGCGGCCTGCATGAGCGTGTGGGGGCGGCGGCCTACACCCTCCTCCTCCGTCGACTGAACACAGCGGGATGGCGGTGGCCGGCGGATCTCCGGCGGCCGGCGGCGGATGTTGGCTGCGGTGTGGTCGGATGCTGGGCCCGAGGTTCGGATCGCGATCCATCGCGGCTGCATCTCGTCAATGGCACGAGGAGGCTTCGCCTGGGTCTTCTTCGCGGCTTGAGGACGTCCGGGTCTTCGGCCCGGGCATGGTGGTGGTGGCTGACTTCATCCACCGAAGGCAGTCGGCCAGGCTGGCTGTGTTGGATTTTTGATCCCACTTTCAGCGCCGGCAGCGAGACGGGGAGACATAGTAGCCGGTGAAAACCGAGCCGACTCCGGTCATGGCGGGCGATGGCGGCGTCTGCGCCGTTATCTTGCTGAAGGCATCATCAAGCAACTATCGCTAACCTACTCGTTCCGGCGGCGAGATGGAGGAGCTTGGAAGCCGGCGATGGTGTCGCCGGTGGAGGGTTGGAGTGGCCAGCCCAGGATGGTCGCCGACGTGGGGGTCCGACCTAAATAAAGGCGACGGTCCTAGGGCCTCTCTTGCGTGAAGAGGAGGACCTACCGGAGACCTGGACTCGTGATCTGGCCGGAGTGTTGAGTTCCGGAAGGCTCCGCCGATGAATGTAACAGTGCTTTTGCCTGGAGTTTGTTGGATCGGAGGTATTCGGTCGTCCGCACCCATGTTTTTATTCCGACCGATTGGTTCGGAGGGAGCGGCGCGAGCTCTTTTTCTTTGATTGACATCAAGTGACAATGGATCCATGATGAAAGTCGGAAGAAGAGAATTTCATGAAGGCCGGAGGGGAGGACTAGCTAAGGGAGGTTCAAGTCTCTACGTTGTTGAGGGACTTGCTTGGTGTTCCGGGCTTCACAGCAGCGGTATGAAAGTGGGGGGACAACACAAGTGAAGTGCAGAGTCCTACCTTTCAGGGTGAAAACCCAAGGTCTGGCCTTAATTGGTTGTGCGTGGCAATGTCCTTGGTGGAGGCATTGTTTTGAGAGCGGGGACTGAGAGTCTGTAATTCAGGTGTTGTCTTGGCGGTTGTCGTCGTGGTGAACAGACAGATGCCATAGGATGGCTTAGATTGGGGCCGAATGGACGCAAGAGGATTCGGGGGAGGGTTTGTGATCAGGTGTGATGAACTTCCGGATGGTTTCCTCAAGAACTTGGCCAGGGCCAGAGGTTGAAGAAGAAAGACACAAGGAAGAACTCGCTCTAGATCACCATGTTCATTGATTCACACAAGTTACAAGTTACAGGTTTTTCTCTATCTCTGTGATCTCGCGCCTGTAAGAGGCAGTACCCCTTCTCCTTATATAGGGGAGAGGGTGGCTTACACTGGAAGAAACCCTAATGGCATCTTTGACTAGACAAACTACTTTACAAAGCTACTTTAATCGTAGATGACACCGGAGTCCTCTTTAATCAGGGGCGCTGACGTCCTCCGGCTTCTTTGACCGTCATCCTTCTCTTTATCATCAGCCCTTCGTCTAAAGTTACTTTGCTTAGCTCATCTTTGTCTTCTAGCTCTGTAGAGAATCTTTGACCAGTCCTGCCGACCTGCTCGTCCTTCCGGAGGTCCGGTATCTTCTTACCTGGTTCCGGTATACCCCTCTTGGGGATACCGGCTTAGCTCCACTTAGGTAAACCTTTATCTTTTAGTTCCGGTACGAACATTAAACCGGTATCTTGATGGCTCAAACCATCCGGTTTGGCATGCCTTTGGCATACCGGGGGTCATCCCCCCAACAGCGGTGGATGTATTACTGTTGTTAGGCTCGAGATACTGTAGCGGGACTTTTGTTTCTTAGTTTTCTTTTTCTTGTTTTTGACTGTGTGCATCCGTAGTGCCATTAGGGTGGTGCGTTGTTGCAGAGGCTGGGTGTAATTGGTATCTTCTTGATATTAATATATTCTCTTTATCGAAAAATGTGGTTATATAGTGTGGCGTTAGGGGAGGTGGCAGGGGAGCCGGGGCATCGTGGCATTAATTGCCGGCATCGAAAAGCGAGCTTTCCATGGCGTGGGGAAGCGGCGAAGTTCAGTACCACGAGCACTAGAGGGTCGCCGCGTGGAGGAAGTGGCAGCCATAAATATAGGCGGACATGCCAGTTTGCGATGAGGACAGGGCAGTCCCATAGGCGGGTCGACCAGCTTTGTTAAACTCATAGGTTTGTTTGGTGGAACGGTGTATCCTCGCAGGCCACCGGTTACGTGTTTATATGAGTGAGGAATAGCCCCTCGCATGATAATACGGAGTTGTACACATATACGATTGGTGTACTACGCCATATCGTATCGTGTAGTATTACATCTCTAATACCTCCCTTAATCTAGACTCGGGAGAGGCTTAGATTACGCATGAACTAATCCAGTTTTTTGGAGCATAAATTCTTGGTGAAGCCATCTGCAATCTGATCCTTGCTAGAGATAAACCGGATATCAAGTTGCTTGCTAGAAACCCTTTCGCGAACAAAGAAAAAGTCTATCTCAATATGCATTTTTCTTCTTCTTCCCCTTCCGTTAGACACCGTGGTCAATCTCCCGGTGGATCCAACGCTCCAGATCCGATGGAGACCGATTCCGGTAACCAGCAGGGATCCGGTAGCCACCAAGAATCCGGTGGACCTCTAGAATCCGGTAGCTTTAGCCAAGCTTCCGGTAGCCAGGAGGCAAGTAGTTCTGGAGAAGCATCCGGTAGCTCCAGCCAATCATCCGGCGCTGAGCCTTCCCCAATCACCTGCGGAGCCTGGATGGGTTCCAGTGTTACCGAATTCGAGATCGATTGGTTATACCGGTCTCGACGGATTCCGGAAGGGGTTTCTTGCCGGATTCCGGACGGCGAAATCGAACCGGACCCCGAGCCCGATGAATATGTTGTTTTCCTCGCTCACTTTGAGCGCGGCTTCGGCCTTCCTGCCTCCCCTTTCTTCCGTGAGTTTTTAGATTTCTACAAACTCCAACCTCACCATCTCCCTGGCAACGCCATTTTCTACCTCTCTTGCTACGCCACCTTCATGGAGGCCTACATCGGCATTCGTCCCACTCGCGAGACGTTTGCCCGCTTCTTTGCTCTTCGGATCAATTCCGTTCGAGGCAAGGATATTCCTAAACCCAAGCCCCCGTTCGGTGCGGGTCTTGCATCATCGGCTCCCGTCAAGGGAGCCCCTTTTTTAAGTTTTCCGGCCTCGAATCTTGCCGGTTGTGGCAAGGGACTTTCTTCTACGTGAAGAACAGCGGCCGCGCCGATCTCATCGTTCTTCCTCCCTTCGAAGCGGGGCCCCCAGCAGGACCAACTGGAGCTACAACCCGAAGTCCGATCACGCCGAAACCAGTCGGGTGGTACGCTTCTTGACCTCTTTGAAGAAGGAGACCAAGATCTGCTCTGGATGATATCATCCGCACTTTTATTTCACGCCGGGTGCTTCCTCTAAAGCGCCGCGCACATAGGATGAGCGAGATGTATGGCCCAGGCGATCCTACCAAGATCACGAGCCGTCCGCTTAGCAAAAAGGACGTTGTTCGCAAGGCTAGCTGCATTTGCCAAACCGCTATGCCATTTGACCGGAATGGGGCCTCCTCCCCTCAGCACCGATAACCCTCCGACCCAAGAAGTAAGGGATTATGCGACCGGGGTTGTTTTTGGCCGGTAGCTTTCGCTCTTGCTAATCTTACTTTTTTCTTGTTTCGAGCCAAGGACCGCTTCCCCTTATTGAAGCAGAGCGGCGTGGACCTTGCCGGCCTCGCGCCCTTGACTCCTTTGACCCGGATCCCTACATTTTCTCGGAAGGATCCGAAGATGGGCAAGACTCCGGCAGCGCACCTTGGCCGGTCTCCGCCAAAGCCAACCGGGTCCGCTGACGACTTGACCACGCTTGAGGTATTTTCTTTTCCGGTTTCCTTTACCTTCCGTTATCACTTTCCTGTGAATTGCTTCTTAGCCAAACTTAATTCATAGATCCATGAGCGCGTGCCGCCCCTGCGCGCCGAGGCCGGCTCCGAGTTTGTGGACAAGCTCATGGCCCAGGGCCAAAAGAACAAGCAGCCGGCATCTGATGCCGGTGCCAGCCAGGCCCGTCCCTCCAAGCGCTTCCGGACCGAGCCCCCGGGGAGAAGCAGGTGGGCATGCGTCGCTATGGGCGCAAAGCGATGCCAACCTCTTCCGGGTAAGTTACTCATTTTCCGGCTTGCCTCTTTTTCGCCAAGTTCTTTCCGGCTTCCCTTTTCCAACCGTATTTTTTTCTTTTCTCAGCCCTGCGCTCAAGCTTGGCCCAAGACAATCGGGCTCTGAAGACTCCGCAAGGACTTCAACCCCTCCTCCTCGCTCAAGCCCGGCACCACCTGGTGCCGGCAACACTTCTGCCTCCCTTTCGGGGGGCGCAACAAATTCGGGGCGTGCGGCCCCTTCATCATCAGATCACCGCACGGAGGAGGATCCTTCCTCCCCTCCAGAGACCCAGGATACCGGCGCCAGCAACATCGGCGCCGGAGAAGAAAAGCTACGGCCGGGCGGAGCCTCCCGCTCCTCCCGTCCTTGAAAAGACAACAACTTCCGCGCCGGAATCTTCCGCGCCGGAAGGTTCTAACCCGGGTGATGCGCCCAGCGCTCCCCAGTCTCCACGCACCCTCCTGATGCCGCCGCCAGGTGCTCCTCGCGCCAAGCCCCTCGGGGCCGCTTCTACCGCGCCGCCGCCCAAGACCTCCAGGCTTATCAAGGGGAAGGCGACGGCCTCCGGCCGCCCTTCCGGCGGCCGGCAGCCTCCCGGTGCTGCACGTCTCCAAGGCCGCCGGGGATACCGCCACGAAGGCCACCGGTCTTCTTGGCCGTATCACTGAGTTCCAGCGCCGAGGCCGAGACCTGGGGCACCTCCTGCCCTACGCCCAGAAGTGGAACGCCGCGGACATGACTCCGGCGACCCGCGGCTTGGGCAAGGACAGGCTGCCGGCACCTGATCCAGTTGGGGATCGGTCGTCCGAGGAGCACTTCATGCGGCTCCGCAGCGCCGTGAAAGAGCTTGACAGTGCGTGGTATGATGCCACGAACAACTTGATGGTACGTTTCTCTAACTTTTCTTGATTGCTACCGGTTTCCTTCCTTCCGGATTTGTTCTATCTTTTCTTTAGTTTTGTGCCGGTTTCTCTCTTGTCTATCTTCCCAGTCCCCGAGTTTTGTGGTGAGAGCGCAGCTTTTAGCGCAAAACTTAGCTTAAAAACTTAGCGCAAAACCGGCACTGCCAGTCCCCGAGTTTCGGGTTAAGAACCTTGTTCTTAGCGCAAAACTTTGCTAACTTCTTCTTCTTGAGCAGCTCACGGCTGACGCTCGGAAGGCCCTTTTTGAGGAGCTCTTATGGGAGCACCAGGAGCTCGCTGAGGCACACGACAAGTGCCAAGGTAAATTTTTGTTCTGCCGGCATCTTTCATACCGGAAACCTTTTTCTTCCTAACATTCACAATTTCTGCTAACAGTGATCCCGAAGCTTCCATCAACGCTCTCAAGGAGCAGCTCGCCACCGCCCAACGTATAACTTTTCTCCTTTCTCCTGTTAACTTGATTTTCTTCTCATGTTTATTAGCATGATCTTGTTAACATCTTCTTTTCCGGGTTGCAGTGGAGAAGGACCAGCTCATCCGGCAGCATAAGGAGGAGCTGGACGCCCTCAAGACCAGCCATCGGGAGCTTAAGGCCCAGCTCATCCAACTGGGGCTTGACCATGCCAAGGCCCTCGAAGCCGCCGGAAGCCGACGCAGCGGCCAAGATGGAGGAGGCCTCGGAGGACGCCGGTAACGCCAACGTGGTGCTGCTGGCTGAGCTGGAGGAGGCGGCCAAGGCCCGGAAGGGTGCTGAGGAGAAAGCCGCGCGGCTGGAGGAGGAGCAGAAAGGGTGCAACCAGCTGATCCTGCAGACCGACGCGCTTGCCTACCGTGAGTCCCTTTCCTTCGCGTACTTTGACTATTGCCTACGAGGCTTTTTTCTTCCGTTCCGGTCTCTTTTTCTTCCGGATTCTTTTCCTTAGTGTTCTTCTTTCTTCGCACAGGCCTGTTTCCGGACTCCCAGAAGTATGCTGTCAAGAAGGTTGACGCGCACCGCAAGGACAAAGGCCAAGCGGATCTTGTCGTGGCATGGACGCCCAATGACCATCTGGTCGCGCTCAACGCGCGGGTGTCCCATATGCGCGCCATAGATCGCAATTTATCTGATATTCCCGATGTAGCTACCCAGCTCTTCGAGACCCCGTGGCCCGGCGAAGAGGTGCCCGATACCTTCTCCCTTATCGCCGACCGTCTCAAGGGCGCCGGCAAGAGGATCCGCGAGTGGCAGTGCTCTGCTGCCCGCGCTGGAGCAGACGCTGCCCTCCGCGTTGCTTGTTCCTGGTACCCGGAGCTTGACCTGGGTGCCTTCACGGGAGTGCGCGAAGGCGCGGAAACCGATTCGGACCCGATCCTCACCGCTAAGCGGCAGGATCGCGCGTACCCATATCGCGGAGTACGCCGAGATGCGCACCTTCATCCCTCCTCCCCGACGTTCAAGATTATCTTGAAGAGGAAGAGGATGAAGCCGAGGAGGAGCCTCTTGACGATGCCGGTGCCGGCGACGCTCCTCCGGAAGCCCCCGCTGCTCGATTGCCTGTCTTACAATTTACCTTATCGTGCTGTTTGGCCCTGCGTGGCTTAGAACAATGTTCCGTTAAATTCTGCCCCGGTATGCCGGGGCTTATGATGTAAAACTTAAGTCTGCTTGTGGTTGCCACACAACATTTTGTGCCGGTAAGTTATACCGGTGCTAATTATCTTAGGTTTGCCTTAGCATTTTTGCGTTTGATTCTGCTTTTATCCTGCACTGCAAAGATTTCCAAATTGTTTCTGCATTCAATTTGATGCACACTTGGTTCTTTTGCCTTAGCTCTGCCTGCCTTCTCTGGGCGTTCTTTGGCGTATGAGCATAAGGTTCTTTCACCAAACAAGCATTTTCTTGAACTTAGAAATAACTTCGAAATTTTGCAAAAAACCGGGTTAACCGGGGTTAGTTAGATTTTCCGGATTGTTCTTTCCCTGCTCTCCCTCTCCGCAGCTCATGTGCTTATCCCCTACCGGTTTATCTTGCTTGCCATGAAGCCGGTTTGCGGACAGCAAGCAGAGTCGAAGACTCCGGTAGGGTTTAGCACACTACTAAACCGGAAAGAAAAAACGTTCAATAAGCAACCGGTAAACCGAAAAAATAGACAAGTTACATGCAATCTTATTGGGGTAGTCCCCGAGACTCATTCAATGTTCCGGCATCTTTTATTCATAGCATATAAGGTACAAAAAGGAACTTCTTACACCACCACTTCAAGAGTAGAAAGGACGCAACAGAGCTACGTTCCACGGACGCTTGCTCTCCTCTCCGGACTTGTCCGCCTTTCCTTCTTTCCACTCCTGTGCATCAATCAAGTAGTATGCATCATTGTGAAGCACCTTGCTTACAATGAAGGGACCTTCCCAAGGTGGCAAGAGCTTATGTCGTCCTTCAGTGCGCTGCACTAGGCGAAGTACAAGATCTCCTTCCCGGAAAACTCTTGGATTAACTTTCCGGTCATGATAGCGTCTGAGGTTTTGCTGGTAAATGGCTGTTCTTGCCAAAGCCAGCTCTCTTGCTTCTTCTAGCAAGTCCACATCATTTTCTCGGCCTCTTTGACCTCTTGCTCAGCATAGAGCCGTACTCTTGGTGAATCATGGATGATGTCGGTTGGTATGACCGCTTCTGCTCCATAAACCATGAAGAACGGAGTGTATCCGTGAGACCGGTTTGGGGTTGTTCTTATACTCCACAAGACCGATGGTATCTCATCAAGCCAACACCCTGGTGATTTTTCCACTGCGTCAATGAGTCTGGGCTTGATACCGGAGAGTACCAAAGCATTCATTCTTTCCACTTGGCCGTTGCCTTGTGGGTGTGCCACCGAGCACAAATCCAACCGGATATTCTTATCCTCACAAAACCTTTTGAACTCACCTTGAGCAAAGTTGGTTCCATTGTCAGTAATAATGCGGTGCGGGTATCCATACCGCAAAATGACATCTTTTAAGAACTTCACTGCCGTGTGCCCATCACATTTTGCGACAGGTTTCACTTCTACCCATTTGGTGAACTTATCCACCATAACCAAGATGTGGGTCATGCTGCTTCTTGCAGTCTTGAATGGGCCAACGATGTCAAGGCACCAAACGGCGAACGGCCATGTTAATGGTATTGTCTTTAAACCGGATGCTGGGGTATGATTTTGCTTGGCGTACCTCTGGCAGCCGTTGCATTTTCTTACCAAATCCTCAGCGTTCTCCAAAGCAGTGGGCCAATAAAACCCATGCCGGAATACTTTTGCTACTAGCGCCCTTGATGAAGCATGGTGCCCACATTCTCCTTGGTGAATTTCCTCAAGCATTTCTTTCCCTTCCTCCGGTTCGACACATCTTTGAAGGACACCGGTAACGCTTCTCTTGTACACCTCACCATTGATGAATGTGTAAGCTTTGGACCTTCTTTGTATTCTCCTTGACTCGTTTTCATCAGCCGGCAGGTGCCGTTGATTAGGAATTCCTTAATAGGTTTAGCCCATGACGGTATCTCTCGAACCAAAAATACCGGTGCATCTATCTCCATGCTATCCACCAGCATCATTTCTTCCGGTATGGGTACGGCAGTCCCCGAGCTTACCGGAACAGTCCCCGAACTTGCCGGAGCAGTCCCCGGGTTTGCCGGAGCAGTCCCCGGGTTTGCCGGAGCAGTCCCCGGGTTCCCTTCATCGATATCCATGGGCACCACGTGTGACTCCGGTACAAAAATTGATTCCGATTCCGGGCTCGGTTTGATCGACGGTGCTCTTAAGTGAGCCGTAGCTATTCCGGGAGGAATTTCTTGCCTAGACGAGCCCGAGCTTTGGACAAAGCATCCGCGGCTTCATTTTCCGCGCGTGGCACATGGTGAAACTCACAACCTTCGAAGAATCCGGCAATCTTTTGCACGTGAAACCGGTACGAGGCCATGTTGGCATCTTTTGCATCCCAATCTCCGGAACATTGCTGTACTACAAGATCTGAATCTCCATAGCAAATGATCCGGTGCGCACCGATTTCTTTTGCGACCTTAAGCCCATGGATCAAAGCTTCATATTCAGCGACATTATTCGATGCCCTGAAATGCACTTGCAAAACATACCGGAGATGATCTCCCCTTGGTGAGGTTAGCACCACACCGGCACCTAGGCCCTCCTTGAGCTTGGATCCATCAAAGTGCATCTTCCAGTATTCCAGTCTTTGATCCGGGGGCTTGTACTGCATCTCCGCCCAATCGACCAAAAAATCCGCTAAAGCTTGCGATTTGATGGCGTCTCTTCTTTCGTACACCGGAACATATGGTGATATCTGTATTGCCCACTTAGCAATCCTGCCACTAGCGTCCTTGTTGCACATGATATCGGAGATGGGTGCTTCACTCACTACCTTCATAGGATGTTCCTCGAAGTAGTGCTTGAGCTTGGTGGCGGCCATAAACACGCCATAGGTCATTTTCTGGAAGTGCGGGTAGTTTTGTTTTGAGAGGGAGAGCACCTCGCTCAGGTAGTATACCGGCCTCTGGACGGTTTTTCCTTCCTCTTCTCTTTCTACTACCACAACAACACTCACGACCCGGTTGGTTGCTGCTATGTATAACAACATCGGTTCTCTTTCCAACGGCGAAGCCAATATTGGCGCGGTAGCTAACATCGTTTTCAGCTCCTTGAATGCTGCGTCTGCCTGAGGGGTCCAGACGAACTTATCGGATTTTCTCATTAAGGCATACAACGGCAAGGCCTTTTCTCCTAACCTGCTTATGAACCGGCTTAGCGATGCTAAGCTTCCGGTAAACTTTTGTATGTCCTTCAGATCCTGTGGTACCGTCATTCTCTCGATTGCCCGGATCTTTACCGGATTGACCTCAATGCCTCGGCTTGAGACATGGAAACCCAGCAGCTTGCCGGCAGGGACACCAAAAGTACATTTTGCCGGATTGAGTTTCATCCGGAACCTTCTTAAGTTATCGAATGTCTGCCGGATATCATCTATTAGGGTATCTTTTACCTTAGTTTTTATCACGATGTCATCCACGTACACCTGCACATTCTTTCCGATTTGATCAAACAAACATTTTTGCATACAGCGCTGGTACGTTGCACCAGCGTTGCGCAAACCAAAAGGCATAGTGATATAGCGTAAGCCCCGTGCGGGGTAATGAACGCAGCTTTTATTTGATCTTCCTTTTTCAAGGGGATTTGGTGGAAACCGGAGTACGCATCCAGGAAAGACAACAACTCACACCCAAAGCAAGGGAATCAATCACTTGATCGATCCGCGGTAAAGGGAAAGGGTCTCTTGGGCAAGCCTTGTTGAGGTTGGTGTAGTCGATGCACATGCGCCACACCTTCGGAGCCTTTGCCTCCGTGTTCTCGTCCTTCTTCTTTTCAACCATCACCGGATTGGCTAGCCACTCGCATGCGTGACTTCCACAATGAAACCGGCAACCGAGCATCTTTGTCACCTCTTCTCCAATGATCTTCCTCCTATCTTCAGCGAACCGGCGCAATGGTTGTCGCACCGGCTTGGCATCTTTCCGAACGTTTAGAGAGTGCTCAGCCAGCTCCTCGGAACACCTACCAAGTCATCAGGAGACCAGTGCAAAGATATTCCGATTCTCACGGAGGAAGCCGACGAGCGCGCTTTCCTATGCCTCACCGAGGCCGGCACCGATACGAACGGTACGCTCAGTGGAAAGCCGGGTCCAAGCACGATGTCCTTTGTCTCCTTTGTCGGTTTAAACTCCGGAGCGCTCGTACTTGCACTCATTGCCGCTAAGCTCAACCGTGAGGACCGAGCGAGCGCAACCGCGGTTTGCATCCTTCTTTTTTCCTCCGCGATCACCAGCGATTCCGCTAGGTTCGATCCGGCAGCATGTCGTTTCCAGCCGAGATCTTGTAGTTTCCCACCACGCTTAGAGGTCCACGAGGTGCCGGCATCTTCATCTTGAGATACGCCGTGTGGGTCGAGGCCATGAAAGCCGCCGCGCCGGTCTCCCCAAGAAAGCATGGTACGGACTATCTAAGTCCACCACCTCAAACCCGTGTTCTCAACCCGGCAATTGTCACGTCCTCCAAACGACACATCCACCCGGACTTTTCCAACCGGTGCGCAGGACAAACCCGGAACGATTCCATGGAAAGTCGTGTGCGTGGGCCGAAGCATGTTTTCTCGTTATGCCCAGTGGTATGCATGGTGTGCTTGTACATGATGTTGATGCTGCTGCCATTGTCTATCAGCACCTTGCTGAACTTCACTCGAGTTTGCGGCCCTTTCATGATTGGGTCCACAACAAGAGCATATCCACCCGGATTCGGCATGATCTTAGGGTGATCCTTAGATGACCAGGTAATTTCCCGATTGGACCACATCATGTACTTGGGAACCGCCGCATCACAAAGCATTGACCTCCATGGAGCGGCGGTGTACACTTTGCCTGTCTGTTGGCTCATTGACAAAGACAACACAGCACAAATGTGGGTCTTCGTAAACATTCCGGCCTAAAGGTGCCGGTGGAGGTGGTTGGTTATCATCTTGTTCCACCCGGTTAACTTGCTGGTACTGCTGCCGGTTTGGCGGCACCGGTAAGGCGTTTGCCCCGGTAAGTGGGGGTGGCGGCGGTAGCTGTTGCTGCCGCGGCATGTCTTGTGGCGGCTGTGCATCTTTTACCGTTCCCTTTGCATCAAGTACTTGGTCCAGGTACAATCCTTCGTCGATGGTTTGACGGGTGTGCCGGATTCGGTGTGTGCCACCGGCATGGTTGGTCCATGGCAGCTTCCATGGTGTATTTTGCGGGTTCTTGCCAGCTTTCTTTTCTGGACCCGTGGTTTCTTTTCCACCCATTGTTTCTTTGGACCCGCCCACGGCTGCGATCCGGTTCTTTGTCTCCGATCGCCGCTGGCCTCGTAGTCTTCCCCGCACAGCAAGAACTCCGCCGCGGACCATATCTTCGATCCGGAAAATCCTCTCTTCTTTTGTTATTCCGGTTATCCCGGTGTTGCTCTTGGCGTAGCTGTTCCGGTTCAGGTTGCATCGCCGGCTGCGTTGGGTCTCCCAACGCATAGCTATCCGCCACACGTATCATCTCTCGCCAACGTAGTCGGCATGCTCCGCCGCAGCTTTTGCCACAACGGCGAACCTCTTCCGCACCCATCGCTAAACCAAGCAATGGCCTCGTGCCTCGATTACCCCTTCACAGGAGTTCCTTGTGGTGTTCCACCGGGCCGTATAATCCCGGTCCTGTTTCGCTCGGCGCTGCACACACAGTAGCAAGTTGCCGCGGCCTCGTTTGGCCTTTGATAGGTGCCGCTGAAATTGCTCACAAAAGCCTCCTCAAAATCCAGCCAGCCCATTTATGCTTCCCGCCGGCAAGTTGTTTAGCCGCATTCTTGCCGGTCCAACCAAAAACGATGGTATGATCCTCACGGCCCAACGCCGGTTTCCTCCTCCCGCTACGGTTCCTCCACCGCCCGCGACGTATACCGCGGTCACGTAATCCGCGAGCCAATCTTCCGGCTTCGTAGTGCCGTCGTATGTTTTTGTGTCACGGGGCAACGTAAAGTTGCGAACCGGTGGTTTTTCTCTCATGATTCTTGGGCCAAAGCACTTTGGACTCCGGAGGACCTTCCTCCTCGATCATTTCCGACAAGTACACTCTATCCGTACGGTGCCTCGCATCCCGCTCCGTAAGTATCTCTCTCCCAAGCGTTCCCCAACGGGTTCCGGTATGCTCGCCGGTCTTGTAGAATCGGCTTCATCGTAACGTTCCGGTGCCGCGGCCCTTGCCTCGCCGGTACCTTGGTGGAGGCATCTCCTCCTCATCGTCATACGCTGCCCTTGCAGCCGGATAGTTTTGCCCGGTTTCATGTCTACCGGCATAATTGTTTCCGGCATAGCCTTCCTTGGCGTAGCCTCGTTCCGCCCCTTGGCTTTTTCTACCGGCATCGTGTTGCCCGGCTTTTGTTTACCGGCGAGGACCGGATCGTACACGCTCATCTCGCCGTGCGTTCACTTCTTTCTCTTTTCTTCTGTCCGGATGGGGGACGAGGCCTGCCCATGGGACTTGCTTCCGGCATTCTTTGTTGAACGCGCGAATTTCGAGGCTATAGCCTTGTTCAGCCTTAGCCAGCCGCTCGGCGTTCGCTGCTCTACGCATCTAACAGCTCTCCGACACGCTCTTGTTGCTTGCCGCAGCCTCTCCGGTAAGCGAGTCATCACGCATCTACAGCAGCCTTAGCAGCTTTTATGGTTTTATCCGGGCTACTATACTTAGGCTTCTCTACAATGCTAACAGATGCAGAGGTACTCTTGCCGGTAAGAATTTCCTTACGCAAATCCTGATCTAGATTGCGAGCCTTAAGCCGGTTTTCCGGTATCCTAGCAGCATGAGCGCTAACAGAGGCAAAGCCATGGGCAGCGTTATACTCACGTACGGTTAGGTTCAGCTCGCGCTGCGCCTTGACGACGTCTTTGCCGCTCTCGAGTATCTTCAGCGCTGCGCCTCCAGCTCCGCCTGAGCCGCTGCCGGGTCGATGTTCTGCGCGATGGGGGTTGCCAGCGCGTTCATCGCCGCTTGGAGAGGTGTTGCCGGTGGTGCGGAAGACGCTCCCGCTGCGCCTGCGTCACGCTCCAGCGGTGGCTTAGCCGCACGGGTCGAAACCGCGCGACCAGCACCTTCAGCTGCAACCTCCTTTCCTGCACCAGCCACACCGGTCATCATTACCTCGACGCTGCCGGTGGCGCGACCAGCACAGAGCCATCTTGGCGGGTTCGGTGCCACCAGCACCGGCGAGAGGCGCTGGCGCACAGGGACGGTGCCGAAGTAGACGCGGTGGCTGCCGAACTCGATGATGCGGCCGTTCTTGGGGAAGATGCCGCCGTTGGCGAAGCAGCCCACGTTGTCGTTGATGAAGTCGATGGAGTAGAAGCTCGGACGAGCGCGTACACCGTCCGCTCGCCGGCGAACTCGAGGAGGCCCGCCCGAATGTGTATTCCAGCATGCGCCACTTCATGCCCCACGGTGGGCGCCAACCGTCGTCGTGGTGAATGCATGATGCCATAGGATGGCTTAGATTGGGGCCGAATGGACGCAAGAGGATTCGGGGAGGGTTTGTGATCGGGTGTGATGAACTTCCGGATGGTTTCCTCAAGAACTTGGCCAGGGCCGCAGGTTGAAGAAGAAAGACACAAGGAAGAACTCGCTCTAGATCACCATGTTCATTGATTCACAAGTTACAAGTTACGTGTTTTTCTCTATCTCTCGTGATCTCGCACCCGTAAGAGGCGCACTCCTTCTCCTTATATAGGGGAGAGGGTGGCTTACACAGGAAGAAACCCTAATGGCATCTTTGACTAGACAAACTACTTTACAAAGCTACTTTAATCGTAGATGACACCGGAGTCCTCTTTAATCAGGGGCGCTGACATCCTCCGGCTTCTTTGACCGTCATCCTTCTCTTTATCGTCAGCCCTTCGTCTAAAGTTACTTTGCTTAGCTCATCTTTGTCTTCTAGCTCTGTAGAGAATCTTTGACCAGTCCTGCCGACCTGCTCGTCCTTCCGGAGGTCCGGTATCTTCTTACTGGTTCCGGTATACCCCTCTTGGGGATACCGGCTTAGCTCCACTTAGGTAAACCTTTATCTTTTAGTTCCGGTACGAACATTAAACCGGTATCTTGATGGCTCAAACCATCCGGTTTGGCATGCCTTTGGCATATCGGGGTCATCCCCAACAGCGGTGGATGTATTACCGTTGTTAGGCCCGAGATACTCGTAGCGGGACTTTTGTTTCTTAGTTTTCTTTTTCTTGTTTTTGACCGTGTGCATCCGTAGTGCCATTAGGGTGGTGCGTTGTTGCGTAGGCTGGGTGTAATTGGTATCTTCTTGATATTAATATATTCTCTTTATCGAAAAATGTGGTTATATAGTGTGGCGTTAGGGGAGGTGGCAGGGGAGCCGGGGCATCGTGGCATTAATTGCCGGCATCGAAAAGCGAGCTTTCCATGGCGTGGGAAGCGGCGAAGTTCAGCACCACGAGCACTAGAGGGTCGCCGCGTGGAGGAAGTGGCAGCCATAAATATAGGCGGACATGCCAGTTTGCGATGAGGACAAGGGCAGTCCCATAGGCGGGTCGATCAGCTTTGTTAAACTCATAGGTTTGTTTGGTGGAACGGTGTATCCCCGTAGTGCCACCTGGTTACGTGTTTATATGAGTGAGGAATAGCCCCTCGCATGATAATACAGAGTTGTACACATATACGATTGGTGTACTACGCCATATCGTATCGTGTAGTATTACATCTCTAATACCTCCCTTAATCTAGACCTGGGAGAGGCTTAGATTACGCATGAACTACTCCAGTTTTTTGGAGCATAAATTCTTGGTGAAGCCATCTGCAATCTGATCCTTGCTAGAGATAAACCGGATATCAAGTTGCTTGCTAGAAACCCTTTCGCGAACAAAGAAAAAGTCTATCTCAATATGCTTAGTACGAGCATGAAAAACTGGGTTAGGCGACATATAAGTTGCACCAAGATTATCACACCATAGACATGACTTTTCCTTGAGAGTGACACCAAGTTCACGAACAAGAGCTTCCACGCCAAATTAACTCAGCTGTGGCATTGGCTAAAGCTTTGTATTCAGCCTAAATACTAGAGCGAGACATTGTAGGCTGTTTTCTGACACTCCATGATATGAGGTTGGGACCAAACAAAATGGCAAACCCACCCGTAGAGTGTCTGTCATTCAGATCACCTACCCAATGTGGATCTGAAAAGGCACTAAGAAGCGTAGAGGTTGACTTCTGAAAAGTGAGACCAAGTGTCTGTGTGCCATGAATGTACCTCAAAATCCTTCTACTGCAGTTCAATGAGTGGTGTAGGAGCATGCACAAATTGACATACCTTATTTACTGAAAAATATAAGCTAGATCTGGTAAGTGTCAAGTATTGAAGAGCACCAACAATACTCCTATATCGAGTGATGTCCTCAGGACCAAGAAGAGATCCATCCGTAAGAGACAAACTATCGAGTAGTGGATAGAGGTGTAGGGCAAGACGTGCATTCAAATCATAGCAACTCTTGCCAAGGGATCATGAGAATATTTATGTTGATTGGGATCTCTTGCCAAGGGATCATGAGAATATTTATGTTGATTGGGAAGCAGAAGATTGGAATGTTTATATACCTCAATGCCTAAGAAGAAATGAAGATCTCCAAGGTCTGTGAGAGCAAATTCATGTCTGGGCTTAACCAGGAGAGCTGAGATAGCAGAATCTGACGACCCTGTGACAATAATGTCATGAACGTATATAAGAATAAATATGGTGATGTCTGACTTGTGAAACAGAAACAAAGATGTGTTTGCCTTGGAAGGAAAAAAAGAGGAAGAGTACATATATAGCTTTGAACTGAGACAACAGTACCATGCTCGAGGTGCCTGTTTTAACCCATAGAGAGCCTTGTCAAGTTTACAAACATAATGTGGAGTTGCGGAAGACTCAAAACCAAGTGGATATTTCATAGAAACCTCCTCCTCCAGAACACCATGTAAGAACGTGTTCTTCACATCTAGCTATTGTAAATTCCAACCCCGAGAGATAGAAAGAGAGAGAACAAGTATGATGGTAGAAACTTTAACAACGGGACTAAATATATCCTCATAATCAATGCCATATCTTTGTTTGAAACCTTTTGCAACAAGGCGTGCTTTATATCTATCAATAGTACCATCAACATTGGTCTTGATGTGATACACCCATTTGCAGTCGATGATATTGTTGGAGGAGTTGGATGGAACAAGATGCCAGGTATTAGCAGAAATGAGAGCATCATATTCACTTTGCATAGCTGACTTCCAATTTGGATCAAAAAGTGCTTCCTTTGAACCAGTTTTCGTTCTACTAAGAAAATTGGTAAGGTGCGAGACCCCTCGGAAAATTATTGTTAGATACTCCAAGAAAGTAATGGAAAAATATAGATACTTAACTACCCTCACAAAAAATATTGTCAAGTAGTTAATGTCGGAAAAGTAGTGCCAAAGCTAAAGATTTTGCCGGCAAACTACCATCAAAATACTTGTCAAAGCCGATGATTTATTTTCCGAATTGTCAAGAAAATCGCTACGAAAAATTTACTACAAAAGAAAAAAGGCCCAAGATGTTGGCACTGTTAATGCACACGTGAACAGTACCTTGGAGGCCTCTCGTGTGAGCATAATCCTTCAGCTTTTATATAGGTACCAATAATAATAATAATAATAATAATAATAATAATAATAATAATAATAATAATAATGTAACAACACAACTACTCCCTCCTTCCAATGGAAAGATCATAATTTTTTGTGATTTTTCCCAAAAATTAAGGCACAGTGTAAATAATAGCCTTCAAAAATTTCCCCTCAATAAATAACAGAGTAGTTATGTCAAGCGGTACAATTAAGGAGAGCCAAGCAATTGCCCCTCAATAAAATGTTAGCCGCCTCCACTTTCCATAGACCGGTTCCTCCTTCTCTAGTTGGCTTCGCGGGTGTCGAGAGGAGTGCGGAATCGATCTATGTCTGGAATTTTTTACTAAAAGTAGTGTTTTCGATAGATTATGTTAGGGTTTTCGTATCCGCCTTCTTGTTGGTTTTCCCTAGATGGAGATAGCACCGTCTCGCAATCAATTTAATGGTGATGTTGAAAGATTACAATTCTCTAGGTATGGATCTTCAGATTTTGTTTCGTCAAATCAATTTTGGATCTTTTATCATGGTTTCCATGAGGAGGATTATCCTCACATTTTTTGTCCCGGCAACTACGTCCTCGACATTGGTGATTCGTACTTCGGCTCTTCAGCCGACATCGACAAAGTTGATCGGTTGTTATTCGCTGACATACTGGTGTTGGTCCTCTTGTCGATGTTGATTGATTATTTTAATGGTTGCATGGGTGCACACAACCTTGGAATTGCGGCTTAAATTTAAAATATTGGAGAACCATTTCGTTGGTATTTACAGATTTATGGTTTGTTTGCTATCTTTGACTATCTTCAGAAAAGTACAAGATTGTGTATGGGAAGAAAAAAGAGTTTGAACACCTCAAAAATTTGCTAGTATCTTTTAGACTTTATTTTGTAATCGTTGAAGATAGCTCGTGTATCTCTACCATTTACTATTTGTTACTATAAGTATATGCGGTATTGATTGTTAACACAAAAAAGGAGAGCCAAGCAATGAGGGGTGAAGGTGTGTGTGGTACCAGCACGATTCGAGGAGTTTGTTGAGGCTACATGAGGAATAAAAGAGAGAATAAGGGCATGTACAATGGTGATATCTTAGTTGTCCCATGTAGCATAAATGGTGATGTGGATGAAAGTGAAAGTTGATAAAAGGGTTTGCCTTCTCTTAATTAACAGGTGATCTCTTAGCACAATCTCTCTTACCACATATTTAGGATGTCTAGTTTCTAGAGATAAGACTAAAAAATAACCCGTTGTGCATCATATTTTGTGGTTATATCTAGATTACATGGCGGGTCTAAGATAGGACCGTCTTATCAACCATTGTACATGCCCTAAGGACATGTACAATGGTGATATCTTAGCACTGCCACATAAGATAAATGCAGAGGTGGAGGAGAGAGAATGTTGGAAAAAAGATTTGCCTTCTTTTAGCTAAGAGATGATCTATTAATACAATCTCTCTCACCACATATTTAGGATGTCTGCTTACTGAAGATAAGGCCAAAAAACCATTGTACATCATGTTTTGTCACTATATCTAAATTAAGTGACGATGTTAAGATAAGATGGTCTTATCTACCATTGCACATTCCCTTAATATGAATATATAGGCAATTAATTTTGGGCAGGTCTAGATTAAGATTTTGTTGCATGGCTCTCCTTAATTTTAGCGCTAGAACTTTTACGCCCTTCCCATTGAAAGGGAGGGAGTATCTTTCTTCATCAAATTAATCTAAACGCTAAAACTAGTCATAGTGATAAATAACATATAGTAATAACATAGTACCAAGTAATATCATGGATGACATTATTAATAATTAATTAGTTTATAGACTCATTGTATCTTGCAAAGTGTGATGCTACAGTAACTAACTATGTTGCTCTATCCTCTTCTCTCTTTATTAAATCACTGCCACACAAGCAATTTTTGTTGAGTTGGACACAAAGTTACTCTTAAAGTTACATGCAATATGGGTAGTCTAAGATCAAGGACAACGGAAGAGCCAGCAGCTAGCTATAAGATAATATCATGTCATTTATAGTTAGCTTAGAGCCAATATGTACAATAGTTAGCTATAAGAGTGTGTTACTTTGTTGGTACTGAGCCCACTTCTCACTCTCACAAAGTGCCTTCGAGCCTGCGAGCGCGCGCTGCAGCTAGCTCTTGCATCAAAGCCCACGTACTCCCCTTGCTTTTTCATGCATATTTCCTCCACATATGAAAAAGTGTCACGTAGACGGGTTATAAACCCACTATTATAGTTTCTCTAAATAAGTTGACATACAAATTGAGACGCAGAACACAATCCACACCGCGCACAAAGCAACTACGGAAAGAAGCTAGTGTACTACCTATCCTACAAGTCCAATGGCACTAACCTATCACAAAACCGGATGGTCGTGCACCAAACGGCGCCTTCCTCCACGATCCTTCTAACCAGTAGAATTGCTTATGGGGTGTCACCATCGAAGACGACATCATTGCGGTGTCGTCAGATATACCAACTGATAAGGGGTGGCCCGATCTTCTCAGTAAGCAACGGTGGTGATGATGATCACGGGATGATTGCAGCGGAGGTAACTCGATGAAGTGGATGATAACTTGTATGACGCAACGAGATCTCTCGATTAGTCCATGTCGCCAATGCAACAGCTCTCAACCCTGCAAGCAACTCCACACACTTGCGCACGTAGCCGCTGACCACGAAGCGGTAAGTTGCAACCGTCTAATTCCCAATGAAACAGCAGATCACACAAGACTTTTCAGATCTACACAATATCAAGCAATATGGTGTAGGAGATTCAATAGTTTTGCAGAGAAAACAACTAAGAACTAGGGTTTATCTTAAATGTGGTCTAAAGCAGCTAGGGGGGCGTCCTGGGCACTTATACAGGCGTCCGGGACGACTTCTGGTCGAAAAGATACAAGAATAACCGACCCAGAATAGATCTGGTCGAGATAGACTCGGACTTGGCCGGTCCGGAACCCGGCTGACCGGGCCCGGGACGGGGCTGGCCGGTCTAAACCGGACCCTGGATCGGGCGGCAACCGGAAGTGTCGCAGAACTCCGTCCGGTTGGCCCCAGTACGACGCCCGGTTGGCGCCGGGGTGAATCCGGTCTGCCGCCCGGTTGAACCGGGCCAGGGACCGGGCGCGCCGGCTGGTCTGACCGGGTGCTGGGCCGGCCTGAACTTCTTCTTCTCCTCTCGCGCATGCCTCCCGCTCCACCATCGCGCGTCCATGAGATATCTTCATGTCCAGCTCCATGTCCAGCTTCACGTCCTTCTTCATGTCCAACTGCTCCTCTCCTCCTCGTGCGATGCTTGTCTCCTCTTCATACCTGATGATACATAAGTAACAAGATTTAGGAAGTATAAAGTTCTCATCAATCAAGGTATCGTTTAGGAACAAGTTCACCTGTTGTTTAAGTAGCTTCGCACGAGCCCTTGTAATTGGTCCAATCCGAACTTCATTGGACTTGAGCTTCACAGCAGGTTCATCTTCAGTTGGTAATGACGGAGGTGGTAGTGAGGTAGGGATGTCCTCATCATCTACCCCCCCCCCCTTCAAAGGGCGTCGACCTCGACGCTCCAAGGTCTTCTCCATCATATGGTGTCAAATCAGCAACATTGAAAGAATTACTGACACCAAACACATCAAGTGGAAGATCTATCGAGTATGCATTATCATTGATCTTGGCAAGCACTTTGTAAGGACCAACACCACGAGGAAGCAACTTGGACTTCCGTAGCTTCGGGAACCTATCCTTTCGAAAATGTACCCAGATCATATCACCAGGCTTGAACAACATCTCTTTGCGCTTCTTGTTCATCCTTGCAGCATTGCTCTTGCCTTTCTTCTCTATCAACTCTTTAGTCTTCACATGGATCTTCCGCACAAAATCTGCCCTCTTGGATGCCTCCATATTAACTCTCTCGTGTATGGGAAAAGGCAACAAATCAAGTGGAGTAATGGGTTTGAAACCATACACCACCTCAAAAGGACACAGCTCCGTGGTAGAATGTACCGCCCGTTGTAAGCAAACTCCACATGCGGCAAACAATCTTCCCACTCCTTCGAGTTCTTCTTGATCATGGATCTCAACAGCTTGTGATAATGTTCTATTCACCACTTCAGCTTTGTCCATCGGCTTGGGGATGACAAGTAGTACCGAAAAGTAGCTTCGTCCCCAGCCTTTCTCCACAGCGTCTTCCGAAGTAGCTCATAAACTTTACGTCACGATCGAAACAATAGTCTTCGGACTCCATGTAGTCGCACAACCTCCCTGAAAAACAGGTTAGCAATATGCGACGCATCGTCGCTTTTGTGGCAGGCAATAAAGTGTGACATCTTAGAAAATCTGTCCACTACCACAAATATAGAACCATGGCCTCTCTTAGTACGCGGCAAACCCAACACAAAATCCATACTAATATCTTCCCAAGGTGTAGTAGGTGCCGGTAAAGGAGTATACAAACCGTGAGGCTTCAGCTTGGACTTGGACTTGTTGCAAGTAATGCACCTCTTCACATACCTGTCCACATACCGCCTCATCTTTGGCCAATAAAAGTGGTCAGCTAGCATGAGTAGCGTCTTCTCACGCCCAAAGTGACCCATCAAACCTCCGAGCATGTGATTCCCGCAATAAGAGCAAACGCACGTACGATTCTCGGAACACATAGTTTGTTAGCTCTAAATAAGAACCCATCATGTATGTGATATTTTTCCCATGCTTTACCAATAGCACATAAGCGATATGGTTCAGCAAAATCATGATCAATAGCATACAAATCACATAGTACTTCTAATCCAGGAATTTTAACATCAAGTTGAGTTAATAGCATATTCTTCCTAGATAGAGCATCAACAACAATATTATCTTTTCCCTTCTTATGCTTAATAATGTATGGAAAAGACTCAATGAACTCAACCCACTTAGCAAGACGCTTATGCAAAGCGTATCGAGATTTCAGTGTATTTTAAAGCTTCATGATCAGAATGTATGATAAATTCTTTTGGCCACAAGTAATGTTGCCAAACCTCAAGAACTCTAATTAAAGCATACAATTCTTTATCATATATAAGATAGTTTAACTTAGCACCAGACAGTTTCTCAGAAAAATATGAAATTGGGCGACCCTCTTGCATCAACACACCACCAATTCCAATACCACTAGCATCACATTCAATCTCAAATTGCTTATTGAAATCAGGAAGTGCAAGTAACGGTGCAGAAGTTAACAATCTCTTAAGTTCATCAAAAGCATGATCTTGGGCTGCGCCCCACTCAAAAACAACACCCTTTTTAGTCAAGTCATTCAAAGGTGCAGCAATAGTACTAAAGTTGGGCACAAATCTTCTATAAAACCCAGCTAGACCATGGAAACTTCTTACTTGACTCACATTCATGGGAGTAGGCCAATTTTGAATAGCTTCAATTTTAGACACATCTACTTCTACTCCATGCTTAGAGACAACATAACCCAGAAATATGACCTTATCTTTGCAAAATGTGCACTTCTCAAGATTAACATAGAGTTTATTATCACGCAACACTTGCAAAACATGTCGAATATGTATAGTATGATCAGATTCATTGCGGTTGTAGATTAATATGTCATCAAAATACACAACCACAAACTTGTCAATAAATTCACGCAAAACATGGTTCATCGGCCTCATGAAAGTGCTAGGTGCATTAGTCAAACCAAAAGGCATTACTAACCACTCATATAAACCAAATTTTGTTTTAAAGGCTATTTTCCACCCACCCCCTTCTTTCATCCTAATTTGATGATAACCACTACGCAAATCAATTTTAGAGAAAACAGCAGCACCACTCAATGTTGGAGATATGCCCAAGAGGCAATAATAAAATGGTTATTATAATATATCTTTGTGTTTATGATAATGTTTACATACCATGCTATAATTGTATTAACCGAAACTTTGATCCATGTGTGTTATGTGAACAACAAGGAGTCCCTAGTAAGCCTCTTGTATAACTAGCTTGTTGATTAATAGATGATCATGGTTTCGTGATCATGAACATTGGATGTTATTAATAACAAGGATGTCATTATATGAATGATGTAATGGACACACCCAATTAAGCGTAGCATAAGATCACGTCATTAAGTTATTTGCTATAAGCTTTCGATACATAGTTACCTAGTCCTTTCGACCATGAGATCATGTAAATCACTTATACCGGAAAGGTACTTTGATTACATCAAACGCCACTGCGTAAATGGGTGGTTATAAAGGTGGGATTAAGTATCCGGAAAGTATGAGTTGAGGCATATGGATCAACAAGTGGGATTTGTCCATCCCGATGACGGATAGATATACTCTGGGCCCTCTCGGTGGAATGTCGTCTAATAGCTTGCAAGCATATGAATGGTTCATAAGAGACCACATACCACGGTACGAGTAAAGAGTACTTGTGATGAGACGAGGTTGAACGAGGTATAGAGATACCGATGATCAAACCTCGGACAAGTAAAATATCGCGTGACAAAGGGAATCAGTATCGTATGTAAATGGTTCGACCGATCACTAAAGTCATCGTTGAATATGTGGGAGCCATTATGGATCTCCAGCATCCTGCTATTGGTTATTGGTCGGAGAGAGGTCTCAACCATGTCTACATAGTTCGCGAACCGTAGGGTGACACACTTAAGGTTTGATGTCGTTTAAGTAGATATGGAATATGGAATGGAGTTCGAAGTTTTGTTCGGAGTCTCGGATGGGATCCAGGACATAACGAGGAGTTCCGGAATGGTCCGGAGAATAAGATTCATATATAGGAAGTCATATTCCAAGTTTGGAAATGATACGGTGCATTTATGGCAGGTTCTAGAAAAGTCCGGAAGAAAGACACTATGGAAGGTGGAGTCCCGGAGGGACTCCACAAGTTTGGCCGGCCAAACCCTAAAGGAGGAGTCCCAGGTGGGCTCCACCTGAGGTGGCCGGCCACCCTCCCTCAAGGAAAGGTGGGAATCCCACCCAGAGTGGGACTCCCATCTTGAGTAGGTTTCCCACCAAAGGTAGGTTTTGGTGTTGGGGTCTTATTCGAAGACTTGGGATACAACTCTTGGGGCTTCCACCTATATAATGAGGGGCATAGGGGAGGGGCTGGCCACACCAAGCCACTCTTGGCCGCAGCCCCCAAGTGGCCGGCGCCCAAGCCCCCTCTCCCCAAACCCTACTACCTCTCCTCCACATACAACTCCCGCATACGCTTAGACGAAGCCCCGCCGGAGTTCTCCACCACCACCGCCACCACGCCGTCGTGCTGCCGGGATTCCGAGGAGGATCTACTACTTCCGCTTCCCGCTGGAACGGGAGAAGGACGTCGTCTTCATCAACACCGAACGTGTGACCGAGTACGGAGGTGCTGCCCGATTGTGGCACCGTCAAGATCTTCTACGCGCTTTTGAAAGCGGCAAGTGATCGTCTACCGCAGCAACGAGAGCCTCCTCTTGTAGGCTTTGGAAACCCGGTGTTTCATGCTCGCACAAAACATATAGAGGTGGATTTCCACTTTATCAGAGAAAGGGTAGCTAAGAAGTTGCTTCAGATACGCTTCATCTCCTCCAAGGATCAGCTAGCTGATATCTTCACCAAGCCTCTCCCGCTACCGCTGTTTACTTCTTGTAAGCGCAATCTCAACATTCGTGGGAAGGTTGAGATTGAGGGAGGGTGATAGACAATGTACTCTGTAGATACCTGTATAATACGTATCCCTGTAATCTCTGTATTTGTACGATCTACCCATATATATATGAGAGAGGCCGGCCCTATTGGGTGCTGTGCAATACCCTACCAAATCCTACTTTAACAACATCGGCCGTTGAGTTACTGTTAGCAGATTTAGGTGATGATCGCTTAGTTGTGTTACGAAATCCCGGTGTCGTGTGGTGATTGTTTACCCTCCAAGGAAAACGACATCTGCCTTGGGCTGGCGCTCTCCGTTCCAAAATGTAGTATGTTTCGAGAACCTAAATTAGCTTTCCAAAACACAATATATTTCAGAACGGAACTAATATTTCTGTATCTCCATTCCCTCACGAGGCCAGATGATACTGTTGAGTGTGAACATTTGCTAGTCACCTGATGTTGTTTACCGACGCTTCTGAACCCTGTCACTGTTCAAGATCGATACAGTGGTATCTGCTCTCCCTTCCTCTCATGTGAATCCTCGTGTTACTCGATAGTTGACAATGTCATTCGTGAATGTCGCGGTCAACCTCTGGTATTTGCATCTACCATCTTCCATTTGTCGTGAATATCCGGCTACAGCAAGCCGTTCCTGAGAAAACGCCCTGATGAACTGCTGCCGAGAGTAGCCGCCTGATTGACTGCTCCGGTCTATGTTGTGTGGCAGTGCCATCAGTTCACTGGCACTTGACCTGGGAAGAAAGGTACGTACGCGGTACTCTATGTTTTGCAGTTCTTTTTCAGGTGTGATATCTGGGCATCGTCATTTGTGGTGCACAACTCTGCAGTGTTCTGTACCTGACATGTCCGAGTCCAGCCGCTCAATCTGAGGTCAGCCCTCTATCTCTACTTGTCAGCGGATTCTGAACTGCCAGACAAGCATAGATCCAGGTAATTTCTCATGAAATCTCGTAGAAACTGCTATGGCATTTTCACCGTGAACACTGAATGACAGAAATGTCCAAGTGTCCAGCTCCCAGGCCCCGTTTGCATTTTTTATTGCGTACCGGAGATGTACGCTTCTTTTCAACGGATGTCAAGGTTGATGGATCTACTCTAGATTTAGTCCATATATTTCTGCCATTTGCCATTTGAATATTCTCTCTTTCTTTCAGGCAAAGGCAACATCAGCAGTCCAACATAGCGACCGGAATGCTGCTTAGCAGGGAGCAGATCGGTGCAACTAGGTAGTCGCAATCTATGATATGTACGTACTTCGAACTGAATTGAAATGTGAGTCACGTGCTCCTAATACATTTCCTTCTTTGCCTTTTCCAATCAGAGTCACGGGACATCTGCCTCTCACTATCTCGGTCTGTGGTTTCAACGGAATGTCGGACCTCCTTCGGATTTTCTAGCGAAGTTCTATGTGTCTGAGACAGTATAGGCGATAGACAACAAGAAGATAAAATTACTGTTAGTTACATTAAAACCATACTGGCTGTCTTCTTCCTTAGCTGCTTGTTCATGTTTTCCGGAGGTTGAAAATACACTGAACATTCAGTAATGGAAAGGGACTCCTACAAACGCCCTCGTTGTACAATGGTTTGAAAACTGCACTAGTCACTCCCTGCCAACAACTAGATCTAGTAGTTGCCTAAGGAACAGCGGTTTGGAGCAGCACCCCACACAACATAGGCTTGCAATCCCCAATCCTTCACCACCAATCCAATGGGTTGTAAGAAACCAGATTTTGCCGCGGAACACAAGAAAAGAGGCTCAACTCGCCACGCCAATAACTAGCAAATTATTTGCCTTGATAGCTATACAAACGCTATAGTACGAGTACGATTAGCCTAGTAATGGTGTGGAAAAATCAATGTTAGCAGCGTGTTATTTGTTACGCCACTAGAATAACGCCACTGACAGCGTTACTGGTGACGTTGTGCACATCGGTAGCACGCAAACGCAAGGTCCACACGCCACTGGACATGTGGTTAACTGTGGCGAGTAGGCTACGCACACCACAGGTAAGTTTCAAAGGCTGCATTTAATTCTCGCTCTATTAATTTAAAATTTCATTGAAAATAGTGAAATAATTAGTAATTTGAAAAAAAATAAACCAGCGAATTTAGTTCAACTTTAAGATATATCACATCACCTCGAAAATAATTTAAACTAACTAAATCTGAATTAAAACGAAGATGACCGCCCCTACAGGGTTCTTCACGCGCTGCTCCCGGCGCCTCCATTGGCGTTTCCGCCGACGTCGCCAGTGAGGTCAATGACAGCCGCGTTGCCCTTCTCACATCACTTTCTTGCCGGTCTTGCCTCCGCTGCATCTCATATCCTCCTCGGCTCATCTTCTTGGTGTGCGCTACTGGGAGTCTCCACTATCGTGAGGCGAGCAATCTCCCCCGCGGCAGCTTCCGCATCTCGATGTGCGAGCATCTCCACCATGACTCGCTGCTCGCCGGCCATGAGTTCCTTGTCGGACGCCTCTCATGCCGCGAACTAGCTAGAATCTTTAGTGGCTCGAGAAACAAGTGTGTGGTTCGCCGCCTCGAGTTGGACGTTGCATTGGCACTCCTGTTGTGCCGTCTTGAAGGAGGCGAGGAGGGTGTTCCGCTTTGGACTCGTCAGTAATCGGCCCTTCCTCCTCCTCCTCCTCGAAATATTTCTCGTCAAATACATCCTCACTAAACAACTTGTCGTCGTCATACAACGGAGGAGGCTTTGGCTCTAGCGGCGGAGGAGGTGGTGGCGGCGGCACGACGTGGGTGACCTTAGCCCACATGGTCAGCATGCGACAAGGCATTGCAGGAGAAAAGAAAGATGGGAGGAGAGTCGGCCGGTGTGCTCTATGGCGGATAAATCCCCGGGGAGTTCCCCTCCACACCGCCCTCCCCCCTCCGCTACAGGCCCCCCTCCTCCACCGCTGTCGCCGAGGACGCCGCGGGGCAAAGCCCCTGTGGTGATGCGGCGGTGGCAGCTCGGTCCTCCGTCGGCAGAGCGCAGCGCGGCCTGCATGAGCGTGTGGGGGCGGCGGCCTACACCCTCCTCCTCCGTCGACTGAACACAGCGGGATGGCGGTGGCCGGCGGATCTCCGGCGGCCGGCGGCGGATGTTGGCTGCGGTGTGGTCGGATCTGGGCCCGAGGTTCGGATCGCGATCCATCGCGGCTGCATCTCGTCAATGGCACGAGGAGGCTTCGCTGGGTCTTCTTCGCGGCTTGAGGACGTCCGGGTCTTCGGCCCGGGCATGGTGGTGGTGGCTGACTTCATCCACCGAAGGCAGTCGGCCAGGCTGGCTGTGTTGGATTTTTGATCCCACTTTCAGCGCCGGCAGCGAGACGGGGAGACATAGTAGCCGGTGAAAACCGAGCCGACTCCGGTCATGGCGGGCGATGGCGGCGTCTGCGCCGTTATCTTGCTGAAGGCATCATCAAGCAACTATCGCTAACCTACTCGTTCCGGCGGCGAGATGGAGGAGCTTGGAAGCCGGCGATGGTGTCGCCGGTGGAGGGTTGGAGTGGCCAGCCCAGGATGGTCGCCGACGTGGGGGTCCGACCTAAATAAAGGCGGCGGTCCTAGGGCCTCTCTTGCGTGAAGAGGAGGACCTACCGGAGACCTGGACTCGTGATCTGGCCGAAGTGTTGAGTTCCGGAAGGCTCCGCCGATGAATGTAACAGTGCTTTTGCCTGGAGTTTGTTGGATCGGAGGTATTCGGTCGTCCGCACCCATGTTTTTATTCCGACCGATTGGTTCTGGAGGGAGCGGCACGAAGCTCTTTTTCTTTGATTGACATCAAGTGACAATGGATCCATGATGAAAGTCGGAAGAAGAGAATTTCATGAAGGCCGGAGGGGAGGACTAGCTAAGGGAGGTTCAAGTCTCTACGTTGTTGAGGGACTTGCTTGGTGTTCCGGGCTTCACAGCAGCGGTATGAAAGTGGGGGGACAACACAGGTGAAGTGCAGAGTCCTACCTTTCAGGGTGAAAACCCAAGGTCTGGCCTTAATTGGTTGTGCCTGGCAATGTCCTTGGTGGAGGCATTGTTTTGAGAGCGGGGACTGAGAGTCTGTAATTCAGGTGTTGTCTTGGCGGTGGATGTATTACTGTTGTTAGGACCGAGATACTGTAGCGGGACTTTTGTTTCTTAGTTTTCTTTTTCTTGTTTTTGACTGTGTGCATCCGTAGTGCCATTAGGGTGGTGCGTTGTTGCAGAGGCTGGGTGTAATTGGTATCTTCTTGATATTAATATATTCTCTTTATCGAAAAATGTGGTTATATAGTGTGGCGTTAGGGGAGGTGGCAGGGGAGCCGGGGCATCGTGGCATTAATTGCCGGCATCGAAAAGCGAGCTTTCCATGGCGTGGGGAAGCGGCGAAGTTCAGTACCACGAGCACTAGAGGGTCGCCACGTGGAGGAAGTGGCAGCCATAAATATAGGCGGACATGCCAGTTTGCGATGAGGACAGGGCAGTCCCATAGGCGGGTCAGTCAGCTTTGTTAAACTCATAGGTTTGTTTGGTGGAACGGTGTATCCCTGCAGGCCACCGGTTACGTGTTTATATGAGTGAGGAATAGCCCCTCGCATGATAATACAGAGTTGTACACATATACGATTGGTGTACTACGCCATATCCTATCGTGTAGTATTACATCTCTAATACCTCCCTTAATCTAGACCTGGGAGAGGCTTAGATTACGCATGAACTAATCCAGTTTTTTGGAGCATAAATTCTTGGTGAAGCCATCTGCAATCTGATCCTTGCTAGAGATAAACCGGATATCAAGTTGCTTGCTAGAAACCCTTTCGCGAACAAAGAAAAAGTCTATCTCAATATGCTTAGTACGAGCATGAAAAACTGGGTTAGGCGACATATAAGTTGCACCAAGATTATCACACCATAGACATGACTTTTCCTTGAGAGTGACACCAAGTTCACGAACAAGAGCTTCAACGCCAAATTAACTCAGCTGTGGCATTGGCTAAAGCTTTGTATTCAGTCTAAATACTAGAGCGAGACATTGTAGGCTATTTTCTGACACTCCATGATATGAGGTTGGGACCAAACAAAATGGCAAACCCACCCGTAGAGTGTCTGTCATTCAGATCACCTACCCAATGTGGATCTGAAAAGGCACTAAGAAGCGTAGAGGTTGACTTCGAAAAGTGAGACCAAGTGTCTGTGTGCCATGAATGTACCTCAAAATCCTTCTACTGCAGTTCAATGAGTGGTGTAGGAGCATGCACAAATTGACATACCTTATTTACTGAAAAATATAAGCTAGATCTGGTAAGTGTCAAGTATTGAAGAGCACCAACAATACTCCTATATCGAGTGATGTCCTCAGGACCAAGAAGAGATCCATCTGTAAGAGACAAACTATCAGTAGTGGATAGAGGTGTAGGGCAAGACGTGCATTCAGTCATAGCAACTCTTGCCAAGGGATCATGAGAATATTTATGTTGATTGGGATCTCTTGCCAAGGGATCATGAGAATATTTATGTTGATTGGGAAGCAGAAGATTGGACTGTTTATATACCTCAATGCCTAAGAAGAAATGAAGATCTCCAAGGTCTGTGAGAGCAAATTCATGTCTGGGCTTAACCAGGAGAGCTGAGATAGCAGAATCTGACGACCCTGTGACAATAATGCCATGAACGTATATAAGAATAAATATGGTGATGTCTGACTTGTGAAACAGAAACAAAGATGTGTTTGCCTTGGAAGGAAAAAAAGAGGAAGAGTACATATATAGCTTTGAACTGAGACAACAGTACCATGCTTGAGGTGCCTGTTTTAACCCATAGAGAGCCTTGTCAAGTTTACAAACATAATGTGGAGTTGCGGAAGACTCAAAACCAAGTGGATATTTCATAGAAACCTCCTCCTCCAGAACACCATGTAAGAACGTGTTCTTCACATCTAGCTATTGTAAATTCCAACCCCGAGAGATAGAAAGAGAGAGAACAAGTATGATGGTAGAAACTTTAACAACGGGACTAAATATATCCTCATAATCAATGCCATATCTTTGTTTGAAACCTTTTGCAACAAGGCGTGCTTTATACCTATCAATAGTACCATCAACATTGGTCTTGATGTGATACACCCATTTGCAGTCGATGATATTGTTGGAGGAGTTGGATGGAACAAGATGCCAGGTATTAGCAGCAATGAGAGCATCATATTCACTTTGCATAGCTGACTTCCAATTTGGATCAAAAAGTGCTTCCTTTGTACCAGTTTTCGTTCTACAGTAAAAATTGGTAAGGTGCGAGACCCCTCAGAAAATTATTGTTAGATACTCCAGTAAAGTAATGGAAAAATATAGATACTTAACTACCCTCACAAAAAATATTGTCAAGTAGTTAATGTCAGAAAAGTAGTGCCAAAGCTAAAGATTTTGCTGGCAAACTACCATCAAAATACTTGTCAAAGCTGATGATTTATTTTCCAGAATTGTCAAGAAAATCGCTACGAAAAATTTACTACAAAAGAAAAAAGGCCCAAGATGTTGGCACTGTTAATGCACACGTGAACAGTACCTTGGAGGCCTCTCGTGTGAGCATAATCCTTCAGCTTTTATATAGGTACCAATAATAATAATAATAATAATAATAATAATAATAATGTAACAACACAACTACTCCCTCCTTCCAATGGAAAGATCATAATTTTTTGTGATTTTTCCCAAAAATTAAGGCACAGTGTAAATAATAGCCTTCAAAAATTTCCCCTCAATAAATAACGGAGTAGTTATGTCAAGCGGTACAATTAAGGAGAGCCAAGCAATTGCCCCTCAATAAAATGTTAGCCGCCTCCACTTTCCATAGACCGGTTCCTCCTTCTCTAGTTGGCTTCGCGGGTGTCGAGAGGAGTGCGGAATCGATCTATGTCTGGAATTTTTTACTAAAAGTAGTGTTTTCAGTAGATTATGTTAGGGTTTTCGTATCTGCCTTCTTGTTGGTTTTCCCTAGATGGAGATAGAACCGTCTGCAATCAATTTAATGGTGATGTTGAAAGATTACAATTCTCTAGGTATGGATCTTCAGATTTTGTTTCGTCAAATCAATTTTGGATCTTTTATCATGGTTTCCATGAGGAGGATTATCCTCACATTTTTTGTCCTGGCAACTACGTCCTCGACATTGGTGATTCGTACTCTCGGCTCTTCAGCGACATCGACAAAGTTGATCGGTTGTTATTCGCTGACATACTGGTGTTGGTCCTCTTGTCGATGTTGATTGATTATTTTAATGGTTGCATGCGTGCACACAACCTTGGAATTGCGGCTTAAATTTAAAATATTGGAGAACTATTTCGTTGGTATTTACAGATTTATGGTTTGTTTGCTATCTTTGACTATCTTCAGAAAAGTACAAGATTGTGTATGGGAAGAAAAAAGAGTTTGAACACCTCAAAAATTTGCTAGTATCTTTTAGACTTTATTTTGTAATCGTTGAAGATAGCTCGTGTATCTCTACCATTTACTATTTGTTACTATAAGTATATGCGGTATTGATTGTTAACACAAAAAAGGAGAGCCAAGCAATGAGGGGTGAAGGTGTGTGTGGTACCAGCACGATTCGAGGAGTTTGTTGAGGCTACATGAGGAATAAAAGAGAGAATAAGGGCATGTACAATGGTGATATCTTAGTTGTCCCATGTAGCATAAATGGTGATGTGGATGAAAGTGAAAGTTGATAAAAGGGTTTGCCTTCTCTTAATTAACAGGTGATCTCTTAGCACAATCTCTCTTACCACATATTTAGGATGTCTAGTTTCTAGAGATAAGACTAAAAAATAACCCGTTGTGCATCATATTTTGTGGTTATATCTAGATTACATGGCGGGTCTAAGATAGGACTGTCTTATCAACCATTGTACATGCCCTAAGGACATGTACAATGGTGATATCTTAGCACTGCCACATAAGATAAATGCAGAGGTGGAGGAGAGAGAATGTTGGAAAAAAGATTTGCCTTCTTTTAGCTAAGAGATGATCTATTAATACAATCTGTCTCACCACATATTTAGGATGTCTGCTTACTGAAGATAAGGCCAAAAAACCATTGTACATCATGTTTTGTCACTATATCTAAATTAAGTGACGATGTTAAGATAAGATGGTCTTATCTACCATTGCACATTCCCTTAATATGAATATATAGGCAATTAATTTTGGGCAGGTCTAGATTAAGATTTTGTTGCATGGCTCTCCTTAAGTTTAGCGCTAGAACTTTTACGCCCTTCCCATTGAAAGGGAGGGAGTATCTTTCTTCATCAAATTAATCTAAACGCTAAAACTAGTCATAGTGATAAATAACATATAGTAATAACATAGTACCAAGTAATATCATGGATGACATTATTAATAATTAATTAGTTTATAGACTCATTGTATCTTGCAAAGTGTGATGCTACAGTAACTAACTATGTTGCTCTATCCTCTTCTCTCTTTATTAAATCACTGCCACACAAGCAATTTTTGTTGAGTTGGACACAAAGTTACTCTTGAAGTTACATGCAATATGAGTAGTCTAAGATCAAGGACAACGGAAGAGCCAGCAGCTAGCTATAAGATAATATCATGTCATTTATAGTTAGCTTAGAGCCAATATGTACAATAGTTAGCTATAAGAGTGTGTTACTTTGTTGGTACTGAGCCCACTTCTCACTCTCACAAAGTGCCTCTGAGCCTGCGCTGCAGCTAGCTCTTGCATCAAAGCCCACGTACTCCCCTTGCTTTTTCATGCATATTTCCTCCACATATGAAAAAGTGTCACGTAGACGGGTTATAAACCCACTATTATAGTTTCTCTAAATAAGTTGACATACAAATTGAGACGCAGAACACAATCCACACTGCGCACAAAGCAACTACGGAAAGAAGCTAGTGTACTACCTATCCTACAAGTCCAATGGCACTAACCTATCACAAAACCGGATGGTCGTGCACCAAACGGCGCCTTCCTCCACGATCCTTCTAACTAGTAGAATTGCTTATGGGGTGTCACCATCGAAGACGACATCATTGCGGTGTCGTCAGATATACCAACTGATAAGGGGTGGCCCGATCTTCTCAGTAAGCAACGGTGGTGATGATGATCACGGGATGATTGCAGCGGAGGTAACTCGATGAAGTGGATGATAACTTGTATGACGCAACGAGATCTCTCGATTGGTCCATGTCGCCAATGCAACAGCTCTCAACCCTGCAAGCAACTCCACACACTTGCGCACGTAGCCGCTGACCACGAAGCGGTAAGTTGCAACCGTCTAATTCCCAATGAAACAGCAGATCACACAAGACTTTTCAGATCTACACAATATCAAGCAATATGGTGTAGGAGATTCAATAGTTTTGCAGAGAAAACAACTAAGAACTAGGGTTTATCTTAAATGTGGTCTAAAGCAGCTAGGGGGGCATCCTGGGCACTTATACAGGCGTCCGGGACGACTTCTGGTCGAAAAGATACAAGAATAACCGACCCAGAATAGATCTGGTCGAGATAGACTCGGACTTGGCCGGTCTGGAACCCGGTTGACCGGGCCTGGGACCGGGCTGGCCGGTCTAAACCGGACCCTGGATCGGGCGGCAACCGGAAGTGTCGCAGAACTCCGTCCGGTTGGCCCCAGTACGACGCCCGGTTGGCGCCGGGGTGAATCCGGTCTGCTGCCCGGTTGAACCGGGCCAGGGACCGGGCGCGCCGGCCGGTCTGACCGGGTGCTGGGCCGGCCTGAACTTCTTCTTCTCCTCTCGCGCATGCCTCCCGCTCCACCATCGCGCGTCCATGAGATATCATCATGTCCAGCTCCATGTCCAGCTTCACGTCCTTCTTCATGTCCAACTGCTCCTCTCCTCCTCGTGCGATGCTTGTCTCCTCTTCATACCTGATGATACATAAGTAACAAGATTTAGGCAGTATAAAGTTCTCATCAATCAAGGTATCGTTTAGGAACAAGTTCACTCGTTGTTTAAGTAGCTTCGCACGAGCCCTTGTAATTGGTCCAATCCGAACTTCATTGGACTTGAGCTTCACGACAGAGTTCATCTTCAGTTGGTAATGACGGAGGTGGTAGTGAGGTAGGGATGTCCTCATCATCTACCCCCCTTCAAAGGGCGTCGACCTCGACGCTCCAAGGTCTTCTCCATCATATGGTGTCAAATCAGCAACATTGAAAGAATTACTGACACCAAACTCATCAAGTGGAAGATCTATCGAGTATGCATTATCATTGATCTTGGCAAGCACTTTGTAAGGACCAACACCACGAGGAAGCAACTTGGACTTCCGTAGCTTCGGGAACCTATCCTTTCGAAAATGTACCCAGATCATATCACCAGGCTTGAACAACATCTCTTTGCGCTTCTTGTTCATCCTTGCAGCATTGCTCTTGCCTTTCTTCTCTATCAACTCTTTAGTCTTCACATGGATCTTTCGCACAAAATCTGCCCTCTTGGATGCCTCCATATTAACTCTCTCGTGTATGGGAAAAGGCAACAAATCAAGTGGAGTAATGGGTTTGAAACCATACACCACCTCAAAAGGACACAGCTCCGTGGTAGAATGTACCGCCCTGTTGTAAGCAAACTCCACATGCGGCAAACAATCTTCCCACTCCTTCAGGTTCTTCTTGATCATGGATCTCAACAGTTGTGACAATGTTCTATTCACCACTTCAATTTATCCATCAGTTTGGGGATGACAAGTAGTACTGAAAAGTAGCTTCGTCCCCAGCTTTCTCCACAGCGTCTTCCAGAAGTAGCTCATAAACTTTACGTCACGATCAGAAACAATAGTCTTCGGGACTCCATGTAGTCGCACAACCTCCCTGAAAAACAGGTTAGCAATATGCGACGCATCGTCGCTTTTGTGGCAGGCAATAAATTGTGACATCTTAGAAAATCTGTCCACTACCACAAATATAGAACCATGGCCTCTCTTAGTACGCGGCAAACCCAACACAAAATCCATACTAATATCTTCCCAAGGTGTAGTAGGTGCCGGTAAAGGAGTATACAAACCGTGAGGCTTCAGCTTGGACTTGGACTTGTTGCAAGTAATGCACCTCTTCACATACCTGTCCACATACCGCCTCATCTTTGGCCAATAAAAGTGGTCAGCTAGCATGAGTAGCGTCTTCTCACGCCCAAAGTGACCCATCAAACCTCCAGCATGTGATTCCTGCAATAAGAGCAAACGCACAGACGATTCTGGAACACATAGTTTGTTAGCTCTAAATAAGAACCCGTCATGTATGTGATATTTTTCCCATGCTTTACCAATAGCACATAAGTGATATGGTTCAGCAAAATCATGATCAGTAGCATACAAATCACATAGTACTTCTAATCCAGGAATTTTAACATCAAGTTGAGTTAATAGCATATTCTTCCTAGATAGAGCATCAACAACAATATTATCTTTTCCCTTCTTATGCTTAATAATGTATGGAAAAGACTCAATGAACTCAACCCACTTAGCAAGACGCTTATGCAAAGCAGACTGAGATTTCAGGTATTTTAAAGCTTCATGATCAGAATGTATGATAAATTCTTTTGGCCACAAGTAATGTTGCCAAACCTCAAGAACTCTAATTAAAGCATACAATTCTTTATCATATATAAGATAGTTTAACTTAGCACCAGACAGTTTCTCGGAAAAATATGCAATTGGGCGACCCTCTTGCATCAACACACCACCAATTCCAATACCACTAGCATCACATTCAATCTCAAATTGCTTATTGAAATCAGGAAGTGCAAGTAACGGTGCAGAAGTTAACAATCTCTTAAGTTCATCAAAAGCATGATCTTGAGCTGCGCCCCACTCAAAAACAACACCCTTTTTAGTCAAGTCATTCAAAGGTGCAGCAATAGTACTAAAGTTGGGCACAAATCTTCTATAAAACCCAGCTAGACCATGGAAACTTCTTACTTGACTCACATTCATGGGAGTAGGCCAATTTTGAATAGCTTCAATTTTAGAAAAAACTACTTCTACTCCATGCTTAGAGACAACATAACCCAGAAATATGACCTTATCTTTGCAAAATGTGCACTTCTCAAGATTAACATAGAGTTTATTATCACGCAACACTTGCAAAACATGTCGAATATGTATAGTATGATCAGATTCATTGCGGTTGTAGATTAATATGTCATCAAAATACACAACCACAAACTTGCCAATAAATTCACGCAAAACATGGTTCATCAGTCTCATGAAAGTGCTAGGTGCATTAGTCAAACCAAAAGGCATTACTAACCACTCATATAAACCAAATTTTGTTTTAAAGGCTATTTTCCACCCACCCCCTTCTTTCATCCTAATTTGATGATAACCACTACGCAAATCAATTTTAGAGAAAGCAGCAGCACCACTCAATGTTGGAGATATGCCCAAGAGGCAATAATAAAATGGTTATTATAATATATCTTTGTGTTTATGATAATGTTTACATACCATGCTATAATTGTATTAACCAGAAACTTTGATCCATGTGTGTTATGTGAACAACAAGGAGTCCCTAGTAAGCCTCTTGTATAACTAGCTTGTTGATTAATAGATGATCATGGTTTCGTGATCATGAACATTGGATGTTATTAATAACAAGGATGTCATTATATGAATGATGTAATGGACACACCCAATTAAGCGTAGCATAAGATCACGTCATTAAGTTATTTGCTATAAGCTTTCGATACATAGTTACCTAGTCCTTTCGACCATGAGATCATGTAAATCACTTATACCGGAAAGGTACTTTGATTACATCAAACGCCATCTGCGTAAATGGGTGGTTATAAAGGTGGGATTAAGTATCCGGAAAGTATGAGTTGAGGCATATGGATCAACGAGTGGGATTTGTCCATCCCGATGACGGATAGATATACTCTGGGCCCTCTCGGTGGAATGTCGTCTAATAGCTTGCAAGCATATGAATGGTTCATAAGAGACCACATACCACGGTACGAGTAAAGAGTACTTGTGATGAGACGAGGTTGAACGAGGTATAGAGATACCGATGATCAAACCTCGGACAAGTAAAATATCGCGTGACAAAGGGAATCAGTATCGTATGTAAATGGTTCAGTCGATCACTAAAGTCATCGTTGAATATGTGGGAGCCATTATGGATCTCTAGATCCTGCTATTGGTTATTGGTCGGAGAGAGGTCTCAACCATGTCTACATAGTTCGCGAACCGTAGGGTGACACACTTAAGGTTTGATGTCGTTTAAGTAGATATGGAATATGGAATGGAGTTCGAAGTTTTGTTCGGAGTCTCGGATGGGATCCAGGACATCACGAGGAGTTCTGGAATGGTCTGGAGAATAAGATTCATATATAGGAAGTCATATTCCAAGTTTGGAAATGATCCGGTGCATTTATGGCAGGTTCTAGAAAAGTCCGGAAGAAAGGCACTATGGAAGGTGGAGTCCCGGAGGGACTCCACAAGTTTGGCCGGCCAAACCCTAAAGGAGGAGTCCCAGGTGGGCTCCACCTGAGGTGGCCGGCCACCCTCCCTCAAGGAAAGGTGGGAATCCCACCTAGAGTGGGACTCCCATCTTGAGTAGGTTTCCCACCAAAGGTAGGTTTTGGTGTTTGGGTCTTATTCGAAGACTTGGGATACAACTCTTGGGGCTTCCACCTATATAATGAGGGGCATAGGGGAGGGGCTGGCCACACCAAGCCACTCTTGGCCGCAGCCCCCAAGTGGCCGGCGCCCAAGCCCCCTCTCCCCAAACCCTACTACCTCTCCTCCACATACAACTCCCGCATACGCTTAGACGAAGCCCTGCCGGAGTTCTCCACCACCACCGCCACCACGCCGTCGTGCTGCCGGGATTCCGAGGAGGATCTACTACTTCCGCTTCCCGCTGGAACGGGGAGAAGGACGTCGTCTTCATCAACACCGAACGTGTGACCGAGTACGGAGGTGCTGCCCGATTGTGGCACCGTCAAGATCTTCTACGCGCTTTTGAAAGCGGCAAGTGATCGTCTACCGCAGCAACGAGAGCCTCCTCTTGTAGGCTTTGGAAATCTTCAAGGGTTAGTCTCGTTCATCCCCTCATTGCTCCCATCTTCTAGATTGCATCTTGGCTTGGATTGCGTTCTCGCGGTAGGAATTTTTTGTTTTCTATGCTACGAATCCCATCAGTGGTATCAAACCGTGTCTATGCATAGATGGTTGCACGAGTAGAACACAATTGTTTTGTGGGCGTTGATGCTTTGTTGTCTTTAGTTCGAGTACTTTGCATCTTTGTGGCATGGTGGGATGAAGCGGCTCGGGCTAACTTTACATGACCGCGTTCATGAGACTTGCTCCACGTTCGACATGCAACTTGTATTGCATAAGTGGCTTTGCGGGTGTCTGTCTCTCCCACCATAGTGAAGATTCAATTTACTCTTCCTATTGACAACATTAGTATCACCGTTGTGGTTCATGTTCGTAGGTAGATTGGATCTTACTCGAAAACCCTAAACCACGTAAAATATGCAAACCAAATTAGAGACATCTAACTTGTTTTTGCAGGGTTTGGTGATGTGATATGGCCATGATGTGATGATGAATATGTATGAGATGATCATTATTGTATTGTGGCAACCGGCGAGAGCCTTATGGTTGTCTTTAAATTTCATGTTGAGTAGTATTTCAAAGTAGTTGTAATAGTTGATACATGAGGTGAACAACCATGAAGACGGCGCCATGGACCTTGACGCTACGCCGACGATGATGGAGATCATGCCCGTTGATGATGGAGATCATGTCCGTGCTTTGGAGATGAAGATCGAAGGTGCAAAGACTAAAGGGCCATATCATATCACATATGAATTGCATGTGATGTTAATCCTTTTTGCATCTTATTTTGCTTAGAACGCGACGGTAGCATTATAAGATGATCCCTCACATTAATATCAAGATAATAAAGTGTTCTCCCCTCGTATGCACCGTTGATATAGTTTGTCGTTTTGAAGCATCTCGTGATGATCGGATGTGATAGACTCAACGTTCACATACAACGGGTGTAAGACATGTTGCACGCGCGGAATACTTGGGTTTGCTTGACGAGCCTAGCATGTACAGACATGGCCTCGGGACAACGGAAACCGAAAGGTTGAACACGAGTCATATGGATGATATGATCAACATGTTGATGTTCACCATTGAAGCTACATCATCTCACGTGATGATCAGTTTTGGTGAAGTGGATGTGGATCGTGTACCACTTAACAACTATGAGGGATGTTGTATTAAGTGGGAGTTCATTAGTAATTAGATTAAAACATGAACTAATTATCATAAACATAGTCTGAGTAGTATTTTGAATTAATTTTGTAGTATTGGCATCCGTTTTCTACCATGCGCTAGTCTTGTAATTGAGATAGAAATACTGTTAAGTCTGACAAGAAACTTTACGGACTGGTACCGTATTGTTAAAGAATCAAGAAATGATTAAGTCTTATTGCAAACTTTTAGTAAACCTCACATTGTTGATTCAAAGAGTTAAGTTTTCAATTAGTACCTAAAGTTATCTTGTCTCCGTGAAACTTGAAGTTCAAATCTGTTTGAAAAGTAAGGAGCTGAAAATTTAGTTTTCAAAAATAATCAAGGTATGAGATATATGTGATATCTAAGACCTTATTGTAAGATGATAGAATATAATTTGGTGAGACTACATAAACTCATAAGTTTTATGGGAATGTACGAAGGTTGAAGACGCAAGCGTCCCAATCCTCCAACTATTGGGGCACTAACGATATTCGCATATCCATGAAGTGATTGTCCTTAGTATGCACCGTTGCTAAGATCGTTGTTTCGAAGCATCACGTGATGATCGGGTGTTATAGATTCTACGTGTGCTTACAACGGGTGCAAGCCAGATTTGCACATGCGAATACTAAGGTTAAACTTTATGAGCCTAGCATGTACAGACATGGTCTCAGAAAGTCATCATGAATTGATGGATAAAATTATGGGTGAAATTGTTCATCATATTACAAAGTTACTAATAGTGAAATCTAGAACACTTGTCATATGATGATCAACTTCAAAGTAAGAACCTCAAGGTTATTGGTATTTGACCAACAAACTTAGAAGTTATTAACGATGAAGTATTTTTCTGAATAATGAGGAAAGCTAAAAGAGAAACTACAAAAGATTATTGGCAGAAAGAAAGAAAAGACTAGAAAGTCTAGCTCAGGTGTATATAAATGATATACATGTTATGGATATACTCCTTGTTTGGTCACATAATGAAATTCTTGGGTATTTGTACCAGGTTGGTTGATATGAGATGTCATACAATACAACGCAATACAAGAATACAATGGCCTAAGTGACTAATAAGGAATATGGTAATAATGCACGTCTGGAACATAATAAAGTGTTATCATGTTTGTCGTTGGCATTCTACCTAGCCCTTAAAATTTATAATAAAAAACTTAATAATTGTTATTTTGCTCTGGTCAAATGAAAACAATGAGTTGTTCAAATTATGACATTACTCCATGTACGATGGATAAGTTATTATAAATCTTAATGTTGAAACACACACACATAATACTGAAGCTAAAATGCCATAAAGGCAAATGATTTGAATTCCACTTATTTGTGGAACCGCCATTTAGGTTATGTTAGAAAGGAACGCATGAAGGAACTCCATGCAAATGGATTTTTGGAGTCATTTGATTTTTTGAATCGTTTGGCGCTTGCAAATCTTTTCTAAAAGAAAATAACTAAAATACCGTTCATAGGCCAAGAGTTGAACGGGCAACTAACTTAGTGAAAACATACATGATGATATATGTGGTTCACTGGGCATAGTTGTGTGCGGGAGATTCTTCTACTTCATGAAAACTTCCAACAATGAATTGAGTATATATATGTGGATATATTCGATAAGGAAGAAGTTTGAAACATTTGAATGGATTCAAATAAATTTCAGCATGAAGTGGAAATCATCGTAATAGAAAAGTCAAATATCTATGATTGGATCATAGTGGAAATATTTGAATTACTATTTTTAGCGAACATCTAAGAGAGTTATGAAATTGTTCTACAACTCACATTTCTTGGAGTATCATAGTGATGATGAAGTATCTGAGAGATGTATCCAAACCTTGTTGGGTCAATGATGAGATAAAATATTGATGCCATTATATTTTTGTGAATTATGCTTTAGAGACTACCGCTTTTACACTAAATAGAGCATCATCATGATCCGTTGAAATGAAACCATACAAGTTATGGCATGGGTATAAACCCTAATAGTCCTTTCTTTAAATTTTGGTCTAAGAATTTACAACCAAAATCAGATGAATGTCTTTGTTGGTTATCCCAAAGTATTGATTGGGAATTCTTTCCACTATAGATACAAAGACAAAAGTGTTTGTCAATGTTTCTTATTTATTTCCAAGAAATTCTTTCTAGCGAAGTATTTGAGTGGGAGGACAATAGAACTGTGGTGACCCGGCATACCACTGCATGGTGTAGTATGCAAGTCTGATATAACACCAATGAAACACCGTTCCACTAGTATTATATCGCTCAGAGTGGTACAACAGAAACATATGTGGGTCCAAGGCATGTCTATAGAATTACATACAGACTCTGTTACATAATATCATCATAGCCTCCTACTTTACAATGAGGTAAAACTGCAAATAAACTCCAGAAGATCGACTCGTAGTCTAATCCTAACACGAACTCTATTTGTAGAGTATTTACTAGCTACAGAGGCTATGAATAGATTCTAGCTAAGTAGGAGCTATGTTTAGGAAGCTAGTTCCCTTCTATGGCTAATCTAGGTTTTCTCCTTGTTGGATGTAGTATTTGACTCTTCTGACAGGGTCCTGTCCCTTGAAGTTGTTGTTGACTCCTCGGCCTTCGAGTTGCATTGTAGATCCTCCTTCGATGCCTCCATATCTAAGCAGGGGATTTAAGAGTGGGATGAGTACGAGCGTACTCAACAAGTTCATTATAGGAAAGAGGTGTTTAATGCACTAGCTACAACATTAGACTAGAAAGTCTAATACTAATGCAAGTTTTCATAACCATTTCTTCAAAAGGTTGCTTTTATTCAGAAGAACTATGTCCGTCAGCCTTCACCGGTTTACTAGAACTTCATGGAGCTCCTTTCCGGCCGCGTTCGCAGTTCCATATCCCGGAACAGGGAGTGACAGGTCACGGTTCATTACACTCTGCAGAGGTGTGTTGCTTTACCCATAAGAGATCTTAACCTTGGTGCCAACCGGGTGATCTTCCCGTCCACACTTCCTATGGTGTGAGGCCCGGTATAAGGTCTAGCCAATCATGTTCCTCCGCTACCTCGAACACCCACCCTTTGTTGCATACCCCGACCCTGGGTCCTCGCCGGTCCCATTATTCCCACTCACGGGTGGACCCCGACCACGACAACAGTTTGGGACTCGTTAACCAAACTCCTTCGCCGGTAGCCGCAACCCATCATAGACCGCAATACCGTGGGGACTTAAGGCTTCCCCGGCCTACCGCTTGTTCTTCGAGCGACAAGTGTCTACGGACTATGCCGTGGGGACTTAAGGCTTCCCCAGCCTACCACTTGCCCTGACAGATACAAGTGTCTACGGTAAAGCGCATCCGTTGATGAACGAGAGGTGGAAACACTTTTGAATACTCCGTCCCACTCCGGATCTTATGGTTAACACGGGTATTACGGCACAAGAATCACTGGACGACATTTGTTGTTTAATCCTAGATGGATATAAACCCTTGCAATGGAACCTCCACCATATCAACACAATCCATGTTTCCATTGCCCACCACATAGTCATATTCATAGTTATGAAAATAGTGGTTTTGCTTTTCATGCGATAGTGATAAACATAGTACTTTGCAAGTAATTTGGTAAAAATACTCAAATGACATGAGCAAGCGATGAACTTGCCTTTCTTGACTGCAAGATTATGCAGACAAGGTCTTCGATACGTAGTAACTCCAACTTCTGAAATAGCATCATCGTCCGGTAAGGACGATGTTTAAAAGATTGGCAAGGATGCAATAATGCATAAGTATGAGATGCAATCGCTCTAAGCGTGACCTAACCCCGATGATTTAGGATTAGTGAGTGGTAATGATTGGTTTAGGGTGTGTTGCACTTTTAGAGTGATTCACAAACAAGGTTCTTATTCAGGGTGGTGTTGTTTTAGAATCATAAGCAGATGGTAAAATGCATAGTAACAATTATACACACCTAGGAATAGTAGTTGTATAATAAGTAAAGAGCAGTTGTCAATTTTAAGTCCTATAATGCATGGTTGATGATTACTTATTATATAATTCAAAAGAATAACTTTTGAAGAACATGTTCTTTAATAACGAACAAGTATGATAATTAGATTGGTGGGGTTCTATGGTTGACTATGGTTTCATCTTGTTTCTGAAGTTAGTATTAGATGGATCACAACCTAGTTGGATTCATCAGCTACTAGACTTGTATTGTTGAATTAAGCCTAAACATCTTAAGTATCAATAGTTGCTATCAATGTGGTATACCTTGTTGGTGATAGCTGGCTGGGGTGTATAGGTCCTTATAAGCAGGGTTGATGATGATTCTTTATTTACTTCAAAAGAATAACTTTTGAAGAACATACTTCTTAAATAATAAGAAGTATATCATTTAGGGTTGAGGTGGTCTAGGTTTGCTATTTAATTCCCTAAGTAAAGAGTGATTGGTTCCTAATTAGGATGGTTCATAAATATCCAACACTAGTAGGGTTTAGTGGAATATGGTTAGGTAATGCTCAAGATTTGGCATAGTTGCCCCTAAGGTTCATCACATTGATGTGATGCTAAATAGGAATAAATAGGAATGATAGTTTTGGGTAATAGGATCTAGGGTTTACACTTGGTTAACCCTACTTGATTATCTTGGTTTGTTGAGTTTACATAAATAGGATGCTAAATTGTTAGTGTTAGGGTTCCTATATTTTATGTGAACTTGGTAAGCATTTAGCTGCTAATTATGGGTCTATAACTACTAATGAAGTAACATGATCTCATGTTAACTTGGGTTTAGGTTTTAAAATAATTTGGAGTTCACATGAAATAGTGGAGCTAGGATTTCTAGTGGAATTAGGGTTTTGAGTTTCACATACAATTATGAGGTTGTGTTCTTTATTCAATATGGAATTAGGGTTTCTTAATCACCATATAGTTATGAACTTGATAACTTCATTATAAAGTTGAAGTTATTAATAATTTTGAATTAAAAAGAATATTGGATTTGACCTATTCTTATTTTTAAAGAATTAATAATTAAGACAATTATTAATTAGGGTTTAAATTCCACTAATTAAGATTTAATAAAATAGCAAATAAAGAAAATTAGTTTTCATGTTTTCTTTATTTGTTTACTGGTTTTTTATTTATTTCAGAACTTTTCTTAATTATTGAATTTTAATTATAATAAGATTAAAAGAAAAAGACTTAATTATCAAGTTTAAAACAATTAAATTTTTATTAAAAATAAAAATTTCATATTATATTTTTATTGGATAGATTTTTCTTTTCTAAGAATTTTGATATCTTATGTTCATTTTTCTGAGTTATATTGAATTTTATCTAATTTGACAAAGTTTCAGGTATTAATGAAATTTGAAATTAACACGAAATTCCTAAATCTACCCGGGCTAGAGCTACCCATGGGCACTGACTAGTGGGCCAGGGATCCACGTTGGCTGCCACGCAGACGTGGACCAAGTCAAAATTGAAGGGGTGGCTCGGGGCTCACTGCCGGCGATCAGACGGCAACGGCGCCGCCGCTCCAGGGCTCCCGCGGACGAGATAAACACACCACTAGGTTCAGCTCGCCGCGGTGAACACAATGATACTAGCTTCGCTCCTAAATGGTCGCCGGAGTAAGCGTCGACGGCGAGACCGAGCGGCGGTGCTCGCAGGTGAAGGGTGTGACGCCACTACAGCGCATGATTGAGCGAGCTAGGGATGCTGTGAGGTACAGGAGTTCACCAGGAGCACGCCGGGCTTGACGGCTTGACCGGAGACGGCCAGGTTTGCCAGAATTGGTTGATGCCGACGCCGGAGAGGATGAGGTCATCGGCGTCGATCTCGGGCACGGTGGCTCGATTCCTCCCGTGGGCGTAGCAAGTCGAGGGCGATGATCACGCCGGTGTGCTCGCCTTGGCTCGGAGAGGCTTCTATCGCCGGCGGTAATGGTGACTGGCGGATCCAGGGTTTCGGTGTGGAGGGAAATTGGGACAGCGAGAAAGAAGAGGGCGACTAGGGTTCGTCCAGGGCTTTTATACGGCGCCTGGGCGCGTGCCTCGTCACGGATTCGGTCGAGGAGAGGGCGCCAGCGCGAGGGAGAAGGCGATCACGGCGTCGTGCTGCCCTCCAGCTCACGGGGAGGATGAGGATGAACTCCTCCTCGTTAATTTTTATGAAGGGGTATGGTGGGCTGGTCTGGGCCATGCTGGGCTGAGAAATTTGGGCTTCTGGTGGGCTGCGGCGGCAGGTAAGGTCTGGCAAGCTTCCTCTCTTTTTCTCCTTTCTATTTTTATTTTCTGTTTTTAATTTGCCCATTTGAATTCATATTTGAATTCTGTTTTATTTGCAGGTGTTTTATATGTTAATTCCATTTTGATGTGGTGTGATGACTATCATATCATTATTCTGTTTGAAACAAGTATTTCACATTGGATTATATTACATACTAATGGATGATCCAAAATAGCCATTAGGCATGATGTTATGTGATTTTATATCCCCATTTTAAATGTTATTTTCATCTTTTGTATCCATCCGTTTGTATTGTTAGGTTTTGGTATTTTTTAACTCAAGATAGTTTAGGGGTTGTTCATAAGGCTTGGTTTCTGTTTAAGAGGGGATGACTTACATATAATTTATGTGTGCCCAACTTATTAGGGTTTAATAGTTTCTATTTTAACCCCCTTCTGAGATTAATATTGAACTTATCCTTGAAAGTATCAGATATAAGTATTGATTCAATCATGATTTGTATTAATTATAAGGATAAGTGGTGGATAAGTGTTTCATCACCACACATGTGTTTGAATTATGGCATTTGAGCATTAGGTGTTTCTTATGTTTAATAATTGAAGCAGAAGATTTATTTGATGTGCAAATCTAGGGTTCAAATGCTATTACCTAATGACAATTGGTTTGAATCTCAATTATGGCCTGGTTTATATTATGATCACCATAGTGATACATAAACTAGGGTTGAGGTTTAATTCTAGGTTATAGAGATGAATTAACACCATATTGCATGTGCTAGGGTTTAATCTACCCTAACCATGATAAGGTGGTTGCTTACTTAACATTTTATGTTCTCCTCTAGTTACTCAGATATTGAGAATTAGTTTTATCTTCTACCAATTGGCTTCTATTATTAACCTCAATTTATCATTTAAGTAACTACATTGGTTATAGTTCTTTTTTATAGTTAACTTTGTCATATGGATATATGGTTTCTCACCTTATAAAGTATAGAGTTTTACTCTAAGGTTTCCTTAGGTTCATTAATTGATGAATGAATGGGAAAATAGATGTGGTAAGATTCTACTTATTATCACCAATTGATTTACAATTATAGGTTGGGATATAAGCCTAGGGTTGCTTATTAGTTACCTCCCTATAATTTCATGTGGCTATTAATATCTGCTTATCCTATTATGGTTTAACTTATCCTCACATACTTCAAGAGCATGATCATGGTTAGACATGATCCACTTGTTCTTGATATCCTTACCTCAAGTTCTTAGGGTTTATGATCATCACTCAATTTATAATGATCAAGGTTTGGCTTCCTAATTTATTTCCAATGGAATGGGTTCTCATTTCCATGATCAAGCATTGTCTTGATCAACTAGGATATATCACTTCTATTTTACTTTCTAGGATGTTAATGGTCATGGTTGTCTCAATAGTTTTATATCCCAGGAAAAGGCCTGAGATAATTACTTAAAGTTCTCTCAAGAACTGATGATTTAACCATTTGGATATTTGAATAGATAGAACTAGGATTAGTATGGATGGTCTCTCTCATTTGGGAAGGACTTCAATGCTAACCTAATATTAGGCTCCATAGAGTTGATGTGATCATCAAGATCTAGGTTTAATATAATTGGGTTCTCTCCCTAGGAATGGTCTGGAATAATATCCTAGGGTTTCTCTTCAAATTGATGGTTGGAATACATGGATGTATATTCAAGGTTTTAGCTTAAGGTTTTCAATTGCTTCACTAATAAATACTATAGAACTCTCACCTCTCTAGGTTTGATGTGTAATAACTTGGAATGGAGAATAATATCTATTTTTGGAGTGGATCTTCTTGTTATAATTTCAAATGTTGATATAGAATGAATACCATGATATTTTATGGTAGGATCATGGATTAGTTTTAAGTCATGGAGAAGATAAGTCAAGAATGGTTTCTCCATTTTATTGTTACTTGATTTGCAATTGAATTGGTGTTCATATGTTATGACAAGGATTATCATGTTGTGATCCTTAACAAGATCAAGTAATTAATCATTGATTAAAGTGTTGTTGTGTTAGATTTGATTCCATTTAATCTAATCCCTTAGATCAAATCATCTCTACCCAAAACAAGGTTTTATCAAAGGTCACATTGAGGTTTACATCACTTGACTTGATGAGCTACTTCAATTCCACCAAGGTCAAGTGAAACTTCAGTTACTGTGACTGTTTTACTTTAAAGCGCGAAAATTCCACAGATTTTCTATGCATGAATGCAATGCACACATCTGTTTCCTCTATTTTTGTAACCCCAATACCTGGGATATTACAGTCTCTACCCCTTAAACTAAACTTCGTCCTCGAAGTTTGAACTCTCTTACGTTTCGGAGTGTGGATCTGACTTGTGCAGACTACTTCTTTTCTCGAACTCCGTGGTGATCTCACTGGATATAATTGAATATATCCCTTGTCCAGATTCTTCCTGGAATCCAATAGTGTCTGTCTCTGAACCATGGCTTCTTACTTCAATTCCATGAATTCTTTCAATATTATAATCTTGTTTCCTTTCTCATTGAAGATTCAATGATTGGGACTTCTTCTTGTCCTGGCAGTCTTAATTGGGGACTATTTGGATAACCTTCTCCTATTTGATAAAATAGGTCTTTGTTTTCCCTTACCACCAAAACTGCAGTAATGATGCTTAATAAGGTACTAACTATGGAATTGATCATGATGGTTTATTCCTTTAAGAATGGATTAGACTCATTTAGTCCATCCAATCCTGGTTTATGGTTGATAGTTATAACTATTTTGGATTATTTAGGTTCCATGAAAGGAATCATTTAAATAGACTTTGGTTTTGGTATAGTCAATCTCCTTTGGTCTTTGGCCTTCTTAAGCTTTGTTTGGTCTCCGATATTTCCACTATCCAACTTCATTAATCCTTGGTTTACTGGTGCTATCGTACTTCTGAGTGATTATTTCTCACTTTCTCAAGTTATAGTCCACTTCTTACTTCCTCGAGGTATAAACCTCGGCTTCTAATCTGACATCCTTCTGGAAGTATTGTTCAACAATCTTATGAAAATAAGATCGAACTTCCCCTTAGTTCAGACCTTCTTCATTTATCTTGCTCAAAACATTGAGTTAGTGTACATCCAACTCAGTCTTTACTCTACCCCTTAGAGTTTTCTTATGGTCTTCAACTCCTTTTCCTCCAACCATTGGACTTATGGTTGGAATGTTTAGTCTAGGTCTAGCTTATGGTTTGTACTTCTTCTAAGGTCTCGCGAAGAATGTTTGTGGTGTATCCACTCAATTGTGGACATCTAATGTGAATCCTTCAACTAAATGATTATAGATCTAGCTATTTGGCTGACAAGATTTTAATTTGTTCACAAATTTTTGTTACAAATAATTAAATCGTGGACTATTTGTAATACCAACTGATACCAGCTGTGGTTATTATACCAAGTGTGGCTATTTGATATCTAAAAATGGATTCTATTATAGGTTCGATCAATCTGGACGAGACATCTTCTACTTTATCTCGCAGTATTTATACTATACCAATTGTGGTCTTCTGATATCAACTATGGTCTTCTTATATCTGCTATGGTTTCATAAATCATCTTCCTTCATTCGGGGTTTATTTTGCAAGAAAACCACTAGCTGACACTATGAATATAGTATCCTAAGTGATTTCCCCTGCATTCCCTCTTCTATATTGACTATGGATCTGCTTGAGCTTCACCATAATCATCAGATTTCTCACCTTCATGCTTTTTATGTACTAAAGTACTCCTCAGTTGAGGTAAAGCATGAGTTTTTATTGGTACTTCCTTCTGATTATTGTGGTTACTTCCCACAACTTTGTGTCATATTTCTGAAGAACCCTCATCTTGATTCTGGAATCTTCACAATTCGTCGCTTCCTCACACGAATACCATTACCCTCTAGATCTATAGCACCAAGTAAGAACTTAATATTGCAACATGCATTTGCATATCAAAGTCAAACTTCATGTATGGATCTAGTCAAACAATGAAAATTCAATAAAATCCAAGAAGATTCAGCTTTGTGCTTATAATACACATCATCATAAGCCTGAATATGATTGTTGAGTAAGACATCTCTAAACATCGAGGCTCGATGTGTAGTATAGAACACCACATAATATAGGTTTATATCGTGATACTTAGCACGAATATAGGGAATTCTACTATTTGTCTCAACCTTTACCTTAATTGCACATTTGCAATGAGATAAACTTGAAACAAAGTGGTCTAGGATAGTTGTGGTTAACCTAATTTTCTTTGGAAGTACTAACTTAGCTTCCATTTTGTTGAGGACTCCTTCAATGATATGTCTGGTTCTAACATCACTATTCTAGACACATAACTATTGGAATATAGCTCCTATACTTCCAAGTTATTGTATCATAAGGCTATGGACCTAATGTTCTTGACACAGTTCCCATGGTTTTGGGACATAATTCTTGCACTATTGTTTAGCACTTGGCTTCTTATTGTACTCCTCCAAAATACTTATAATGTTCTATTCCATCACATAATGATTCTCAGGTGAATCATATATGATTAACAACTCTACCATGTAAGTAATCATATTTTATTCATACTTCTCTTCCTTAATTATCTCCCATGATTGACTCATCATGGTCTATACTACCTCATATGACTCATAGTTATCACTTACTATCAATTGTTTCACATGTCTAGATAGTTTTACTTACTCATTACTTAACTTGGTCTACATCTTCTATTAGGATATCTTAATTATCTTCATCAATTGATATAACTCCTATTACCAGTCTGGATAACTCTTACTTAACTATAACATGTGTTGGTACACATCTTCCAATAGGATATCTTCCTTATGGTTGTATCCTCTCTTTGGAAAATCATGTGTTGTATACCAATTGTGATCTACTCATCTACTGCTTTAAGAATGAAAAGGTGTGCTACCTGTCTGAGATTAGCTAACTAACTTCACTTAGGAAAGATAGGTAGGAAAAGTTGACTCAAGTGTGTCAGGATTATTCTCAAGTGAATATCCATCTCAAGTCATAAGAAGAATTTGGTTTAGCTAAAACAACTTCCTATAGACACTACCATTCCTATAGGTCTCCTTTAAAGGGTTTTAATCCTAGGGTCAAAGCATTTGCTCTGATACCAACTGTGGTGACCCGGCATACCACTGCATGGTGTAGTATGCAAGTCTGATATAACACCAATGAAACACCATTCCACTAGTGTTATATCGCTCAGAGTGGTACAACAGAAACATATGCGGGTCCAAGGCATGTCTATAGAATTACATACAAACTCTGTTACATAATATCATCATAGCCTCCTACTTTACAATGAGGTAAAACTGCAAATAAACTCCAGAAGATCGACTCGTAGTCTAATCCTAACACGAACTCTATTTGTAGAGTATTTACTAGCTACGAGAGGCTATGAATAGATTCTAGCTAAGTAGGAGCTATGTTTAGGAAGCTAGTTCCCTTCTATGGCTAATCTAGGTTTTCTCCTTGTTGGATGTAGTATTTGACTCTTCGACGGGGTCCTGTCCCTTGAAGTTGTTGTTGACTCCTCGGCCTTCGAGTTGCATTGTAGATCCTCCTTCGATGCCTCCATATCTAAGCAGGGGATTTAAGAGTGGGATGAGTACGAGCGTACTCAACAAGTTCATTATAGGAAAGAGGTGTTTAATGCACTAGCTACAACATTAGACTAGAAAGTCTAATACTAATGCAAGTTTTCATAACCATTTCTTCAAAAGGTTGCTTTTATTCGAGAAGAACTATGTCCGTCGGCCTTCACCGGTTTACTAGAACTTCATGGAGCTCCTTTCCGGCCGCGTTCGCAGATTCCATATCCCGGAACGGGGAGTGACGAGTCACGGTTCATTACACTCTGCGAGAGGTGTGTTGCTTTACCCATAAGAGATCTTAACCTTGGTGCCAACCGGGTGATCTTCCCGTCCACACTTCCTATGGTGTGAGGCCCGGTATAAGGTCTAGCCAATCATGTTCCTCCGCTACCTCGAACACCCACCCTTTGTTGCATACCCCGACCACTGGGTCCTCGCCGGTCCCATTATTCCCACTCACGGGTGGACCCCGACCACGACAACGAGTTTGGGACTCGTTAACCAAACTCCTTCGCCGGTAGCTGCAACCCATCATAGACCGCAATACCGTGGGTACTTAAGGCTTCCCCAGCCTACCGCTTGTTCTTCGAGCGACAAGTGTCTACGGACTATGCCGTGGGGACTTAAGGCTTCCCCAGCCTACCGCTTGCCCTGACAGATACAAGTGTCTACGTTAAAGCGCATCCGTTGATGAACGAGAGGTGGAAACACTTTTGACTACTCCGTCCCACTCCGGATCTTATGGTTAACACGGGTATTACGGCACAAGAATCACTGGACGACATTTGTTGTTTAATCCTAGATGGATATAAACCCTTGCAATGGAACCTCCACCATATCAACACAATCCATGGTTCCATTGCCCACTGCTGGCGTGTAGTTGACGTGGGAGTTAGAAATCTTTGTGGTGTAGCTTTTCTTCAGTTCCCCGGCAACGGCGCCAGAAAATATGCTTGATACGCGTACATCACGCGTCCGTTGGGAACCCCAAGAGGAAGGTGTGATGCGTACAACGGCAAGTTTTCCCTCAGAAAGAAACCAAGGTTTATCGAACCAGGAGGAGCCAAGAAGCACGTTGAAGGTTGATGGCGGCGGGATGTAGTGCGGCGCAACACCAGGGATTCCGGCGCCAACGTGGAACTCTGCACAAAACAACCAAAGTACTTTGCCCCAACGAAACAGGTGAGGTTGTCAATCTCACCGGCTTGCTGTAACAAAGGATTAGATGTATAGTGTGGATGATGATTGTTTGCGAGAAAACGATGAGAACAAGTATTGCGAGTAGATTGTATTCGATGTAAAAGAATGGACCGGGGTCCACAGTTCACTAGAGGTGTCTCTCCCATAAGATAAATAGCATGTTGGGTGAACAAATTATAGTCGGGCAATTGACAAATAAAGAGGGCATAACGATGCACATACATGATATGATGAATATTGTGAGATTTAATTGGGCATTACGACAAAGTACATAGACCGCTATCCAGCATGCATCTATGCCTAAAAAGTCCACCTTCGGGTTATCGTCCGAACCCCTTCCGGTATTAAGTTGCAAAACAACGAGACAATTGCATTAAGTATGGTGCGTAATGTAATCAATAACTACATCCTCGGACATAGCATCAATGTTTTATCCCTAGTGGCAACGAGCACATCCACAACCTTAGAACTTTACGTCACTCGTCCCGGATTTAATGGAGGCATGAACCCACTATCGAGCATAAATACTCCCTCTTGGAGTTAAGAGTAAAAACTTGGCCGAGCCTCTACTAATAACGGAGAGCATGCAAGATCATAAACAACACATAGGTAATAGATTGATAATCAACATAACATAGTATTCTATATCCATCGGATCCCGACAAACACAACATATAGAATTACAGATAGATGATCTTGATCATGTTAGGCAGCTCACAAGATCCGACAATGAAGCACATGAGGAGAAGACGACCATCTAGCTACTGCTATGGACCCATAGTCCGGGGGTGAACTACTCACTCATCACTCCGGAGGCGACCATGGCGGTGAAGAGTCCCCCGGGAGATGATTCCCCTCTCCGGCAGGGTGCCGGAGGTGATCTCCAGAATCCCCCGAGATGGGATTGGCGGCGGCGGCGTCTCAGTAAGGTTTTCCGTATCGTGGCTCTCGCACTACAAGAAAAGTTCTGATAGACAACGTCTCAAAATCGTCCGCTAAGGGGTATTTTTCGTCGCCTATGGGCCTAACCCGACGATATGGGTTCTGTTGTCGAAACTGCGTCAGGCAAAGTCCTACGACGATTTTTTCGGTCCGTCGCGCTTGGGCGCCCTTCCGCCACGGAAAATCGGACCGTTGCCCAAGTGTTTCCGGGAGCCCGTTGACTCGCCGACGTCATGCAAGCCGACACGTGGCGGACGCCGTTAGCCGGCACTTAACGGCGTTAGCCGGCTGAAACCCCGTGGTAGATGGTAGGCCCACACGAGGCACTGCCACGTCTTAGCGAGCCGCCCATTAAGTTTGCGGGCGGGCCAGCTGACTTAATTTGACCGGTCAACTATATAGCTGGGCTGGTCCATTAGTTACGTGGGCCGGGCCTAACCTCTAAGGTTGGCTGGTCAAAACTTTAATGGGCCGGCCCACTAAGCATGTGGGCCGGGCCGAATGCACTCGATTGACCGGTTAACATGCAAAAGGGCCGGCCCACAAGACATGTGGGACCCACTTTCCTGGTATCGGGCCGGCACATTTAAAAAGTGGGGTCCACATTAAAGCAACTGGGCCGGCCCAAGAAGTTCTCGGGCCGGCCCAATTAGCATGTGGGTCCCACGTTCACGCTATCGGACCGCCCATTTAGTACGTGGGGTCCACATTTTATCAAATGGTATGGCCCAACAAGCCAGTGGGCCGGGCCAAAAGCACCGGTGGGTCCCACTTTCCTGTTAAAGGGCCGGCCCGTTTAGTATGTGGGGTCCACCATATAGCAAGTGGGCCGGCCCAACAAGATAGTGGGCGGGCCAAAAACACGAGTGGGTCCCACTTTCCGGTTAAAGGGCTGGCCCATTTAGTATGTGGGGTCCACCATATAGCAAGTGGGCCGGCCCAACAAGATAGTGGGCCGGGCCAAAACACTGGTGGGTCCCACTTTCCTATTAACGGGCCGGCCCATTTAGTATGTGGGGTCCACCGTACAGCAAGTGGGCCGGCCCAACACGCTAGTGGGCCGGCCCAACACGCTAGTGGGCCGGGCCAAAACACAGGTGGGTCCCACTTTCCTGTCAAAGGGCCGGCCCATTTAGTATGTGGGGTCCACCATATAGTAAGTGGGCCGGCCCAACACGCTAGTGGGCCGGGCCAAAAACACAGGTGGGTCCCACTTTCGTCTTAAAGGGCCGACCCGTTTAGTATGTGGGGACCACCACAAAAGCAATTGGGCTGGCCCAACTAGTTAGTGGGCCGGCCCAGTGGTGGGTGGGGTCCACCTTAAAGCAAGTGGGCCGGCCCAATAAAAGTGTGGGGTCCACAGTAAATCAAGTGGGCTGGCCCAATAAGTAAGTGGGCCAGCCCGTTTAGTTGCTGTTTATATGCCGGCGTAAAAGGCGCTTTAGGATTTTGCGGGCCGGCACGTATGTGATTTCGCTTAATTGGGCCGTTTAAGGGATGGGAATTCGTGATTTAGATACGAGAATATTTACGCGGCATTGATTTACGTCGGATAGCCTCACTTACCACAAGCACCAAAGAAAAAATGCGCGAAAGAACTATAAAAACTAACTAAATATTACATCAGTCGCAAGGCATTGAAAAAATATTACGGAACCCGAGAGAAATTGAATGGTAATTAAACCTAGCAATACAATGAAGGGATGCGGCAATCTTTTAAGTTGTCCATGCGGCACCTATATACGAAACAAAGACATTACAAGTTAAGACGACAACAATGGAAAGGCAAAGACACTACAATATTGTTTGCCAAAGAATTTGGAACTCATCATTTCGTCGTTATAACAAGATCATTGTAATGCGCACAATAAGCAAACAAAGAGTGCATGCCGCATACCAACAGCCAATATAACGAGCATGTTAGAATGAAACGACGAGACTTACTACTTGTCGAGTCCCATGCAAACCAACATGTTCGGGGAGTACAAAATTGGCATGAACAACATAGTAGCGAGGCTATAAATTTTGTAACAACGGCCGAGCAAGATGAAGTTATGATGGCTACATCTACGGAAGCAGGGAATGTAAAGCAAAAATAGAAGTTACGATAGCAAAAGCTAAAGAGGAGGGAATGTGAACCAACATGTGCCAAGTGCAATTACTTCATTTTGGCCGTGAACTAAATAATACTCCTGAACTTATAGTGAAGGGGATGCAAATCAAGATGTTTCGGGATATAAACTTGTAATGAGCAACACATAGAGGATAGTTAATGCTGGAGCTTAGGATGGACCGAGATACAAAATATAGTGGGATCACCTGTGAACTTGTATAAGAGGGAATGCAAACCAATATGTTCAGCTTTCCATATGTGAGCGTCATGCCAAGTGAGAGAAACAAGTCAATAATGCAGCTTTTGAAGAACAAGATGGCACGCAAAATTATTATCTAGTAGTATGACAAGTTTATTTGTACTACAGGCTAGATAGCAGAGTGATAGCATGCCAAACTAAGTCCTTACTTTGTTAGCTTACAATGAAGTAGATACAAAACAATGGCATCACCTGTAGTACATGGAATGCAAGCCAACATGTTCACGGAGTAAAAAATTGGCACAAACAACATAGTAGCAGGCCATAATTTTTGTAACAACGGCTGAGCAAGATAAAGTTATGATGGCTAGATCTACGAAGCAGGGAATGTAAACCAAATATAGAAGTTACGATGCCAAAAGCTATAGAGCGGGGAATGCGAACCAACATGTGCAATTACTTAAAATTGGCCATGAACTAAATAATAGCGAGGATGTTACTATAATACCTATAATTTTTGTAACAACGATTGCGCAAGATAGAAGTTATGATGGCTACATCTACGGAGCGGGGAATGCAAACCAAAATGTTCAATCGCTTAAAGTTAGCAATGAAGTAGAAAATAGCAACGTGTTACGGTCATAGCTAGGAATGAACTAAAAGAGCTTCAGACAAACAAGCATCTGAACCCAGAACATGGCGCTAAAACAAGGGACTTACATTAGGAGAAGCACTCGTGGGAGTCACGGCAGATCTTCACGGGGTTGATAGATCCGGTGATGAAGTACGCTACATGTGCTACTTGGGGTTGGAGAGACGGCCATTACACTTCATGGTTACTCATCTCATCTGCAAAAAAGTAACGGCGCGTCGTTAGCACAAACAGGTTCCCCCAAGATTAAACAAGAACTTGCAGGCAAGCAATAGAAAAGCGACAGTAGAAGAGTTTAGATCATGCACGGCGCCGGTGAAGCAAGATCCGGTTCATGCACAGCGGTGTCGGTGAGCAAGATACGATGCGGTGGACGGCGGATCCGGCGAAGCGGCTCCGGTGGGGTGGACGATACCGCAGCTGAAGCGACTGCGGTAGACTGCTGGATGAGCATATGGTTTCGAGGTTCGGCGGGGATGATCCGGTCCGGTTGATGACGGCGTCGATGAAGCGGCTCCGGCGGGCGGCCGGATGACGAGGATCGCGAGGGCTCGGGTAGGCCAGGGAAGTCCGGCGGGGATGTTGCGGTGCGGTGGTCGTGGAGGTGGGAGAGAGGGACTTGGGAAGTTCCGGTGGGTGGTCTGAAGGAAATGTATTTTTTTTGGGAGGGTTTCCTGGGCTAGGGAGGTGGTGATCCAAAAAATGACGGGCAGACCCCCCCACCAACCGACTTTGCTGGCATCTCCACAGGGGTAGAATAGGAATTTGGTAATGTCCCAGGTTTAGAGACGATCGAGGGGTAGATTTTAGAAAGGGATGTGCATTGCATAGTAAATTCTGGGGAAATTTCGCGCTTTTAAACAAAAACTACATCGAAGGGGGACAAGTTTCTCTCTCGACACCTTACAGGGTTAGGGTTTCGAGAGTGCGACAAACTTGTAACTCACCTAATTAAATTAGGGTTTTGAGAAGAGAGAAGAGTATTGCGTTACAACTTAAGTTGCATGATTGAATTCAAACACAAGAACTTTTGAATTTCAAATTTAAACATAATATGAATATCTCATAATTCAAAATTGAGGTAATTCATTAAACAAATATGAATAATCAAAGAATATAAACATCACATTTATTTAGTAAAGCTCAATAGGGAAACTTTGAGCTTTATTAATAATCACACAAGATACAATGTCAATTACAATATTCAGAATTGAAATAAAGGAATTACTTACAACTCATTACACAAAATGGGATAAATAGAAAAAGAAGATAAAATAAGAGTACAAGTATGAATCTATCCTAAATACTACAATGTGAATATCATCTAATCTTGAGCTTGAAGATCATCTTGGTCATCACTTTGTTCCTGCACACAAGCACAACAAAGAAAGAAATTATGCCAAGTGGCATTGCCACTTGGCGAGGTTAGCAAATAATGGAAATGAAGAGGATATGATCAAGTTTCTGCAGAGCCAATCCTCTCAAAGCCCAAGTGCAAAGCATCCGGTGTACACACACACAGACCTGCTCACAAGGCCGTGTGCATGCAACACACACACACAACACGGTGAGGAGTCACCAACACATGCCGGGCCGTGCTGTCGACCATAGAAGCTAGGGCCAGCCATATAAAAGCTTTTTCACGGCAAACCCTAGGCTGCTCATCGGCGAGAATCTCCAAAGGGTAAGAACTAGCAAGAACAGCTCAAGAACACCAAGAACGGGTGAACAGACGAGAGCTGTCTCACCTATTCCCCATCACCAGAAATCAACCAAGCATCACCAGCAAGTCAGGAGGAGCAGGGCAGGCATAAGATCATCACAGAAGCAAACCTTCTACACCAACAACCTTTCTAGGAGCTGGAGTGAGGTATACCACACAAGAGCCTGAGCAAGATCATATCTTGCTCATACTTAAGCATGCTTGCATCACGAGGAGCACGGAAGGGTAGAAAACCCTGGGGTATCATCATTTGGTTACTAAACCAATTGGTGCCGACAAGTACAACCAAGGCTAAAAGGAAAATAAACCGGGGAACAACTGGTTGTGACAACATAGTGTCAAAACTAGAGAAATCCGAGCATGGATTTACTCCTTGCGACCATTCGGAATCACAAAGCACCTATTGACCTAGCTAAACCATCGGATTGACGAGGCAACATGTGCCTATCCTAATTATCAACATCAAGGCTACTGGAAATTCACTAAGTGACTAGCCAGTGAGCATCTATCCATCACAGAAAGCCACCAAATAGGGGAGCCATCCCAGGGCAGCACATGAATACTGCCAGGATCACCTCAACCACTTAACCAATTCCAACAAAGAAGCCATGCACAGATATCATCACCCAGTAGGGTTCAAAAGGAGGGCTAGGGTACACAACCAAGTGTTGGCATCCATCTAACCCTACCAAACTCAATGAAATGATCATAAGCTGCAGAGCGAGTTCACATCAATTATCCATGTGATTAAGCCAAACTAGACGAGATAATT
>NC_061509.1:87995686-88123299 GCF_022539505.1 Lolium rigidum
TTATGTGCATGGTTGTCAGCATTGTGGCATTTTCTGAACTAACCTGCATTATCACGATGCCAAGAGCCGCTTGTCATCGCTTTTGGCTTGCGCAAATCCTAGTAACGAAATATTCTCGGAATTGGACGAAATCAAGACCCGGGGTCCTATTTTGCCACGAAGCTTCCGGAAGACCGAAGAGGAGTCGAAGTGGGGCCACGAGGGGCCGCCACCATAGGGCGGCGCGGCCCAGGTCTTGGCCGTGCCGACCTATGGTGTGGGGCCCCCGTGTGGCCCCCCACGTTGCCCTTCCGCCTACTTAAAGCCTCCGTCGCGAAACCCCTGAGGCGAAAAACCACGATACGGAAAACCTCACCGAGACGCCGCCGCCGCCAATCCCATCTCGGGGATTCTCGGAGATCTCCTCCGGCACCTCGCCGGAGAGGGGATTCATCTCCCGGAGGACTCTACACCGCCATGGTCGCCTCCGGAGTGATGAGTGAGTAGTTCACCCCTGGACTATGGGTCCATAGCAGTAGCTAGATGGTTGTCTTCTCCTCATTGTGCTTCATTGTTGGATCTTGTGAGCTGCCTAACATGATCAAGATCATCTATCCGTAATACTCTATGTTGTGTTTGTCGGGATCCGATGGATAGAGAATACCATGTTATGTTAATTATCAAGTTATTACATATGTGTTGTTTATGATCTTGCATGCTCTCCGTTATTAGTAGAGGCTCTGGCCAAGTTTTTGCTCTTAACTCCAAGAGGGAGTATTTATGCTCGATAGTGGGTTCATGCCTCGCATTGACACCGGGACAGATGACGTAAAGTTCTAAGGTTGTGTTGTGCTCGTTGCCACTAGGGATAAAACATTGGCGCTATGTCTAAGGATGTAGTTGTTGATTACATTACGCACCATACTTAATGCAATTGTCCGTTGCTTTGCAACTTAATACCGGAAGGGGTTCGGATGATAACCTCGAAGGTGGACTTTTTAGGCATAGATGCGGTTGGATGGCGGTCTATGTACTTTGTCGTAATGCCCAATTAAATCTCACTATACTTATCATGACATGTATGTGCATTGTTATGCCCTCTCTATTTGTCAATTGCCCGACTGTAATTTGTTCACCCAACATGCTTTTATCTTATGGGAGAGACACCTCTAGTGAACTGTGGACCCCGGTCCATTCTTTTATACTGAAATACAAATCTGCCGCAATACTTGTTTTACTGTTTTCTTGCAAACAATCATCTTCCACACAATACGGTTAATCCTTTGTTACAGCAAGCCGGTGAGATTGACAACCTCACTGTTTCGTTGGGGCAAAGTACTTTGGTTGTGTTGTGCAGGTTCCACGTTGGCGCCGAATCTCCGGTGTTGCGCCGCACTACATCCCGCCGCCATCAACCTTCAACGTGCTTCTTGGCTCCTCCTGGTTCGATAAACCTTGGTTTCTTTCTGAGGGAAAACTTGCTGCTATGCGCATCATACCTTCCTCTTGGGGTTCCCCAACGAACGTGTGAAATACACGCCATCAATAGCACAATGAGGAGAAGACAACCATCTAGCTACTGCTATGGAGCCATAGTCCAGGGGTGAACTACTCACACATCGATCCGGAGGCGATCATGGCGATGAAGAGACCTCCGGGAGATGATTCCCCTCTCCGGCAGGGGTGCCGGAGGCGATCTCCCGAATCCCCCGAGATGGGATTGGCGGCGGCGTCTCCGGAAGGTTTTCCGTATCGTGGCTCTCGGTACTGGGGGTTTCGCGACGAAGGCTTTAAGTAGGCGGAAGGGCAGGTCAGGAGGCGTCACGGGGGACCCACACGCTAGGGCCGCGCGGGCCCCCCTTAGGCCGCGCCGCCCTAGAGTGGCGGCGCCCCGTGGCCCCACTTCGTATCTCCTCCGGTCTTCTGGAAGCTTCGTGGAAAAATAAGCCCCTGGGCGTTGATTTCGTCCAATTCCGAGAATATTTCCTTACTAGGATTTCTGAAACCAAAAACAGCAGTAAACAAAGAATCGGCTCTTCGGCATCTCGTCAATAGGTTAGTGCCGGAAAATGCATAATAATGACATATAATGTGTATAAAACATGTGAGTATCATCATAAAAGTAGCATGGAACATGAGAAATTATAGATACGTTTGGGACGTATCAGACACAAATGGCATGGTTATTGGCTCAAGGATTTGGATGCACGAGAAGAATTCCTCTCAATACAAGGCTAGGCTAGCAAGGTTGTTTGAAGCAAACTCAAGTACAAAACGGTGCAACAAAGCTCACATATGAACATATTGTAAGTATTATAAGACTTTACATTGTCTCCTTGTTGTTCAAACACCTTAACCAGAAAATATCTAGACTCTAGAGAAAAACAATCATGCAAACCAAATTTTAACAAGCTCTATGTAGTTCTTCATTAATGGGTGCAAAGTACATGATGCAAGAGCTTAGACATGATCTATATGAGCACAACAATTGCCAAGTATCACATTATTCAAGACATTATACCATTTACCACATGCAGCATTTTCTGTTTCCAACCATATAACAATGAATGAAGTAGTTCAACCTTCGCAATGAACATTAAAGATAAAGCTAAGAACATATGTGTTCATACGAAACAGCGGAGCGTGTATCTCTCCCAAACGAAGAATGCTAGGATCCCATTTTATTCAAACAAAAACAAAAACAAAAACAAACAGACGCTCCAAGTAAAGCACATAAGATGTGACGGAATAAAAATATAGTTTCACTAGAGGTGACTCGATAAGTTGTCGATGAAGAAGGGATGCCTTGGGCATCCCCAAGCTTGGATGCTTGAGTCTTCTTAAAATATGCAGGGATGAACCACGGGGGCATCCCCAAGCTTAGAATTTTCACTCTTCTTGATCATATTGTATCATCCTCCTCTCTTGACCCTTGAAAACTTCCTCCACACCAAACTCAAAACAAATTCGTTGGAGGGTTAGTGCATAATTGAAAATTCATATATTCAGATGTGACATAATCATTCTTAACACTTCTGGACATTGCACAAAGCTACTGAAAGTTAATGGAACAAAGAAATCCATCGAACATAGCAAAATAGGCAATGCGAAATAAAAGGCAGAATCTGTCAAAACAGAACAGTCCTAAAAGACGAATTTTTTAGAGGCACCAGACTTGCTCAAATGAAAATTCCCAAATTGAATGAAAGTTGCGTACATATCTGGGGATCACGCACGTAAATTGGCAGATTTTTCTAAATTTTCTACAACAGGGGCGGCTCAATTTCGTGACAGCAAGAAATCTATTCCTGCGCAGTAATCCAAATCTAGTATTGACTTTACTATCAAAGACTTTACTTGGCACAACAATGCAATAAAATAAAGATAAGGAGAGGTTGCTACAGTAGTAACAACTTCCAAGACTCAAATATAAAATAAAGTGCAGAAGTAAAATAATGGGTTGCCTCCCATAAGCTCTTTTCTTTAACGCCTTTCAGCTAGGCGCAGAAAGTGTGTATCAAGTATTATCAAGAGACGAAGCATCAACAGAGGGGTTTGGAGTTTTCTCAACTATGTATTTTATCTTATCTATGTAAGTTTCAGAGGCTCCTTTTTCATTATTCTTAGGCTTGCTATCCTCATCAAACAAATTTTCAGGAATAAGCCAACCATAGTTATTTTCTAGAGCTTCATGCATTCCTAGGAGCTTGCAAGGTATTGATGTCTTAATCTCCCCACCATCATTAACATTATTAGTGTAATTTATTCTATCTTTTTCCATTTTTTCAAGGATATTAGCAAAGTTAGTATAAGAGCCAAGCATCTTATATTTAATAAAGACCTTTCTAGCCTCTCTTGCTACTCCACCAAATTCTTTAAGAAGGGTTTCTAAGACAAAATCTTTCTTTTCTCCTTCCTCCATATCACAGAGTGTAAGAAACATGTGTTGAATTATAGGATTGAGATTAACAAATTTAGTTTCCAACATGTGTACTAAAGAAGCAGCAGCAATTTCATAAGTAGGAGCAAGTTCTCCAAGTGTCTATCTTCAAAATCTTCAGCTGTACTAACATGAGTGAAAAAATCTTCTATATTGTCTCTTCCAATTATAGACCCTCGTCCTACCGGTATGTCTTTCAGAGTGAACTTAGGAGGAAACATGATGAAATAAATGAAAGGTAAATAAAGTAAATGCAAGTAACTAATTTTTTGTGTTTTTAATATAGAGAACAAGACAGTAAATAAAGTAAAACTAGCAACTAATTTTTTTGTATTTTTGATATAAGAGCAAACAAAGCAGTAAATAAAATAAAGTAAAACAAAGCAAGACAAAAACAAAGTAAAGAGATTGGATGTGGGAGACTCCCCTTGCAGCGTGTCTTGATCTCCCCGGAAACGGCGCCGGAAAAGAGCTTGATGGCGTGTAAGACACACGTCCGTTGGGAACCCCAAGAGGAAGGTGTGATGCGCACAGCAGCAAGTTTTCCCTCGTAAGAAACCAAGGTTATCGAACCAGTAGGAGTCAAGGAACACGTGAAGGTTGTTGGTGGCGGAGTGTAGTGCGGCGCAACACCGGGGATTCCGGCGCCAACGTGGAACCTCGCACAACACAATCAAAGTACTTTGCCCCAACGTAATAGTGAGGTTGTCAATCTCACCGGCTTGCTGTAAACAAAGGATTAGATGTATAGTGTGGATGATGATGGTTGTTTGCGAAGAACAGTAAAGAACAATTGCAGTAGATTGTATTTCAAATGTAAAGAATTGGACCGGGGTCCACAGTTCACTAGTGGTGTCTCTCCCATAAGATAAACAGATGTTGGGTGAACAAATTACAGTTGGGCAATTGACAAATAAAGAAGGCATAACAATGCACATACATATATCATGATGAGTACTATGAGATTTAATCGGGGCATTACGACAAAGTACATAGACCGCTATCCAAAGCATGCATCTATGCCTAAAAATTCCACCTTCGGAGTTATCATCCAAACCCCTTCTAGTATTAAGTTGCAAACAACAGTGCAATTGCATTAAGTATGGTGCGTAATGTAATCAACACAAATATCCTTAGACAAAGCATCGATGTTTTATCCCTAGTGGCAACAGCACATCCACAACCTTAGAGGTTGTCGTCACTCCCCGCATTCAATGGAGGCATGAACCCACTATCGAGCATAAATACTCCCTCTTGGAGTTACAAGTATCAACTTGGCCAGAGCCTCTACTAGCAACGGAGAGCATGCAAGAACATAAACAACATATATGATAGATTGATAATCAACTTGACATAGTATTCAATATTCATCGGATTCCAACAAACACAACATGTAGGATTACAAATAGATGATCTTGATCATGATAGGCAGCTCACAAGATCTAACATGATAGCACAATGAGGAGAAGACAACCATCTAGCTACTGCTATGGACCCATAGTCCAGGGGTGGACAACTCACACATCGATCCGGAGGAGATCATGGTGATGAAGAGACCTCCGGGAGATGATTCCCCTCTCCGGCAGGGTGCCGGAGGCGATCTCCTGAATCCCCCGAGATGGGATTGGCGGCGGCGGCGTCTCCGGAAGGTTTTCCGTATCGTGGCTCTCGGTACTGGGGTATTCGCGACGAAGGCTTTAAGTAGGCGGAAGGGCGGAGTCGGAGGAGTCACGGGGGCCCCACACGCTAGGGCCGCGCGGGCCCCCTCTAGGCCACGCCTCCCTAGTGTGGCGGCGCCCCGTGGCCCTACTTCGTATCTCCCTCGGTCTTCGTGGAAAAATAGGCCCCTGGGCGTTGATTTCGTCCAATTCCGAGAATATTTCCTTACTAGGATTTCTGAAACCAAAAACAGCAGAAAACAAAGAATCGGCTCTTCGGCATCTCGTCAATAGGTTAGTGCCGGAAAATGCATAATAATGACATATAATGCGTATAAAACATGTGAGTATCATCATAAAAGTAGCATGGAACATAAGAAATTATAGATACGTTTGGGACATATCAGACACAAATGGCATGGTTATTGGCTCAAGGATTTGGATGCACGAGAAGAATTCCTCTCAATACAAGGCTAGGCTAGCAAGGTTGTTTGAAGCAAACTCAAGTACAAAACGGTGCAGCAAAGCTCACATATGAACATATTGTAAGTATTATAAGACTTTACATTGTCTCCTTGTTGTTCAAACACCTTAACCAGAAAATATCTAGACTCTAGAGAAACAATCATGCAAACCAAATTTTAACAAGCTCTATGTAGTTCTTCATTAATGGGTGCAAAGTACATGATGCAAGAGCTTAGACATGATCTATATGAGCACAACAATTGCCAAGTATCACATTATTCAAGACATTATACCATTTACCACATGCAGCATTTTCTGTTACCAACCATATAACAATGAATGAAGTAGTTCAACCTTCGCAATGAACATTAAAGATAAAGCTAAGAACATATGTGTTCATACGAAACAACGGAGCGTGTCTCTCTCCCAAACGAAGAATGCTAGGATCCCATTTTATTCAAACAAAAACAAAAACAAAAACAAACGAGACGCTCCAAGTAAAGCACATAAGATGTGACGGAATAAAAATATAGTTTCACTAGAGGTGACTCGATAAGTTGTCGATGAAGAAGGGATGCCTTGGGCATCCCCAAGCTTGGATGCTTGAGTCTTCTTAAAATATGCAGGGATGAACCACGGGGGCATCCCCAAGCTTAGAATTTTCACTCTTCTTGATCATATTGTATCATCCTCCTCTCTTGACCCTTGAAAACTTCCTCCACACCAAACTCAAAACAAATTCGTTGGAGGGTTAGTGCATAATTGAAAATTCATATATTCAGATGTGACATAATCATTCTTAACACTTCTGGACATTGCACAAAGCTACTGAAAGTTAATGAAACAAAGAAATCCATCAAACATAGCAAAATAGGCAATGCGAAATAAAAGGCAGAATCTGTCAAAACAGAACAGTCCGAAAAGATGAATTTTTTAGAGGCACCAGACTTGCTCAAATGAAAATTCCCAAATTGAATGAAAGTTGCGTACATATCTGAGGATCACGCACGTAAATTGGCAGATTTTTCTAAATTTTCTACAGCAGGGGCGGCTCAATTTCGTGACAAGCAAGAAATCTGTTCCTCGCTGAGTAATCCAAATCTAGTATTGACTTTACTATCAAAGACTTTACTTGGCACAACAATGCAATAAAATAAAGATAAGGAGAGGTTGCTACAGTAGTAACAACTTCCAAGACTCAAATATAAAATAAAGTGCAGAAGTAAAATAATGGGTTGTCTCCCATAAGCTCTTTTCTTTAACGCCTTTCAGCTAGGCGCAGAAAGTATGTATCAAGTATTATCAAGAGACGAAGCATCAACAGAGGGGTTTGGAGTTTTCTCAACTATGTATTTTATCTTATCTATGTAGGTTTCAGAGGCTCCTTTTTCATTATTCTTAGGCTTGCTATCCTCATCAAACAAATTTTCAGGAACAAGCCAACCATAGTTATTTTCTAGAGCTTCATGCATTCCTAGGAGCTTGCAAGGTATTGATGTCTTAATCTCCCCACCATCATTAACATTATTAGTGTAATTTATTCTATCTTTTTCCATTTTTTCAAGGATACTAGCAAAGTTAGTATAAGAGCCAAGCATCTTATATTTAATAAAGACCTTTCTAGCCTCTCTTGCTACTCCACCAAATTCTTTAAGAAGGGTTTCTAAGACAAAATCTTTCTTTTCTCCTTCCTCCATATCACAGAGTGTAAGAAACATGTGTTGAATTATAGGATTGAGATTAACAAATTTAGTTTCCAACATGTGTACTAAAGAAGCAAGACAGCAATTTCATAAGTAGGAGCAAGTTCTCCAAGTGTCTATCTTCAAAATCTTCAGCTGTACTAACATGAGTGAAAAAATCTTCTATATTATCTCTTCCAATTATAGACCCTCGTCCTACCGGTATGTCTTTCAGAGTGAACTTAGGAGGAAACATGATGAAATAAACGAAAGGTAAATAAAGTAAATGCAAGTAACTAATTTTTTGTGTTTTTAATATAGAGAACAAGACAGTAAATAAAGTAAAAGTAGCAACTAATTTTTTTGTATTTTTGATATAAAAGCAAACAAAGCAGTAAATAAAATAAAGTAAAACAAAGCAAGACAAAAACAAAGTAAAGAGATTGGATGTGGGAGACTCCCCTTGCAGCGTGTCTTGATCTCCCCGGCAACGGCGCCAGAAAAAGAGCTTGATGGCGTGTAAGACACACGTCCGTTGGGAACCCCAAGAGGAAGGTGTGATGCGCACAACAGCAAGTTTTCCCTCAATAAGAAACCAAGGTTATCGAACCAGTAGGAGTCAAGGAACACGTGAAGGTTGTTGGTGGCGGAGTGTAGTGCGGTGCAACACCGGGGATTCCGGCGCCAACGTGGAACCTGCACAACACAATCAAAGTACTTTGCCCCAACGTAACGAGTGAGGTTGTCAATCTCACCGGCTTGCTCGTAAACAAAGGATTAGATGTATAGTGTGGATGATGATGGTTGTTTGCGAAGAACAAGAAAGAACAATTGCGATAGATTGTATTTCAAATGTAAAGAATTGGACCGGGGTCCACAGCTCACTAGTGGTGTCTCTCCCATAAGATAAACAGATGTTGGGTGAACAAATTACAGCTTGGGCAATTGACAAATAAAGAAGGCATAACAATGCACATACATATATCATGATGAGTACTATGAGATTTAATCAGGGCATTACGACAAAGTACATAGACCGCTATCCAGCATGCATCTATGCCTAAAAAGTCCACCTTCAGGTTATCATCCAAACCCCTTCTAGTATTAAGTTGCAAACAACAGACAATTGCATTAAGTATGGTCCGTAATGTAATCAACACAAATATCCTTAGACAAAGCATCGATGTTTTATCCCTAGTGGCAACAGCACATCCACAACCTTAGAGGTTGCTCGTCACTCCCCGCATTCAATGGAGGCATGAACCCACTATCGAGCATAAATACTCCCTCTTGGAGTTACAAGTATCAACTTGGTCGAGCCTCTACTAGCAACTGGAGAGCATGCAAGAACATAAACAACATATATGATAGATTGATAATCAACTTGACATAGTATTCAATATTCATCGGATTCCAACAAACACAACATGTAGGATTACAAATAGATGATCTTGATCATGATAGGCAGCTCACAAGATCTAACATGATAGCACAATGAGGAGAAGACAACCATCTAGCTACTGCTATGGACCCATAGTCCAGGGGTGGACTACTCACACATCGATCCGGAGGAGATCATGGTGATGAAGAGACCTCTGGGAGATGATTCCCCTCTCCGGCAGGGTGCCGGAGGCGATCTCCTGAATCCCCGAGATGGGATTGGCGGCGGCGGCGTCTCTGGAAGGTTTTCCGTATCGTGGCTCTCGGTACTGGGGTATTCGCGACGAAGGCTTTAAGTAGGCGGAAGGGCGGAGTCGGAGGAGTCACGGGGGCCCCACACGCTAGGGCCGTGCGGGCCCTCTCTAGGCCACGCCTCCCTAGTGTGGTGGCGCCCCGTGGCCCTACTTCGTATCTCCCTCGGTCTTCGTGGAAAAATAGGCCCCTGGGCGTTGATTTCGTCCAATTCCGAGAATATTTCCTTACTAGGATTTCTGAAACCAAAACACAGTAAAACAAAGAATCGGCTCTTCGGCATCTCGTCAATAGGTTAGTGCCGGAAAATGCATAATAATGACATATAATGCGTATAAAACATGTGAGTATCATCATAAAAGTAGCATGGAACATAAGAAATTATAGATACGTTTGGGACGTATCACCCCCACGCGCCTCTCTCTCCTCTCTCTCCCCTCAAGGTCGCCGGAGCTCCTCCTCCTCGCCGGAGCCGCCCCGTCCGCTCCCTTCCGGAGTTTTTGGGTGGACCGGGTGCTCCTCCTCCCTAGCTCTCATCTCCTCCAAGCGGCTCCTCCAATGGATGGGGGTATGGCTCACAATCCCTAACCCTAGGTGTTGTGTTTTATATGTGCTATTTTATTGGTGGAGATGTTGCCTAGTTGTTTCAAATATTATGTAGTATACTCCTCTAGCATGCTATAAGGCCGATCTGGTCGTAGACGAGTTTTTGATTGCGATTTCCGCAGATCCGCAGGGCCGGATTATCCGGCCCCCGCGCTAGCCGGATTATTCGGCCGGGCCGGATTATCCGCCCCTCGGGGACACCGGATTATCCGGCATGGAGCTTCATCGCTGCTGCAGTGTTGATTCAATCTATCATGTCTAGACTTCTACCGACTTATAGTATGTTTCTAGAGTACATTATTGTATCATGCATGACTTATGAGCATTATCTTCTCTTTGCTATCCGTCTTTGCTTCTCACAGGTAGTGGTTCTCGGGGTACTCGGAGACGCTCAAGGCATGACCGGTCGAGTGATGAATTTGCACCGAATGCGCCTCACAAGTCCTCCGCTGCAAGGCGGAAGAACAAGGCTACTAGGGAAAACTACAAGTCAATGGACATTGTCTCTTATGCAGCAATCCGTATGAAGAACTGGTATGAGGACCTTGAGAGGGATGATGAGATAGAGGGCAAGCGCTTCTGGTGCTTGGAGCAGGAGTTCATCTATAAGGATATATATGAGCCCATGAGGAAAGTGCGACCCATGCAAGCTATCAATGTGGATGATCTGGCAGTCAATGATCATTTTGAGGATGCCATCTGGGTGACTGGTAGGATGGGTTTGCAGGATCTGATGAAGATTCAGTGTGACTACAGTCTAGAGTTGATTAAGCAATTCTTTGCCACTCTTGCCATCAAGAAAGATGATGAGCGCACTATGGAATGGATGTCTGGCTCCACCCATTTGTGTGGCAACCTTGCGCCGGTTTGCCTCTATTCTTGGACTTCCAGCAGCAGGTGGTCTTCGCCTCCATGGTCCTCAGAAGACGGATAAAAATGTGCTTTTTCATCTCTATGACTCGTCTGGGGTGGTTGGTACTACCAAGGGGCTTCTTCCCATCTACAGTCAGGTGCTTTGTTTCCTTCGAGCCACCATTGCTCCTAGTGGTGGCAACAATGATGCACTCCGTGGAGCTTTTTTGGATCTTTTGCACCTCAGCCTTAAGTGTGCTCGTGATAGTAATGAGGACCAAGACTTCTCTCTTGATGTCATGGACTTCATCTTTAATGAGATTCATGATGCCATGGTCTCCCGGACCACCATGCCATATGCACCATATATCCAGCTCCTCATCAACAACTTTGTGGCTATGGATGAAGACTTGAGTCGGTTCCCATTGGAGAAGCACTCTGTCAAGAAGGCATACAAGAAGAAGCCGGTTCCCCATGCTGCCCCTGCTCATGACTCCTTTATGAGAGATGCCCGCTCTAGTGGTTTTGCCCCTGCTCGTCATGCTGATTTTCCTGCCATGAAGAAGCATGTGAAGAAGCTTACTTGGTTTCAGCGCCACATTCTGTGCATGAATATTGAAATCCACAATGAGAACTATGCGGCCAGCCGAGAGCGTTCTGAGATTCACCATACTCAGGCGGTCATCCTTCACAAGCTCAGTGGTGAGCAAGGACCTCCACCTCAGCCTCCAGTTCACCCAGGTTACAGTGAGTGGCTCTTCACAGGTTCCGTGGAATGATCTTGAGGACTGCATTCAGAGGGCCAACTACACTCGCAGCTCTCCTCCTGCCGCTGACACTGAAGATGAAGAGGAAGAGGAACAGGAGTACCAGACCGAAGACGAAGAGGGCTCCGAGTGATCTTCATGGGGCGAGTAGCATCGCGCTTTTCCCCTTTTTGGCGTCTCGATGCCAAAGGGGGAGAAGTGTTCTATTAGGACTTCTCGGGATTTGCATGGTGGTTAGGGCACAAGCATATGCGTTTATCATTCCTTTATTGCTTGTGTCCTTTATGTCGTTTATTTGAACCATTTGGCTTGTTGGTTTGATCGTTTAAAACTACGTGCTTTATGTGGTTGTGAGACATTGTTAAGGTTTTCGGATTTCTATGTTGAGATCAAGGTTATTATAATATGTGTGATGCTATATATCCGGTATAATATATCTCCATATGGGTATGATTTCTATCACCTTATCTCAACTTCATATATGCCTATGTCTCTTGTTTGAGCTCATGTTGGATATCTCTTGTGGTGAGGCACCTCGCACCTATATGTTGTGTATTTGTATTCAAATGCAAATTACTTGTATGCACACATGTAGGGGGAGTGCCTCTATGTTTTGCCAACATGCTTGCTCTATATAGTGATTTTCTTGCAAATCCGTATATTGTCATCAAACACCAAAAATGGGGAGATTGAAAGAACATCTCTCATAATATGTTTTGTGTGTTTGATGTCAATGTATGTGATACTAGAATGTTCGATGAAGTGGTGCAGGATTTATATAGGTACATGAATATAAGTGACTTGTGTGGAAAATCGAGTCAAAAGAAAGCTGGAAGAGTTTCACCAGACCGGATAATCCGGCCCGGATATTTGCAAAATATCCGGCCCCCAAAATTTGGCTAAGGACTCGAGGCAATGTGGCTCAGTACCTCCATGGCATGAGGCCGGATTATTGGCCGGACATTTGGCCGGAATTTCCCCGAGGCCGGATAATCCGGGCCGGATATTTTCGAAATATCCGGCCCCCCAAAAATCGACTAAGGACCAGAGGTGACGCGGCTCAGTAAGGCCCTGGACATGGGCCGGACATTTGGCCGTATTTTTCCCAGGGCCGGATTTTTGGTGGGGGGCGGATTATCCGGCCCCAACTTAGGCCGGATTATCCGGCCCTCGAAGTGTCCAACGACTGGATTTTTTTTTGGGGGGGGGGGGGGGATTTATACCCTCCTTCTTCTACCTTCCTCCTTGCTCAATCATTGCACATAAATCTGCCAAGCCTCACCACCATTAGAGCCACCTCAAGAACTCAAGATTTGCAAGATCTCCTTCCTCCCCCAACCAAAGCTCTTGATCTTTGGAGATTCGAAGGAGAAGACACCGATCTACATCCTCACCGAAGCGATTTACATTTCCCCCTCATTTGTTTGAGGGCCCTCTTTCTAGTGTTTCTCTTTGGATCCCTAGTTGATTTGTGTTGATGTATTGTTGTTGATTGTTGTGTTGTTACAGATTTGGGAGCCTCCAATTCGGTTGTGGATGTGTGCCCCAAGAACTTTGTAAAGTCCCGGTTTCCGCCTCGAGGAAATCCCTTAGTGGAAGTGGGCTAGGCCTTCATGGCGTTGCTCATAGGAGATCTGAGTGAATCCTTCGTGGCTGTTGGTTTGACTTTCGTAGCAACCACACTCCTCCAAACGTAGACGTACCTTCTTGCAAAGAAAGGGAACTACGAGAATCATCTCCGTGTCATCGCGTGCTCCACTCTCGGTTACCTCTATCCTATTCTATCTCCTATATATTGCGTAGCTATATCTTGCTTAGTTGGTAACCTTGTCATATAGGTAAATTCACTTAGTTGCATATCTAGAGAATTTACCTTTGTGTCAAGCCTAAATTGAAAAAGAACTAAAAATTGGTTAGCACCTATTCACCCCCCTCTAGGTGCGGCATACGATCCTTTCAATAACTCTGCAGAATAGTAATTTCTAGTTTTGTGTATTTTTCACTTTTAGAGATCTATACGGAGTCAAATTGACCTGAGATTTTTGAAGCATCATTTTTCATTGGGGCGGCGCTTAGGTGGTGGTGGCGGCGTCTTGTGCAATAAGGTCTCCCCGGCTTCAACCCCATCTCAACGGCAACGTCGAGAGGCTTGTGGGAGTGGTGTGGTCTTCTAGGATTTCATCTGGCTGTGGAGATCTTCGGATCGTCAAGGAGCTTTATCGGCAGTTCTTCCTTCTTCTTCGTCTCTGGGACGAATGTGATCTTTTTGACCCGTTCGGCGACTTCCCATCCACAACCAACAACATCAGGCCGACTCAGTGAGGAGCGACAGCGGCGGCGTGCCGTCGACGCGGTCTGGAGGTTGAAGATGAAGGGCTTATCAAGGATCTCATTGTAATTTTCGTTTTCCTAGGTGCTTTGTATTGTTCGTTGTTTCTTTTAACTAGCAAAGGAAGGCGCGGCGGCACGCCGCGCCCTGAAGATAGTCAGGAATTGAAGAATAACCGATAATTCCATGATAAATTACGATGGTAACAATGACATTCTCGAGTAAGAAATTAAAGAATAAATGATGTTTCTATGTTTAGCTCCGTTCCGTTAGGGATTTGTAGGCGTGGTAGAAACAAGTGGAGGCATGGTAGAAACAGGATTAAGCAATGTGTTCTGCATTCGAAACTAACCATTTTATTGTTGCAAATACGGTCTACTTTACCATGAACCGAACACACATTGATCATAGGAAATAAAAAAATAAGAAAAAGTTATATAGATTACAACATGCAAGTTGAACAGTATCACACATAAAAAAATTGTAATGAAAATTTTACATAAGAACACAAACATATCAAAAGTAAAAAAAAATATTGGACACACGTGGAGCCCTATACACAGATGGAACTGCCATCTACAACACCCTAGAGTTGGCATTTTGAACTGTTTATTTCCTCCAGTAACATGCGCTTAATAGATAAGATCATAGCTGAAGGCAATGAAATCAGGTACATAACACACATGTAGTAGATAAAACTCAAATGAAACAACCAAATGCTAAATGAAACAACCAAATATATCTCGGTACACACATACATGAGTTAAAACCTATAGTTCAGTGGTAGATTAAGCGGTTGATGTTGCTTATCCCATACAAAACAAGGGATGCTCCTGCAGTCTTGCATTTTTAAGGATTCAGCCAATCGAGCAAAAGCAGGCCACATAAGTCACTAAGCCAACCTCGTCATCAGCAATGCTCCCGGCGGATTTCTCGTCGTTGGTGGATGTCCAAGTGCTCGGCAGTGCGGCCGGTATGGTGTGATCCTTGTCAAGGTAGTCTCTCCAGGGTGGCGTCGGGTCCGGAGCCCAACACCTCTGCGGCTCTCGGGTGAGCCTCTCTCATGTCCGATGGTTCGACGCCTTCGAACCGGGCGAGAGGGCAGGGGCCCTCTTCGGCATGAGAACAGAGTTGGTGCTTCCGGTGCTCGGAGTTCCGGCTGTTCTCCTCGGAATCAAGACTACAATTCCGCTCCGGCGAGTGCCTCGCCGTGCCTCCGGTCGGTGTCCTTGGTGTCGAACAGCGGCGGTCCGCACTCCTGCTAGCTTCCTCGCTCGTAGTGCAGTGTTGTAATTCGTTCTGTATGTACCCGTGTATCTGTCCTGCCGTGGTGTGCGTGTGTGGTGTGGTGTCATGTTGTAACTCCTGGCCGGTTGATGGCTTTGTTAATTCAAAGCTGGGCTTTCGAGCCTTCTGTTTAAAAAAAAAATACATAATACCTAGTGATGCAAGACTCAATACCTAGTGATGCAATCACCAATGCGTTCCATCATTATTCCTGAACAATGGCGGTCAAAAGTATAGACTGATTACACAACACATCAGACTGAATGTATTTTACAAAACGCCTTTGTAGAGGCTACCCATTATATGTATGCTTTGGAGGCAACTATCAAATGTGGCAGGTCACCCCGCAGCCACTGATCGCCATCGCAATAACTTAAATGTAAGGCACTCGTTATACAACCGAGTTGTTCGATTTTGAATGCACTAAATAGATCATGAAAGTGCGGGTGTAAGGAAAGACACCGCTTAACCGAGTACATAATATATACATACAATCATTTTTCTTGTGCCCTTCTAGTCATCAGCCCTGACTTTCCCAGTAGTAGTATTCATCGTCGGAAGAAAGAACAATGATCTCCTTTCCCTTGACCAAGGGAGAATGACTTGGAGGACAACTCATTTTCACCATCCGTGAAGTCAGCACTCTTCGCAGTGGTAAGCTTCTCGGTTCTTGCCCGATCGCCGCATCGAGGACCCGTGTGATGGCAATGGCTCCATAACCCAAAGAAAGTAAGGCTCGAATACCATCTGAAAATCAACAACATGACTTCATCAGTGGATAATACTGAGATATAACTAACATACGATTAATTTTCAAGCAAGAAGAGGATCTTATGTCATAGCATGAACCGAACTGCCAATAAGAACAAATAACATAGGTGCAGTATTATCTAGACTAAATATGTCGTCTCTGAAAGTGCATCAGCTCTTGTAGGTGGCTTGAAACATTCGCAACTGTCCACTGCAGATATCTGAAGTTAGTGGTGTAAGCATCATCTTAGTCCTGCAATTAGTATCAAATAATCTATTTTTATTCTGTCCGAACCAGTAGAAATTATTGTGTCAAATGCATAAAAACTTACTACACCCGCATCTAAGAAGAGTACACCTCGTTCAAGATTACATCAGTATGCGCAGCCACATCAACTAATGAACATTTACACTTGCTATCTAGAGATAGTTTACCCAAATCTGTAAGATGTGAGCCATATTCAGGGGTGTTCGAAAATGAGATTTAAAAAGGCATTCTGAGGACATCCAAGGGATTATATGCACCCATAACCAAATCTTTATAAGGATTTACCTACCTCAGCCGTGTGAGTAGGTCAAGATATGAGCATAGTTATTAAATAGCATTCCGAGCGACAACATGCCTAGAGAAAACAAGTGTCAAGGGATTCCTTGAAAATCTTAAATCTTGCAAAAGAGGAATATGTTGCATACATAATCTATTTAACAAATGGGGTTCAATGATCACAAAAACACCTCGTTCATAAAGTATTATATGGGACCGTGAAACTAAGAGTAGAGCCTCTTTGCAGCGCACCTTGCTTCTGCTGTAAGTTTAACTCCAATCCAGAGGCTTTGGTGTTAATTAAATATTGAGCAAAATAAAACTAATGGATGAACTCTACCCTAAAACGATGTCCCTTGTGATGATGCATTATAAAGTAAATCTGTTAGAAGCTTAGAAACAAAAGGTTATTGTTCAGAGGAAACTTGTTTTCCAACTTTTGCAGGATGAAGATAATAACCAAACGATGTCTATGGAACAATCCATAAGGTATCACTACATAAGCAGGTAAGGAGGTCTTACAAATCAAATTGATTGTAACTTTGAGAATACAATGCCTCATAAAATTCCATTTCATTTTTTATCAAATGAGTCTCACCTAAGGTGTAAAAATCTCTTTGCAACTGGTAGAAAGAGTTATTAAATTCATCAAGTACAGCCTTTGGTGGAAGAGCAAGATCTACAGAGTCAGCACATTTTCGTTCGCCTTAGCACTATGCCCTTCAAGACTTTTTCCTTGAGAAGATTCATGGCTCTGTGGCCCTCAAAACTCACTCGAACCATGTAGTAGCAGTCTCGCTATGTACTCCTCCGGTCGTTTTTAATCGACGCGGAGGTGTTCAATGCATGCACGTAGATTAGTGCGAGTGACTGCGTCGATTAACCAGAGGTAGTACTGTTAGAGAATGGCTTTGTGTCAACAGAGCTAATTTCATAAATAAAAATACATAAATATAAGGGACATATCAAACTCTGTAATTGAACTCTTCATTTTCCAGGAGATTAGGGTCGTCAACCAAAATGAAGAAATAAGGACAACGGTAAAATTAGAAAATCAAAGATTGCGTGAAACAACTGCAAGCAGGGAACACACATCAAAAGAAAATGTGTTTTTTCTTTTAATAACCAAAAAGTTGCAGTATATATAACATGGTCTAGGCAAACCAACAATTACTTCACATAACCAAACTGTTTCTGAGCAAATTAACCAAGCACGCCGAAGCATAGTAACATGCTTCCATAGTGGCGATTTAATAAGTAAAGAATCAATTATGTCATCCCTGCTACCTCCTTTAACAACCTGAAATACTTGCTTAAAATCACCACATAAAACCACGAGTTTTCCACCGAAAGGAAGCAAGCTTCGAGAGCTATCATTTACTCGACATATTTTGTGTACGTGCTTTCCAAAGAAACGTTTTAGGCAACGGTCAGGCCTTTAGCAGACGTAAAAGAAGGATTATCGTATTCCCAGTGCTGAGTACACTTTACCAATTTAAGAACAATGGTCTGTTTTTTAACTTCAAGCTTTAAAAAAGTAGAATCATGATATCTGAAATTACACACGAACATTTTCTCGTTGTGATGTCCAAAATGAAAAAAAATACTAAACATTCTCTCTTTTGGGAATGATCCACAGGATTAAGTACCTCCCTAAGAAACCATTAAATTAGGTACCATAGTGTGTACTAAGCACCTATTTATAGTCACTTAGTCAGACTGGAACAAAAGATAGCACCAACACCAAGATATATTAGAGGAGCTACAACCAACCTGAAGCACAAAAGGCAGAACACCAACCTGAACCCCATCAGGCCAAGACAGTACATACATATAAGTGCTGATGATATGGGAACATTGCACTGTGTTGCAGAGCCTACAGCATCCTCCATAGCCGATCCCGTGCAAAGATTCCGGCAAGAGGATCGAGAGAGCACTTTGAAACTAAGTTATTCCAAACTGAGATTTTAGATACCATACAACACATTATGAACGGATTTATAAGGCAGCAGAATAGTTTCCAAGGATGAGAGGTTGGGAGATGTAGGTTACGGAGTAATGCATCAATCTGTTAGCACTCTTTACATCTAACCGGGTATCTATGAAAGCAAAATCCGCACCAAGCTAATTAGTCTTCTCTTTTGCTTCCTGTAACTTAGGCCTACAACAGTTGAGCTACGGATAACCGAACAAAGTAAACAGAGTAATTCATTTTTTTTGCGGAAATGTAAACAGAGCAATTCAGATGATACATTAGGTGATTTGAGTGTAGACCACGATATTAAGCAAATTACCATGTACCGAGCGATGGTATTACCAATTTATTTTGTTCGCAAATTGAAATGTACCTTTCCATCACTAATCAGCTTGTTTTGCCTCATAGCTGTACAGATCCATGTATCCTAATGTTTGATGCAAGACTAAGGTGCATGAAATCCAAACAACTCAATCCGAGTGGAGAGTGGGCAAGGAAAACGAACCGCAACAGCTGCTAAGTTCGCCGGCGCCATCGTCCATGAGGCATGAGATGGCCGCCATACACGGAGGGAAGTAGCCGGATTTCATGGAAGGGGACGTGGACCGCAGCCACACTACCGCGGAGGAAGGCGGCACCCTATGCGCCTACAACAAGTACACCCGCCGCAGACCTTGCAGGACCGGCCTCCACTTCGCCGCCGTGCACCTCGTGGTCTTGATTCCCGGCCCCTCGGCCTCCTCCATATCCGGCTCGTCCTCCTCCTCCCGCATATCCGCCACCAAGTGGGGCGCTCGCCGTTCTATGGCGAGAGGTCGCCGCAAGCTCTTCCACCGGATTGGGGGCGCTCTAGGGCGGGGTCAACGCCCACCATAGCGCCGTTTTAAAGAGAGGCTAGAGGAGTTATGGGGATTCACCCGCCACACACCGTTGTTCCATGCCTTCGAGTCGCCGCCGTCCGACACCGCAATCGCCGTGACCTCAAATTATCGTTGCCTCGGCCGAGCCCGCCCATGCCCGTGAACCCCGCCGTCGCGCGCCAATAGTACACGGGAGTGGCGGCTCCGTGGCGCAGACACGGCCCTTGATCCCTCGCCGTGGTGCGCCCGTAAACCGCCGCCGCTAAACACGGGACGGACGGCTTGGCGGGGCAGCCGTGCGGCCGCAGCGAAACGCCGCCGTCGTCGCCACGAGCTCCGGCGGGTTAGACTCGCTCGCCGCCGGCAAGACCCGGCACCGCGCCGGCGTCCTCCGCCGCGGAGCCTCGCCTCCGTGGTCGGCATGCCGTCCTCATCCTGCTCCCGCAGCTCTCAGATGTGGTGGCCAGCCTTCCTTGCCGGTGTGGCGGCCGCCCGTCGCCCAGGTCACGTTGAGATGCCGAATAGGGCTAGTCACATCGGCCTCGGAAAGGAAAGAAATGCGGCGCTACTAACCGCCTTGGGAGAAGGACGGCATCGATGGTGGTGTCGAGGAAGCATGTGAGACAGAAGATGGGGGAGATAAGCATTGTTCCATCGTGGCCATGGTCACCGCTTTGACCGGTCAGACGCAAAGTTCAAGACTTGGGTCCACTAAAAAATAGCTACATCCACCCAGCCAGTAAAGAAGCACATTACAGAATGGTGAAAAGGGAGCACGAAAATTCAAAGACTACACCAGAACTGTACACCAAAAAATACTGCCGGAATTAATGAGAAAGTAACATACGTGTCAACTTATCGTTAACCTACAAAAAAATTCAAAACTCTAACAAAAAAGGAAGCTGTTAAGGTTTAGTATAGTAATAATGTCACAGTCCTATTGAAAAAAAAAACATTCAAACTAAAAATTTATATTCCTTACAAGACAGATCGAAGAGGTAGCAAACTGAGAATCAACATCTTGTCTGTTTGTTTTACTATTTTATTAAGTTGAACATGTTTAATACTAATTCCAATTTGATCTCTTGCTTTTAGTTTGGCTAGCCTTGCCTTCCTCCTCCGCTCGTGTCGTCTTCTCCCACCACCTCATAGCCACGTCTCCATCTCCCTCCTTCCTCTCCTTCTACAATCTCGTCGCGTCTCTGCTGCCAATCCAACCCAAGGTACGTCTCGTCGCGACTCACCCCGCTCAAATCCCAGCCTACGAGCTCCCAATCTGCGGACATTTGGGTCGATCCTTGCGCGGTTGCGCCTAATCCCCGGCCAAGATCCGACCCAGTGCCCCAGATCCGGTGTCAAGAGTTTCTGAGGGAAAATATCTCGAGCTTTTCTTGATTCGGGGGCTGAGGGAGTGCAATTTTGCGGGGGTTAACGCGTTTGATGATGGTGGTTTTATTCTCAATGCTGGTGGTGTTGATTTGAGTGATCAGTGATGTGATCCATTAGTCTAGATTGGTCTTATGCCCTCTAGTGTTTCACATTCTCCCTGTTTTATTTGTTTCGACGGTGTCCTTGATGTTGCCATTTCCTGCAGGTTCTTCGTCATCGCCAGCATGGGTCTGGCGAAGGATGGCGCCGAGATGGAGGAAGGGACTCTGGAGATCGGCATGGGTAAGTCTTGACCGTGGCAAACCGAATCTTGTGGTTTTTGCAGTGCTCTAGAAAAGTCAGCTGCCAAGATTGTTTAGCTTTCATGTGTGCTCCAATGGCCGATGGATTGTTACATTATTGCTGGGGATAGAAGCTTAAGTTTCTCAACTCTTTCGTGTTTCACAATCATAAAAGGCATGTATGTAGCTGTAGGCTAGCTCGTTAACTGCCTAGCTTGGATGCGGTACAATGAAGAAATCTAGTTATTATGATGTGGTTGAACAATTTATGATCTGTTCTGCATGATCGGCCTGAATATGCAGGTGAATTATAGTGTGGAATCTAGACATCTAATAATGGTTTTGTTCACAAGGCTTTGTATACCAGTGTGCTCACTAATTTAAGAAACTTTATATTCAACATGGCCACTGGGCAATACGAAGAAATAGATGTTGATGAATGGCATGCTGCTGAAGTGCACTGCTGAGATTTCACTAATCTTTAAAGAAAATATACGGCTGGCAGCTGATGTTACAATTTCTTCCTAGGAGATCAAAGACTATTATCTTGTGTACTAGATAAGCTGCCTAGTAAAGGTGGTCTGGTTCTTTTATTCTTGATTCTGATAAGAATGCGATGCAACATGTGGCTAGACTGTACTCTACAGACACTGGAAGTCATGGTCATGTTCATGAGCAGAGCATGCTATTTTATGATTGGTCATGTTTTACTATAACAGAAATTTGTTTGATTATGCTCCTTGAAGTGGAACTTATGAATCATGGTCTGGGTAGCTAGTAACGTATATCTGCTGATGAATGCTTGCTTCTGTCGTAAATACAAAGATAGGGTGAACAGAATGGCAACCGAGATCATTGAATTAAGAGCGCTCTTGAATTGAAGTACACAACCATTCATGCAGTAATAATTAGGGTATGACATGTGCATTGTAATCAGTATCTTTGCTTTCCCCCATAGCCATAGGTCCATACTAGTTGTATTTTCACTCTGAATGACCTATCCAGGTCCCCCTCTTGCCATGCTTCCTTTCTTTAGCATCAGCCTATATAGTTACTTCATAAAGAAAACCCACTTGGATGACATAGCAAAGATGACAATGAAGTTCTTGTCATGCAGAGTATAGGACTGTGTCTGGTGTGGCAGGGCCATTGGTTATCTTGGACAAAGTAAAGGTATGATTCTGTTTTTCTCCATGCAACTATGGCTAATGATGTTACTTTAAGTAATTATGGCTGAACCAATACCCATTTTTAGACAACATTTTTTTCACTCTATACCTACTTCAGGGCCCAAAGTATCAGGAGATTGTGAATATTCGGTTGGGAGATGGCACCACCCGTCGTGGTCAAGTCCTGGAAGTTGATGGTGAAAAAGCTGTTGTGCAGGTTGCTACTTTCTATGGACCATATTTTTCTGATTGAAGAAAACGCTGTGCTGCATTTGATCTAATTTCTTTGCATAGTGTAGTCAGCTAGGATTTAGTGCATTAAAGTATACAACATTGCATGTTAGTTCACCTTTTTCTGGATACTGAACTGCCTGCCTCTAAAGGTCTTTGAAGGTACTTCAGGGATCGACAACAAGTATACTACAGTGCAGTTTACAGGCGAGGTAATCACCTATCCTGATGTTGCACCTTTTAGTCCGAACCATTCAAAAGAGCTGCATGTATTATCTGTTTGCTTTTGATTATTTATCATTCATTTTAGTAAATGTTTTATTTCTTTCTGCGCAATGATAACCCAAATCACCAAAACTGTAGCTATACAATGCTATCATGAGCAACAAATGATATCAACCATCTTAATGTTGGATATGGAAACTGACAGACAATGGCATGAACAATGAGTGATATAAAACACCTTTCTGCTGAATAACTTCAATATTTGATTGAGGCTTCGTTGACTCATCTCAACTTCACTACTTTATGCCTGTGCATATGATGCGCAATTTATGTTGCAGGTTTTGAAAACTCCTGTCTCACTTGATATGCTTGGACGCATTTTCAATGGTTCTGGAAAACCTATTGATAATGGGCCCCCCATATTGCCTGAGGCTTACTTGGATATTTCGGGTGAGTTATTTTATATCATATGTGCATTAAAGACTTTATTTCTCTTATGCGTAGTTGTATACAGATGGCATAGACACTTGTTAGAAGAATTGAAGAAGATTTAAATGGTCCATTTTTGTGGAAGGCTCCCTCTTAACTTACAGTAACCTTCTAATATCGGATGACCTTGTTATCCCAGGAAGTTCTATCAACCCTAGCGAGAGAACATATCCAGAAGAGATGATTCAAACAGGAATATCCACCATTGACGTTATGAACTCAATTGCCCGAGGGCAAAAGATTCCTCTTTTTTCTGCTGCTGGACTTCCTCACAATGAAATTGCTGCTCAAATTTGTCGTCAGGCCGGTCTTGTTAAAAGATTGGAAAAGAGCAAGCATGCAGCAGAGGTAATAAACATATCATTTTCTTGTGCCACCGACAACTAAATAACAGGGGTGGTTACACTTTACAAACATTCACTTAATCTATGCATGAAGCTCATCTTATGTTCCTTAGCATCATATTCTTTGCACTGAACTAGCATCCTTTATAAAAATGTATTTGTAGCAGTTCGCTAGTGTGTGCCATTGATACTAAAATTTGGTATCATGTTCTTTGCGCTGAGCTCGCTCCTTCATAAATGCATTTGTAGTCATAATATGCCTCTGGCGTTTGCGATTTCCTCCCTTCGTTAAAATTAATTTAGTATTTCTTGGACTTGCTACCTACTGAAATAGGCCTCTTGGAATCATACAAAGAACTGTGAATAAAGTTGCTATTCTCTAACTTATGGATTTGCTCTCCTACTGTGTAAATCAAGTTTTGGCTTCATTATCTTGTCTGCTGATTGTTGTTTCTCCCACTCATTCTTGATCTGCTTTCTATATTCTTTAGGGTGGTGAAGAAGACAATTTTGCAATTGTGTTCGCTGCTATGGGAGTAAACATGGAAACCGCCCAATTTTTCAAACGTGACTTCGAAGAAAATGGTTCGATGGAGCGAGTCACCCTTTTCCTGAATTTGGTAAACTTTTATTATCTCTTAGTGTGCCGACTGTTAGGATACCACACTGTGCAAATCAGATCTTCGAGGTTGTTGTGTCATGATATATTTGACCTAAGCAATACTAAGAGAGCATACCCTGAAACCTATATTCTTTACCTTGGTTGGTTTGCAGGCAAACGATCCCACTATCGAGCGTATTATTACTCCTCGAATTGCTCTAACAACAGCTGAATATTTGGCATATGAATGTGGGAAGCATGTTCTTGTCATTCTGACAGATATGAGCTCATACGCAGATGCACTTCGAGAGGTATTGTGTTCTTTCTGTGATTTTGTCATCTATTCTCATATTTGGCGACTGTTTTTGCGTTTCTTCTTTTTACCCTTCCCTTTATGTTAGACTTTTCTATACTCTAGCCTTCTTGCGTCCTCTTTTTAATACACTGACACACATTTTGATGCGTATTTGAGAATTTTTTTTTTGTTACTTACTATTTGACCAGAATGTCTTTTCTTAATTACATGTGAATTTTATTTATGTTAGGTCTCAGCAGCACGTGAAGAGGTGCCTGGTAGGCGTGGTTATCCCGGGTATATGTATACTGATCTGGCCACCATATATGAGCGAGCTGGGCGTATTGAAGGAAGAAAAGGATCAATTACCCAAATTCCTATTCTTACAATGCCTAATGATGGTAAACATTGGATCAGTTTGCATTGTTAGAGTTGTTATTTTATAATCCTACACTATATCCCTTGTAGGACCCTTTGTTTGTAATTGTAATTTGTAGCCCAGGTCGTATGGTATTGTACACCCTATCCATTAGTTATTCAATTAACTATAAAATATGAGGTGAAACAGACTAGAATCCTAAGATTCCGCTACCTCAGTGCTGTTTGATGTCTACCCAGTGGATTAGTGTGAATGTACCACTCTAGTTTATCTTCTGTGGGAACTTTTGCTTCCTGACAGATTGCAGTGTCATGCCTAAATCGTTTGTTTGTGCCCTTGAACAGATATCACTCATCCAACGCCTGACCTTACGGGATATATTACTGAAGGGCAGATTTATATTGACAGACAGCTCCATAACAGACAGGTACATTTGTATGGTTTTTTATCGTCATTCCTGTATGTCTCCTGTTATAAGCATTGATTGTTCCCTCAATATGAATGTGACGGAGGAATATCTCTGTGTTGCTTTCTCAGATATACCCGCCCATCAACGTCCTGCCATCTCTTTCTCGGCTGATGAAGGTACCGTTCATAACTAATCAAATTTGTGGTATCTAGTTCTTATTCTGGAATTATGTGGAGAATTATGTCGTAATTCTTTACTTGCAGAGTGCTATTGGTGAAGGTATGACACGTCGAGATCATTCAGATGTGTCAAATCAGGTACTAGTTTGAGCTTTTGAGATCATTGTTCATCATTCTCCTGATTTCTGTTAATTGACTAACATTACGTGCTGTTCAGCTGTATGCCAACTATGCCATTGGGAAGGATGTTCAAGCCATGAAAGCAGTTGTCGGAGAGGAGGCTCTTTCATCCGAAGACCTGGTCTGTCACTTTAATTGATTAACTTGAGTGCTGATTATGTCCTCACACAAAGCTAACTATATACGTTTTTTCGTTGTGCAGCTCTATTTAGAATTCCTTGACAAGTTTGAGAGGAAATTTGTAGCACAGGGAGCATACGATACTCGGAACATTTTCCAGTCACTGGATCTCGCATGGACATTGCTACGCATATTCCCGCGTGAGCTTCTCCACCGTATTCCTGCGAAGACCTTGGACCAGTTTTACAGCAGAGATGCCACCCATTGATCCTTTTTGTCCATAAAAGTCCAAATTTCCATGAACAGCTTGAATAAGGAGAGGAATCCAACCTTGTATAATTTTGCTACGTTATGTAGTCAGATCCTATTCTTTCTAGTCTGTATTCACGAGACTGGCGTCCTGTAATTTCCATGTAGCCTACGCCAGACCTCCTTTTGTTTTTTGTTTCATTTCCCTGTATTGTGCAGCAAAACTAAAAAGCCGTTTAGGCGTACATGCTCCAACATGTTGATTATACGGAGTATATTTTTTGGGCTTCTGTGAAATGTAAAGTATATTGCCCCATTTCATTGTTAGTCAAGGTTTTATGCAATTTGATTGATAAATCAAAAGGCCTACTTGGCCAATGAAACCAAAGTTCAGCACACGGTTTAGCCAAATGTTTGTGCACGGCCTGCTCTTGCAAATTCGTATTCACTTCACCCTGGAGAAGCAGACATATTAGCCCTGTTTTCCCAGATATGCATGATGTTCAGAAAAGCATGGTTCTGATGGCAGCAATGTTCAAATAGGAGTATGATCCGAGTATGATCCATTGCGTGGAATGTAGATCAAAAATAGGTCATTTGCATTTAATTATGTAGATACAGAATTTGATCCACAGCACCAAACTATCGCCCAATTATGCCATAGAACGACTGGTTGCCCAGAACCATCACCAAAACATGTCATTTGCCTGCTTGTACACTAGACTTTTTTTGGTGTAAGTTGGTTAGAAGAATAGATCATGTGCATTTTTTTTTACTACGCTAATACATAAAATTTCAAAAAAGAACAGTAATAATTGATCCAATTTGGCAAAACATGATGTTATTACCATTAGATCACTGTATAAGCATGCTCTACGCGCCCAACTCCCAAGGGATATTCTATACTGTACATATTTTTACCCTACACTGACAACCCATACAGAAATTTTGTCAAACAACTAAACTACCACAGCAGATAGCCGACAACTGCCATTAGATAAGACACAACCTAACTAAACACACCCCCTTAACCATTTCCGGAACACTATTCTCACGTTGACCAACTCTTTTGAGCATGGTCTCTCGATCCCTAAGATTAGTCATAGTGGGAAGTAACATAGAGTAGTAACATGCACATGTTACTACTCTATGTTACTACCTTCATAGTGGTTAGTAACATCAAAGTAATATCATATATGTCTTCATTAATTAACTTATTGACTCATTGTATCTTGAGAAGTGTGATGTTACAGTAACTAGCTATGTTACTCCATCCTCCATCCTCCTCTCTCCTCATTAACTCACTACCACATAAGCAAATTTGCTGAGTTGGACACTTAGTTACTAGTGAAGTTACTCCCACTATGAGTAGTCTAACAGTATCGACCTAGACTGACAGGTGAGAATATAATAAGAATACTAAAGTATTTAGACTATCATAGATTTTTTAGGTTTAGCCATTTTCTTGAAGGTTGCTAAATCAGCGATACCCTCGCATTGGAATCTTATCCGTATTTCGTATATATTACATCAAGAGTATATTTCTTCCAAGTTATTACCACAACAAATTAATAATAGTTTTTGAATTTTGCATTAATATATTAATATTTCCTCCGTCTATAAATAGATGTTTGTCCAAATCTGAATGTATATAGACATTAAATAGCGTCTAGATACATCTAAATTTAGTTAAATCTCAGATATTTCACCTATTAGGAACATCATATGGATATTACACCTCCTCTTCACCGTCAAGGTTTAGAAGAATACTAAAAACCTGAAATTGCACCTAGTTGTTCTGCAGAGCCCTCGCCACTTGCTGGCTCTAGCCGCTGCCGTCAGGGGTGACACTTACTGTTGTCACTCATCAAGCAAGCAAGCAAGGAAACGCGAGGCAGGAAAGCGCCGCCTTCCCACTTGGCAGAAAAAACGCGGCGCAGGAAAGCGCCACAATGCCGCGTGCGTCATCTCAGCTGGCGGCTGGTCGACGCGTTATCTCAAATGGCGCGTGTAGGTAAGATTGCGGCACGGGGGCGGCGTCTTATCCGCCGGAGACGACGTAAGATGCGCTTCCAAACCGCGTCTTGCAGATTTGGCGAGTAGACGCGACGCAGGAAAGCGCCTATTGTAGAACGCGGCTAAGCAAACGGCTGTCACCTGCGGTGATCGATCTGATGTCGCCAGAGCTAGCAGCACCCGATTCTATTTCTAGCTAGCACGTGTGTCATGTGTGTATATGTGCATTTATCCGGTTACTTTGATCTTGGACAGCTTAGCTTGTGCGGGCAAGTGTATTTTTTTTCTTTCGCGAAGAGTCCACCGATTAATTTATACCTTAACAATAATGTAGTAAAGAATCTAGAAAATAATAAAATAATATACATACGTTCCTATAGCACCTAGTACGACTACAAGCGCTCGAGCGAGCTGAAGATGGCGCCGCCATCCTTGCCCCTTCCTCACTGAAGCCAGCAAAATTTGTCATAGTAAACTTTGTTGTTGTAGTCAAAAGACCAACACACAATAGCAACAACCCATCACCGATGAAGAGAAACGTAGATTAGAAATCAACCAAAAATAGCAAGATTCGCCAGATACACACCTCCAAATGTCCTCCGAACCGTCGGGATGGGGGCAAGACAAAGAACACTTTATTCCATCTTCAGCGAGCCTCCACCACATCTCCTGAGTAGGACACAAACCATAACCAAATTGAAGAACACATAGAAAATACGAAAACCCTCCCGCTGACCCTAAAGCCAAATGAGGCGAGGTAGATCAACGACGGTGCCAAGGGTTGGCAGCGAAAACCCTATCGTTGTGTCTCACAACATTGGAGTGAATAATTCCATCACCTTTATGGGCAAGTGTGTATTTACATTACCCCCATATCTAGTACTCCCTCTGTCCCGGTTTACAGGTCTGCACGCATCCCTAGATCATCAATTTGACGAACGTAATACAAATTATATATTAAAAATATACATCATTGGTAAGTTCAGTTGTTGGTCAAATTTACGACCTACTGATATGCCATGACCTATAATCTTGACAGAGGTAGTAGTATAAGTACAAATTTGAACTAAACCTGACACTTAGTATGGAACGGATAGAGTACTAAATAATCCACATACCACATGCTACTTTGCTACTACACAATTATACATTTGTTTGTGTGGGTAATCCAGGTAAAATATTCATAATCAAGACGACTGCTTGCTTTGTGGATAGAGATTTGGTGTACATGGCAAAGTGATCTCGTTTTTAAAATAAATAAAAAATAAAAAATTTGAGTTTAAAAAAATCCGAAAATAAATTAGAATATAGTCAATGATGTATCCCACAAACATGCAAATTAATTTTAAATACTTTATATTCTAAGCTACACAAAAATGATAAAAGATCTAAGTAGATATTTTCAAATATCCTAAACATATCATATTTTGTCATTTTGTCTAGCACAAAATAAAAAGAATTCCGAGCTGAGATTTGCGTGATTATGAGATGTATCACTAATTTTTTTAATAATTATTGCTAAATTTTTAATAACTTGATATTATATATATATTTTATAATGGCAAGAGCAGTGTAGCTGAAGATCCAAAAGCACTTCCCCTTGCTTTCGTCCAAAGATCAGAAACCTTGTTCTAGAAAGATTAAAGAACAGAAAGAAGCAGTTGGACCCACTTGCTAGTGTCAACTGTTACTCACACGGCAAGGCCACCCACAGCGTGACACGTCACCCGGAAAGGAACATTCGGTTCCAGGCTGTTCCCTCGCCGACATCCTCCCGCGTAAATTCCAACGCATACCTATAAATTGCCCACGGACGAGCACGACACTAGCTAACACTCTCACTCCCTCAGTCGAGCTCAGTCTTCAACCAGTTAACTACCAGTCCTCCACCACCGAGCTATCAATCGGCAGCCAGCAGCCATGGACATGAGCCTCGAGTACTCAAGCTCTCCTTCCTCCTCGTCCACGGCCGAGAACGGTGGCGCGGCGGTGCAGTGGCCTTGGCCGCCGAAGCGCCCCGCGGGGCGCACCAAGTTCAAGGAGACGCGTCACCCGGTGTTCCGTGGCGTGCGCCGCCGTGGCAGCGCCGGGCGGTGGGTCTGCGAGGTGCGCGTCCCAGGGGAGCGCGGCACGCGTCTCTGGCTCGGCACCTACGTCGCCGCCGACGCGGCCGCGCGCGCGCACGACGCCGCCATGCTCATGCTCCGCGGCCGCTCCGCCGCCTGCCTCAACTTCCCTGACTCAGCGTGGCTGCTCGATGTGCCTGCCGCGTTCGCCGACCTCGCCGACATCAGGCGAGCGGCCGTCCAGGCCGTCGCGAACTTCCAGCGCCGTAGGGAGGCCGCCAGCGCTTCCGCCGCCGCCGCCGCGGTCCAGGAAGTTACCTCCAGCGTGTCCGCGACGGCGTTCAGTGCCCGCTCGTCGGAGACGGTGCAGACTTCCGGCGATGCCGCTTCTGAGGTTCCGGATGCCGCACTGGACAGCGACGGAGTGTTCGATCTCGAGTGCTTGTTTGGGGAAACGGACTTGGACGCCTATTACTACGCGAGCCTTGCGCAGGGGCTTCTCATGGATCCCCCACCTCAGCCGGCCGCCGTGGCGTACAGCTGGGACAACGGAGACTGTGGCGATGGCGGAGGCGGAGCCGGAACAGATGTCGCGCTCTGGAGCTACAGCTACTAGCTTGCAACGACGATAATCTTGTCCGGCATATTCGACTATGTTCTTGGATTTCTGACGCTGCTGCGTCGCAACGCATTCAAATTCCGGCCGCTTCCAGCATGTCGTCGTCGCCGTCGATCGATCGCGATGATGTTCCCAGTCTCATGGTTTAGTTTTCAACTCAGGTTATTCGCGCCTCCCAACTCCTGGCAACCAGACGTACATGAAGCTTCTCGTCGGCCAAGCTGCTGAAGCTACCAGCAGAAGGGAAACAGTCACAGTGCCGCGCTGACACGCGCTGACACTGGCTATTCCATCTCTTGACTCTTCTTCGTCCTAGAGCGTCAACGTCCTTCCTTGTCGGTCCCGTGACTATATATTGGACCAAGTGGTATGATCGATGTGATGTATCCCCTTAATTGGATATCTAGAAATAGTGCTACCAGTGTTAGGTTAAGATTGACCTTTAGCTGAGATTGCATGATCAACTTGGAATAAATTCGTTGGAGTTCAGTTATGTATTCTGCTCCTGCTGGGTACACTTTGACGGACCTGTTGTCTTCTTGATTCCGCTTAAAAGTTCGGCACTGTTGTTATTCCCTTAAGTGTTGGGTTTTGTAAATAATGTCATTATCATTGGGGATAGTTCGATGATGATTACCAACCAGTGTTTCATAACTGACACCGGTGTCGTCGCATTGTCCCGGCTATCCGACGCCCTTCGACAGTGCCAGTGACGCTTCATGGTGTGCTCATGTTTGATCTCCACGTATTCCGCTACCTGTCCCATTGGGTGGCTGGCCTTTGGGGTTGAGGTTCTCACTGGAGATCCTCCTTGGCGGTCGGCTTGACGCCCTCGAGGTGGCGTTTTGGTTGTGGCTATGCTCTGGTTCGCGTTTTGTGGCGTGGCTCAAATCTGCTTCGCCTTTCGACCACAGGGTCGGCACACCGGTGTCGTCGCCCCAGTCTCGGATATCCGACGCCCTTCGACTGTGCCTGGTGTCGGTTCTACAGGTCTTCGTTGTTGCGCATAGCGCGCCTCGCCAAGTCATGGTGGTCGTCCTTTGAGATGCTGGCCTCCTTAGGGCTTCAGTTGGCTTCGGATGCTAACCCCTAACCCTAACCCTAACCCTAACCCCCCCTCTTTTTTGTGCTCCCTTGTTTCTAGTTTGCTTTTTTCTGTTTTTTTTCTTCTACTCCCCTTGTAATTTATTTAATCTGTTTGTAAGAATTTGGACCTGCCAGGCTACGTTCGATGGAATGCAACAAGCGGCGGGGATCCCCCCCCACCCACCCGTGAACCTCAAAAAAAAAATGCCATCAAAGTGAGGTCTTAGCTTTGGTATTTATTGAAATGTCTGTTTCTTAGTCTCCAGATCGTTTTTGTTTTGAAAAAATATGGACTGAAAGAGTCGGTAGCTATGCTTAGATTGTGGATCAGCAAAGAAAATTCATCAATTATTTTGCTCTCTTCCTTGCTAATTGGTACTGTTAGAAATGCAGAAGGTAGTTCATAGTAATTATAAATATCCTAATAATTTCAGTTGGTAAGAAAGAAACTAGAAGTATAAATACTTGCATATGTGTATGTCCTTTACCCCGCTCTCCCTGAAAAATAGTCGATTATTTCCTGCAACCAATGGGCGGAGTTCACATGTTAAATAATACATGGATATGCTTTTGACCATTATGTTTCTCAGTTGACGCAGTTGGGCATCTACGGATATAAGTATGTACTTAAGGAGATCTGTCATTTTGTTTTAGAATGTGTGTTTTGGTTTTGCAATTTGTGTATTTCTAGATGCATCTATAACTTGCCTCGATATGTTACTATTTTCTGATAGGAATCTCTTAGTGGTTGTGCACCTCTTCCAACTTAATATATTAGGTTGTCTTATTGCTTACAGAGTATTTTGCTTTTGTTCCTTCATCCAGTTTCCTTAGGTCATATGTTTTGCACAGCTTTCATCCAGATGAGAAGGGACATGAGAAAGCATATGCGTATTGATGTTGCACATATGTTTTATAACTACTGTTGCGTTCACTTCCTTGGTGTATCGCTTCTCGAAAATGTTCAAGCTGCATATCTAGTATGGGCTTTGTGATTTGTTGTCATTATCGTTGATCAAATCATTATTTATAGCACATTGTGCATGTTGTATATGTGTCGATACAAGAATATAAGTTCCATATTGTTAGTGCACTCTGAGAGTGTAAGTTCAGGTTGTGGGTGCTCAGTTCGTAGTTTCTGAATCCGTTGAGACACTATGAAGCACCCGGTACAGATTTGGCTTAGTCATTTTCGAAAAATGAAACTTGTCTTCTTTGCCAAAACATTGGTGTAAATGGGGAGAACACAACATGTGTGGGATGACAAAAATAACTGACGAGTGCAACGACAATGTTCGTGTCCAATCTCAACAAAGTATTATGGGTTGTGTCGAAGAAAGATAGCCAAGGACAATCCCAAAATTCATAAAGAAGTGCAAAGTTGACACACATTATTTCTTGTAGAGTGCTAAAGTGGAAATTTTTCATACCTCAGTTAAGTTAGTTTCTCCGGATAGCAATCAATGGCATCAGACACATTTGATACCGGGCATGCCACAAAATACATTTTATGATAGGGATATGCATAGTATGAAAATGACAGGTAACAACTAGATATTTATAAGTCTTTAGTGTTGCATATCATAAGGGCTCTATTGTGGCCTGATGGTTATTTGTACTGAGCAGAAGCATATGCAATAAAAATGAACTCTAGAAATTTGATACCTAGAAATTTCTTGAACATGGTCCTATGAATTGCTCAACCGTATTGCCTAATAATTGTATTTCCAGTTTGTACGTGTTAATTTTCCATTTCATTTTAGTATTTAATTAATGATAAACAGACTTACCACATATGGTTTGCTGTTGTTTATTGCTAAGGTTGTTTTTCATTTGTCTCTTTTAGTACTCCCTCTCTCACAGTTTATAAGGCACGCGCGTACCCCTAGGTCGCAAATTTGATCAAATTAGCAATAGTTATATGTTATAAAAATTATATCATTAGAAAGTTCAGATGTTCTATTTTCTAATGATATAAATTTTGTATTATATAATTTAAATTATATAGGTTAAATTTGCGACCTAGGGGTACGCGCGTGCCTTATAAACTGTGAAGGAGGGAGTATTTGAGAAGAGTCTCATTGATTATTATCGTAAGAAGAATCTCATTAAATACTGGTTTCAAGGTCAATAATCATGTGATTTGGCTTCTCTCCTATCCTGCCTGCCTCCCACCATTAATGTGGTGAACCATGCAATCAGATCTGAAAATGTATTAGTATTGCTACTTATGCGCTTATCTTGTAGGTGGTTAAACGTACTGTAAACCTCACACTCTTGTAACTTACCAATAGGAATACCTTTTCTTCTTCTTCTTCTTCTTCTTCAGCTCATAGAGCTACATAAAGTGCGCAGCGTCACGCCGCGACGCGCCGATCCCACCAAGTAGTTACTAGCAATAATCGGCTCGGCGGCACGCCGCGCCATGTGATGGCTAACTGTTTGGTATGCAGACAGTAGAAGGAATAAGCTAGTTATATTAAAATTGCTCGGATCAAGTTACATACTTCACGGGGCAAATTCACTTGGGGAGATGTACATCCTATGGTCTACATCCCTCATGGAACCGAAAGGGAATGGGAGCAGACAGAAAATCCTGTTATCTATGTCACACTCACAGCAAAAGAGTAATCAAATTTTAAGAAAATCAATAAAAAAAAGAAAGGAAAAATGGAAGAAACAAGATACATGCACTTAATGTATTCCTCAATTTCATTTATGCCAAGAGGTACCTGACTCGACCTCACACTCTTGAGTGCACTATCAATATGAATTTACATTGTTGCATCAGCCCATATCCAAACATGCACAATGTGCTATAATTGTCATTCCATCAAGGATAATGATAGTATACCATGAAAAAAAGCTCACAAAAAGACCATAGGCATATAGCTGATACACAAATGAACTGATGGCACCAAAACTATAAAAGATCTACACATCATTAGTACTCATACACTTCATCTCCTTGTGTTCTCATCAAAAGGATATCAACTAATCCCTTCAGTAGCTGCAAACAGATCTATAAAGTCGATGTTGGTGTCGTCATTGCAATGATGTCTATATTTTCGGTAGAAGATGTCTGACAGTGGGTTATCAGGATTTTACATCACTGAAAAAATGAACACAAACATACATGTTAGATTACTGAATCAAAAGAAATATTGAAAGAGCAAAAGAACACTTATGTGATATCAGTGAATGTAATTGTGCTTGTGAATGGACTCTATTGCTAGTACAATTTCTGCAATGTAGAGTTGGCTTCATCTTCTGCTCGTGTGTCCAGTGTCCTTACCAATATTCAAAGTCATCACCTCTCCACCAGGAAGGTACTCCATGATGAGATGCCTGCACTCCTTCAAAAGAATAGTAAAGCTTCACTAAGTAAGCACTATGTCAGAAGGTAGAAGATAACCAGAAGTGGAATTGCAAAGAAAAAGGAAACACATCAACATGGTAACCTGGCCACTATGAAGCATTTCATGTTTAGGAGTTGTAAAAAAAATCTATCAATAGTATTTTCAGCTGTAATTGATCTCCTTTCAGAGTTTATTGAGAACAACCCCTTCTTACAAAATTATCAATAATATTTTCACCAGTAATTCATCTCCTTTCAAATTTTATTAAGACATACTTAACAAACCATCAATTGAGAATCTAACTTGAACCCATTGCACTATCTGGAATCCCGATACAAATAAATAATTTTACATGTCATAGCAAAAGAAATTCAACTGCCATATGAAACATTATATTCAGCTAGTGCAATTTTCAATCCTGGTCGACACACCTTGACATCAAGAAAATCATACACAAGTTGACACTCCCAAGAAAAATTGTTGAATAATATTCATGTAGTGCTACATGATAACACTTAATTTAATGCTCGCAAGCCATTCAACATTATACCAATGTATATGCCTTACATAATAGGAAAGTGTTGAAAATCAATATAATCAAACTAGAAAGACGAGGCTCTTTCTTACGGGAGCACATGCTGTAAGTGGTTGAACCTAGAACCAAAATCAGAAAGAATGAACTATCCAAACTATCGACACTATATAGTTGTTTTAGTAATTTATTCGGACCAAATCTATCCAAACAGAATGCATATTTTCACTAATCATAGAAACAAGAAACATTTCTACAAATATTTATTTAGTGATAATCAATGCCCTCTCTCAAGGCAATAAAGAACAAATGGCCAGTAAACATATAGTAGTGTTTAAAAATTAGAATACACTCTCTGACATAACATTCTTAGAACTTTGAATATATGGCTAGTGTGTCATTGTAGGCAAGTACATTTGCACACATCAAAAGATCCTCTTAAGGCATTCAAGATCAAGGAAACATAATTGACTGATAAAAAAGAGGTATTGCAATGAAAGCCTAACAAATGTAATCCTTAAAAGCATAGAGCATGATAATTTTGCTCGACAAAAAAAGAAGGAACCCACCCTGAATAGGGCACACAAAATGGTCAACACACTGAATAAAGAGAAGAGGAGAAACACCCACCCCTAAACCTGCGTAACTGGTGGCTGCAAGCTAGCTCAGTGCTTCAGGGTTCAGAAAAGAAGAGGCTCAATACACTTGTGATGCTAGTCACATGGAGAATCTGGTGTGAAAGCAACATAAGAGTCTTCGAAAACAACTAGAGGCCAATCCAATAAATAATTGAACAGATCAAATCCGATGCAAGACATTGGACTATAGTCAGCGGAGGTCGTTTTATTTTGGCTGCAAGTTAGATTGATAAGTTGAGCTTCTAAAGCTGTCTTCAAGCCTCGTTAATTAGGATTCTGGTAGTTACCTGGTCTCTTTGCCTGGTCATTTCTCAGGTTGTTACTTCTTATGTATTGTTTCCTTTTTTGGTTTCTCTCATCTTAATGGATGGCATGTAGTACTCCTGGATGTTGCACAAACCTTTCTTCCTCAATGGACTCCGTCGAACCTTATATAATTTTACTTCTTCCGATTCATTTTGCATCAGCGACCTGAGCTTTGAAGTGTGATCCCTCAAAAAAAACTGTGAATTGTGCAAAAATGATGCCTGAATAGAGAAAGAAGGCCGAGAATAATTATGAATATTTGGGAAGATCATGCTTAAAGTGAAATTACTTAGCAAGTAATTCACTAAACAAATCTTGAAACCAGGTCCCAAAAACTACTATATTGTTAGTTTATACTATAACACCACCGGCAACTTTGATTTTTTAATATTCTTTTGAACAAAATTGCGAACAAATGGGTGAGATATATCACATTGTACAAATACTCTTAATACTCCTGGATTAAAAGTATTTCTTATGATTAATATTTTTTTCCTTTGATAAAGTTATAATGGAATTTCGCAATTGTTAGTCTGAACATTTCCCATTCATGAGCAACCTTCAACCATTAGAATTGTTAAAATTAGTGCTCAATAATATTTTGTAAGTTGAACATAAAATATTGTGAGAACAAGACATAATTAATATACGTGGGAATGACTCATTCGGAGAACCTCATGTTTCACCAATCACTCAATTGGGCAGTTGACAACAATTGAAAACTCAACAAACATGGTGTGTAAAAGGAAATATGATAAAAACAAACATAAACCCGAACTTATAATTACCAACAATGGTCTACCACGTAATCAAGATGGAGATGAACCTCGCCATCTACGAAACAAAGTTTACTGAGTCAATTCTTTGCATAGTAGTCGTTCGAGCTTAGAGAAAATGCCGAAGTTATCGGAATATCCACTTTTCCATGATGTCGTCGTCCTTGTGGAGACGGCGGCCGCGGTAATAGCTGATCACCAAGTTCGGTAACGAAGTCGCTCGCTAGCCAGCCCCAAGGACCTCGGTATTCACTGCCTCCATATCGTGCTCTCGCCTCAGACCTGGCCGACGAGCTCTTCGTAGGGGTGCCAGCGGTTGACGGGAAGAACAGGGCGCCAGGGCAGCGCTACAGCAGCAACATTGACCTTGGAAGTAGGATACTCCAGGCATTGAGAAGTTCGGGGCAAGAGTAATGTCAAGAAGAAGCTCTGGTAAGGGGAGGGACCATGCCGATAGGAATTGGGGAGAAAAAAGGGCAGAGAAAAATCATGAAATGGTTCACGAAGAGAGCTGACAAGGGACAACATCGATTTGACTGGCATAATAACCTAAGCCACACCACCGCCACCGACACACGACCAAGTTATCCAAGAAGCCCACCAAAACGAACGCCCACATGTCGAAAACATGTAAACTTTGAGCCTCCCAAAATTCACAAAGGGCACCAAGACTGCACACAAAGAATACCTAGAGGCATTCCAAACATCCAAAGTGCAGATGTGTCACCAACCACATTAATCCAAAAAAAAAATCTAAAATTATGGGAAAAATCGAAGAGGTTGAGCTTTAGTATAGTACATATTGATGATGAGTGAGGTCGATTGTACTCCAGTGAATGAGTGCACTGCCTCTCTAACCAAAGACAAAAGGGTAGTGTAGACAACGCCAAACTCCAATGAGAAAATATGGTCGTACTTGACCTTAATCATTCCATCATATTTTTTCGTATTCTTCTGTACTTGTTGACATGCGTCTCTCCAAAGAAGTCACCAACTCTTTCTTGCTCCATCTTATATGTGTGCCTTGCTTCATCCTAATTACGTCTCGCCGTTGTTTTGCTCATCTTGTCGCATGCTACAATTACTCTAACGCTTCCGCATTATAATTATTTTCAAATTTGTAGTATTTTGGTTAAACTTCTATTCACCACCTCTAGTAGTCATATCCCGATCTTTCAAGTAAGCTAGATATTGGACTCCTACATACATATGCATGACCGTATACTGTCTTCGAGTGGGTTGAGGGCTTACCTCCATTGACAGAGGTTTGGAGTGGAGCTTGTGGTGTGTGGATAAAGCACGTCGTCAATGTAGACGAAGGGTTTGCCGGCAGAGGTTGCGCCGGTGAGTAGCTGACTTCCTCTTCCACCGTCGCTGGTTGCAAAGGTGTTCTTCGATGTGCCGGTTGTAGTGGAACCGCCAACAGTGAGAGGAGATAGAGGAGAGGGCGGCTATGAAGGGGAAGATCAAGAGGGAAGAGTGAGCGGTGATGAGATTTATGATGTGCATTCTCAAAAGATTGCGTAGTCTCCTGCTATTCCATGCTCGTGCAGTTGCATGTCCTCTCCTGGCCCTATCCTATCCTGGCGAAAACGGCCAATTTGGTCGTTCTTCCATAGCTCACTTTTTGTTCGCTACAATATCCGTGATATTTATGCCCAACAGTCCGCACGTGAATCAATTGGCCTGCTAGGCCCCGCGTGGATGTTTTGTGGGCAACCAAATGTGTCCATATGTGAGAATATAAGAATATAAAAGTATAATAGATTTTGGCGAATTGACCAATTTTTTTGAACGACCGCTACCTCAAAAAATTTGTCGTATCTGCATTTCGTCTCGATTAGGCAAGAGTGGAATTTTCCGTGGTGCCTTGCGGTTGAATATATATTTCTTGCAAGTTATTACAGCAACACATCAAAAGACGACTTTACCTGGCAAAAATAATAATACATGAATATTGCATTCCCTTTCTACCTTAAGGTCCAGTGTAGGACCCAAGGCCGCTGAAATCGCATCGAGCTGTTCTTCACAGCTTAGCCACTTACTGGCAGTTGCCGCTACCGTCAGGGGTGACACTTGCTCTTGTCACTCATTAAGCAAGCACACGCGAGGCAGGAGAGCGCCACATTGCGCCGTAGCGTCATCTCTCTCAGCTGGTGGCTCGTTTACGCGTCAACTCAGCTGGCGCCTCGAGGCAAGAATGCTGTTCCAGCGTAGCGTCTTGTCGGCCGGACGCGACGTAAGACGCGCTTCCAAGCCGCGTCTTGTTCACGCGTTAACTCAGCTGGCGGCTTGAGGCAAGGATGCGGCACCAGACGGCGTCTTCTCCACCGGAGGCGCGTAAGACGCGCATACAAACCGCGTCTTTCTCTTTTGGCGAGTAGACGCGACGTAGGAAAGCGCCGGTTGTAGAACGAGGCTAAGGAAACGGCTGTCACCTGCGGTGATCGATCTTATGTTGCCGGAGCTAGCAGCATCCGATTCTAGCTAGCACGTGTGTCACACATATGTGCCGTTATCCAGTTACTTTGATCTTGGTCGGCCTAGCTTGCAAGGAAACTGTGCGGGCAAGTGCTTAATTAAATCATGCTCATATCCTATTTCCAAATTATAAGATGTTTGATAGGCCAAAATATCCTACTATCATAAATTTCCTATGTCAGTTTTGAAGGTAGAGTGAACATGCCCCAGATGCAGATAAAGTTAGCCATATAAGCACCTATATCGCGGAAAACATCACAGACGTAATCACTAAAACTAGCCGGCTGACTTTGCGCGGCTAGTATTGATATATTTTGAATCTTCACATTTGATGTATTGTTTTTATTTTTGCTAACTTTTTTAAATAGAAATTTAGAGAAATAAGAATTGAATTATGTTTATTTAAAAATTATGGTGTGTAGTTTTTAGAGCTTCCCTACTGCTCGCACACACGTTTTTATTCAGGTGCTCACACATCTTCACATGTATAAATGCAAACATGGAGAACTTCATTGTTTAGGCTTGCAAATTATATTATGTAGCCTTGGACTCTACCATTGAACCTGTATTAATTATCTCTACAACTCTAGCAATGAAGTGTGTTGAATCACTGGTGTAGTTATTTTGCCATGCCTAGTAGCGAAATGAAGTGTGTCGAATCATGCTCAATATCCTAGTACCTCCTTTCCAAATTATAGATATTTTGGTAGACTATTTTTTAACCTATTAAAAATCTTAGAATTTGGAACAGGGGAGACATTCATTATAAATTTCATACGTTAGTTTTGAAGGCAGCGTGAAAATGCTCCGGATGTAGATAGACCAATGCATGTAAGCAAAACTTCGCTGGCATAATTAATGAAATGGAAAATATTTTCTCCTTACAAAAACGTCATGGACCGCTACCAACGTATATACGCACATGGTAAGCGCATACACTGAGAAATGCACTTATGCCAAAAAGAAGTAAGTAAATTAACTAAATACACTTCAGGAACGGCATACTAATCTAGCCATATAATGGATTTATTTATTCCACTATATATTAGTAATATCATATCTTATCCAGCGATAAAATCTAAATAAAACCTCGGTGTAAGATAGCAATACTACCTTTATCGAGTGGAGAGTTGGTACATATAGACACTAGTGATCCTTTTTATTTAAATATTCCAATGATCAGTATTTTTGAGTTAAAAAAATTTATGAAAAGAATGGGATGTAGCCACTGATGTATGTCACAAATGTGTAAACTATTGATTATAAATACTCCCTCCGTTATTTAGCCTACATTCTAGAAAAAATGAGACAAACTAATGTTACATTTGATAGTACTACTGAGATATGTAAACAGTCAATCCAACCTACATTGAAATTAACAAGGTCCATTAAAGAGATCAAAACCATCTCATTTCCGGTGTTGTTGTTGACTAAAAGTTAGAATATAGATTCTATCACAATAAATTCTAGGCTTGAATGGAGACTATTTTAGAACCCAAAGAGTAATGTGTATTTTAAGCTACATAAAAGACCAAAGTGTCGATCTAGGTATCACATTTTGAAATTTCCAAAAGATAATGGATTATGTCTTTATATATAGCCCATAATAATAATAATAATAATAATAACGCATTTCAATTTTACATGCTTATAGGATATATCATTGACAAATCCAGAATTGTTTTCAATTTTTTTATTTTGAAATTTTCAATATAGAGAGATAACCGAAACTAAGGTGGCAGAAGAACTTCTCGTGCTCTTACCTGATATACAAACTGAGTTCAGAAATGTATTATCAAATGATACGGCTTGCTTTCAGCCAGGTTTGCAGAAAGATTAAAGAAAAGAAAAGAACACAAAGAAAGAAACGGTTGGACCCAACCGTTACTGTCAACTGTTTCCTCGCTTGGCAGTTTTGCTTCACACGGCAAAGCCCCCCACAGCGTGACACGTCGCCCGGAAAAGAACATTCGATTCCAGCTGTTCCCTCGCCTGGCTTTGCTTACGGACTGCACCGCCGACAACCTCCCGCGTTAAGTACAACGCAAACCTATAAATGCGCACACGAACGAGCTCGACACTAGCTACCACTCTCACTCCCTCAGTCCAGCTCAAGCCTCAAGCTAGCAACCAGTCCTCCACCACTGAGCTATCAATCGGCAGCTAGTAGCCATGGACATGAGCCTTGAGCACTCGAGCTCTCCCTCCTCTTCCTCCACGGCCGAGCACATTGGCGTGGCGCAGTGGCCTTGGCCGCCGAAGCGCCCCGCGGGGCGCACCAAATTCCGGGAGATGCGTCACCCGGTCTTCCGTGGCGTGCGCCGCCGCGGCAGCGCCGGGCGGTGGGTCTGCGAGGTGCGCGTCCCTGGGCTGCGCGGCACACGCCTCTGGCTTGGCACCTACGTCGCCGCCGACGCGGCCGCGCGCGCGCACGACGCCGCCATGCTCATGCTCCGCGGCCGCTCCGCCGCGTGTCTCAACTTCCCGGACTCCGCGTGGCTGCTCGATGTGCCGCCCTCGTTCGCCGACCTCGCCGACATCAGGCGAGCGGCCGTCAAGGCCGTTGCGGACTTCCTGCGCTGCCGGGACGCCGCTAGCGCTTCTGCCGCCGCTGCGGTCCAGGAAGTCACCTCAAGCGTGTCCGCGCCGGCTTCAGAGGCATGCAGTGCCCGTGCCCGCTCGTCGGAGATGGCGCAGACTTTCGCCGATGCTGCTTTTGAGGCGCCAAGTGCCGCACTAGACGGCGACGTGTTCGATCTCGACTGCCTGTTTGGGGAAACGGACTTGGGCGCTTATTACTACGCGAGCCTTGCGCAGGGGCTTCTAATGGAGCCCCCGCCGCCGCCGGCCACCGGGGCATACAGCTGGGGCCAGGACAACGGAGACTTCGGCGACGGCGGGGCGGGAGCCGGAGCTGATGTCGCGCTCTGGAGCTACTAGCTAGCAACCGAGACTTCCAGCATGATTACGTCGTCGTACGTCGTGACACACCGTCGGTCGCGATGATGTTCTCGCCAGTGTCGCAGATCAATTTCAACTCAGGTTATTCGCGTCTCCCACTCTTGGCAACCGGACGTACATGCAGCTTCTCGTCGCCGTCGTCGGCCAAGCTGCTGAAGCTACCAGCAGAAGGGAAACAGTAAGTGTGCCGCGCTCTCACGCGCTGACACTGCAAGTCTTGACTCTTCTTCGCTCCCTGTCTTGATGTAGTGTCCCTTTTGTTGCATATTTTGAAAAGGTTCTAGCAATCACTGGTGAGGTGCCATTGGCACGCAAGATTCACCTTTAGGCGATATTGCATGATCACTTGGAATAAAAACTGGAAATTGCGAGAAATTCTAAATTCTTTGCCCCAAAAGTTCAGCTAGTCGCAGTAGATAGTTTGTCAAGTGGATTGAAGCAAAGTTAGTTACAACATCAGAGCCGATGGCTGCGGTGAACTTTGTGGAGTTGATCGTTTTCCGCTTTGGTATGCCTCATAGTATCATAACAGACAATGGCTCTAACTTCACCTCATGAGAATTCAAGAAATACTATGGTAAGCTTGGCATCCAACTGAAGTTCACCTCGGTGGTGCACCCGCAAATGAACGGAAAAGTTGAAAAATCTAACGGGCTCATTTGCAGTGGAATCAAAACATGGTTGCTAACACCGTTAAAAAGGGCCAAGGGCGCTTAGGTTGACGAACTCCCCTCTGTCGTGTGGAGCTTACGAACAACTCCAAATACGGCTACGCAGGAAACTCCTTTCTTCCTGGTCCATGGCACTGAAGCCATGCTTCCAGTCGAAGTAACTCACGATGCCCCGCGAGTTACGAAGTACGAAGAGGTTGCATCGACCAAGCCGCTCAAAGACGATATGGACGTACTGGACAAAGCCTGCGACGTGGCACTCACCCGGGCAACGGCGTATCAATAGAACCTGCAAAATTACCATAGTCGTTGACTACGACCTCGATTTTGAGGTCGGTGACTTAGTCCTTCGACCAAAGCAAGAAAAGCACCGAAATCATCACATAAGTCATTCCTGGAGGGACGTACAGGATCAAGGACAAGAAGACGGGTCAGATGGAGCCGAACCTGTGGAATGTCCAACATCTACGTCGCTTCTACGCTTAAATATTTAGAAGATAGAGGGCAAAAAAGGTTCCGTGGTCATCCTATGCAACAATATAATGTAAGTTTGTGCTTAGTACTTGTGACTATCTCATATCAGCAATGTTTAATGCATATTTGCATAGTTCATCGTTTAACTCCTTTTGCAAATATTATCAGAATGCAGTTGTAATGAAGCAATCCTCATCAGAAGAGAGGCCTACAAAAAGTTCTAACCTTTCTTCTGATGCATCCTCCCATAGCCGTCAACTTAGACCATTCCTTTTATCAAACATGGTGTTGCTGCTCTATGATCTGTAGTTGTTATGTTGAAAAAGAGTACACAAGATTCAATCAAAGCGATTGCCAAATATCAGTGTGTTATTGATGATGCTAATAGAAGCCCTCCATGATTATATGTTTTTTTATTTGGACACATTAATTGCCTTGTAATTTTCCTAATTATTTTATTTGTGTATGTAATTGGGTATATTATTGATATCAGCTTTTAACTGTTTAGTACGCCCATGAAATTTAATGGGTCTTCTCATAAGCCTAAATGGGCCGGCCCAGAATGCAAGTTGACTAGTCAAACGACTAGGGCCCTACCACTTACTTACTAGGTCGGCCCACTTACTGTAGTGTGGGCCCCAATTTTATTTTGGGCCGGCCCACTGACTTATTGGGCCATCCCACTTGCTTTAAGGTGGACCCCACTTACTAACTGGGCTGGCCCGATAACAGGAAAGTGGGCCCCACGTGCTTATTGGGCCAGCCCACTTGCTTTAAGGTGGGCCCCACTTACTAGTTGGGTCGGCCTGATAACAGGAAAGTGGGCCCCACTTTTATTTTGGGCCGGCCCACTTGCTTTAAGGTGGACTCCACTTACTAACTGGGTCGGCCCGATAACAGGAAAGTGGGCCCCACATGCTTATTGGGCCGACCCGTTTGTCTGTTGATCGGTCAAACAAAAACATTTGACCCGGCCCACATGCTTATTGGGCCGGCCCGGTTTGCCTGTTGACCGGTCAAACAAAGATTCAGCCCGGCCCACATGACTATTGGGCCGGCCCATTTATCGTGTTGACCGGTCAAACAAAGATATTCGGCCCGGCCCACCTTTTTAGTGGGCCCGCCCAACTATCCTTTGACCGGTCAAACGAAGGCATTCGGACCGGCCCACGTGCTTAGTGGGCCGACCCATTTAAGTTTTGACCAGTCAACCTTAGAGGTTAGGCCCGACACACGTACCTAATAGACCAGCCCATTTACATAGTTGACCGGTCAAACTAAGTTAGCTGGCCCGGCCCGCAAACTAAATGGGCTGGCCTACTTAAGGTGTGGCTGGCCTTGTGTGGGCCTACCATCTACCACGGGGTTTCAGCCGGTTAACGGTGTTAACTGACAGTTAACGGCGTCTGCCACGTGTCAGTTTGCATGACGTCAACAGTCAACGGCCTCCCGAAAACTCTTCTGCAAAGGTCCAATTTTCCGTGGCCAAAGGGCGCCCAAATGCGACGCACTGAAAAATCCGTGGTAGGCCTTTACGTGACGCAGTATGGACCACATAACCCATATCGCCGGGTTAGGCCCATAGGCGACGAAAAGGGGGCCATACCTAACGAAAATTTGACGTTGAGGATGAGAACTTTTCTTGTAGTGTGATGAGGCAAAGTCCTTCGTCTTCCTCGAAGCTCATATCGATTTCATCATAGTCATCATCCCTGCCTACAGCCAAGCCGAAAGATCTTCGACCTCCAATGATCTTCTCTCTAAGCTTGAAACCTTCTTCTGGATCACTTTCGTTTCTCCATCGTTACACCTCTTCCTCCCTTCTGACATCCTTCTTCGAGGCATCATGGGTGCCTTACTTGCCATAGACTGATGATGCAATGCTCCAAGGATGAGACATGATGATGGTTGTGGTGACCGTGATGAATTTGTATGAGATCTGTTAGAATATGAGAAAAGACTTGTCCAAAAGTTATGAGGGGTTATGAAGAGGAAAATGTCGTCTAATTATGGTTATGGTAGCTCGGAAAGAGAATCCCAACAAATTGGAAAGAGATAAACTTGAAAAAGGAAATTCCGGGCAGCACGACGGTTCGTGGTACGGGCACGGACCGTACCGTCCGCCCGTACCCGACGTCCTGCCAAAATCCGCAACAAACAAAGTCGGTTCGGGTCATTGATACGGGCGGGTTTGCACCATACCGTCTACCCGTGCCGAGTTACCGACATAAGAAAAACGGAAATATGTATATATTTTTTTAAGAAAAACTTGCGATCAAACGAGAAAATGAAAGAGAAAACCTACTGTAGTTTTAATGACCGTCCGTATGGGCACATATGACCGTACCGGTTGCCCGTACAGCGAACAAGGTTGGAAAAAAAAATCGTCGAGGGTTTCCAGTGGGTTTAACGACCACTGGTACGGGCGGGTCCGGTCGTACCGTCCGCCCGTACCGAGATCGTGAAAACTCCAATAAACTCAGAAAACAGTAAAGACCTCGGAAACGCAAACGAAAAAACAAAAATCTAGAAACTTTGAACCTATAAAATCAAAGAAAAACTCTCTTAAAGTAGTTAGGAGTAAAGGGTACCGAATCTCTTGGACATCTTATTGTTCCTCTCCTTCTTTCGTAGATGGTGGCTAGCAAATGCTTGCTTGCACCATCACAAAGAATAGGGGGAACTTATTCTTCACAATAACAAAGTGTACCTGTAGGAACAAAGATTGTAGACATGCCACATGGCAATGCTTCTTTCCCAATGGATCCTCGTTCTTCTAGTTGTGTTTCACTTCTCTGTATAATCTGCAAATCAAACTCTGGCAAAAGCAAAATCCACCGGATCGTCCTAGGCTTGACATCAATGCTTTCAATAATTTCTTTCAAACCCATACGATCAGTGTAAACTCTAACTTTTGAGTCAGTGATATATGATCTAAACTTTTCATAGGCAAAGACAACTGCAAAGAATTATTTCTCTACCGAGGGATAATTTATTTGTGCATCATTTCGAGTCCGGCTAGCATGATGGATGATATTAACTTCATCACCATCTTATTGGCACAAAATGGCTCCAACCGATTCATGGCTTACTTCACAAAGTAAATCAAAAGGTTCCTTCCAGTTAGGCGGTTGTATTATAGGAGCCTTAAGTAGAGTTTGCTTAAGAATGTTGAAAGCAGTAAGACACTTTTTCATCAAAATAAAACCAAACATCCTTCTGTAAAAGGTTAGTTAGGGGTCTTGCTATCTTAGAAAAATTTCTAATGAATCGTCTGTAGAACCCAGGATGACCAAGGAAACTTCTTTTACATTTGATGTCTCGTGGAGGTGATATTTTCTCTATAGCTTCCACCTTCGACTTATCAACATCTATGCCCCTTCGTGAGATCTTGTGCCCAAGTACTATCCCTTCTTGAACCATAAAATAGCACTTCTCCCAGTTCAAGACTAGATTAATATCTTCGCATCTCTCCAACACTTTATGCAAATTACGCAAGAAAACGTTAAATGAAGTTCCATAGACGGAGAAGTTCTCCATGAACACTTCCATTATATGCTCAATATAATTGGCAAATATAGTTGTCATGCATGTTTGAACAGTAGAAGGAGCATTACAGAATCCGAAAGGCATTCTTCGATAAGCATATAATCCAAAAGGATAAGTAAAAGTTGTTTTTAGTTGATCTTCCGGATGAACAACTATTTGGAAGAACCCAGAATATCCATCAAGATAACAAAAATACTAATGCTTAGCAAGTCTTTCCAGAGTTTGATCTATAAAAGGCAATGCTTAATGATCTTTTCTAGTTTCCTTATTCAATTTATAAAATCAATGCACATCCTATGTCATACTACAGTTCTGGTTGGGACCATTTCATTATGTTTATTGGGTACGACAATAAATCTTCCTTTCTTAGGAACACAACGAACGGGGCACACCCAGTGTAGAAGGATAGAGATGGAGAGATATTGGCGGAATATGTTGGATGTTGTATTGAGCCTCTCGGGCGAGTATATATAGGGGTACAAGTCTTGGGAGCCAAGAAGGCTATCCTAGAGATTAGGCAGGAGATGATTACAAATCATATACTACCAAATACACATATACCAAATATATCTCTAACACTCCCCCGCAGTCGTAGTGGTAGTGACGTGAACAATTGAAGCATCGCGAATGGTCAGACTGGAGAGAAACCGAAGGTATGAACCAACAGGCTGACACTCCCCCGCAGTCGTAGCGGTAGCGTCGTGGACGATGTCGTGTCGCGGATGGTTGGAATGTAGAGGAAGCCGAGGTGCTCATGCGAGGTGGTAGCCCTTGTGCTGATGTCGACGTAACCGAGAGCGTGGGTGCTGCAACCTTGGTCGAGGGAGCCGCGCGAGGGATTGCCATGGTCGATGTCGTGGCCGGGTGCCGGTGTCTATGTAGCCGCAGGCGAGGTGGTGTGCGAGGAGAGTGACGGATACGCGCCGAGGCAGTCGTGGAGATGGTCGATGCCGAAGTCGATGCAGTCTGAGCCGTCGAGGACGAAGTGCAACCATAGCTTTGCCAGAACCAGGCGCACGTCAGGGACGAAGGCATACTCTTGTTTTGCCAGAACCGAGTACGCATAGAAGAACTCGGCAGTGACGCGATCGAGGAAATCGTAGAGGCGATGCCGATGAAGACGTCGTCGAGGCCGATGAAGACGAGGCGCCGGTCCGAGCTTGCCAGGCCCGGGGACGCGTCGGGGACGAAGGCATGTACCGGTGTTGCCAGTACCGGGCGTGCGGGGGGGGGGGGGCAGGGAACAGTACAAAGTGCGCGCCATGTCGGAGTAGACTAGCAGAGGAGGTCTCGCCGACGGGTGTCGGAGTAGAGGATCAGGTGGCGTAGTCGGGGAATAGGCGAGGATGCTGGCGGCAAAGATGTAGTGTACAAAGATGTAGAAGGCGGCTAACCCAACGGTGACCTGGGGTGGTCATGTTGGACGCCTAGACGGGTGTTGTGGTGGTCGGCGAGCCCAGCGCGGCCTAGAGTGGTTGGCGAGCCCAACGGCGACCTGGGGTGGGGGCGCGGCGGTGGTACACGAAGTAGGCGAGGAAGACTCGGCGGCGTGACGAAGACCATGCGCGGACAGAGGAAACCCGCGCCGAAGGGGCGACGCTGAGGTGGCCTCGGATGTCGATGCGCGGGGGATGGCGAAGGTGACTGCGTGCAGCGACGTCACGGCTCGAGGGGTCGGTGTAGCTGCAGGGCGCGAGTCGGTGCAGCGGCGGGAGACCAGCAGCGACGTACACGCCTCGGAAGGCGCGTCGGAGGTTGGTAGCGTGGACCAAAGGCGGCGGCGCTGCGGCCCGAAGGGGCGACGCAGCGGCAGCCCAATGCTCAATGGGAGGTAGGCGCATGCTCGAGGACGTGCGCGGGGTCGGTTGATCAAACCGACGGTAGCGCTACACGTGCCATGGCGTGGACGACGTGCCGCAGATCGGAGTCATTGGCGACGTTGTCGGTGATGTCCTAGGCGATGACGGCGAAGAAGAACCAGCGATGGAGACCGTGCAGGCGAAGGCGGCCGGCTGCGACTCAAATAGCGTCCCATGTGCAACGCGTGCAGCCGTGCCCCACGGTAGATGGAGGCGGGCCGGTAGAGGCGGGGACGACGTGGGCGAGCCGGCCGCGGCAGCCTGATACGTCTCAAACGTATCTATAATTTCTTATGTTCCATGCTAGTTTTATGACAATACTGACATGTTTTATATGCACTTTATATCATATTATGGCATTTATTGGAGTAACCTATTAACAAGATGCCACAGTGCCAGTTTCTGTTTATTATGTCTGTTTATTGCAGAAAAGGCCCAAAAACCAAAGTGCTCGGAAAAATCCAGAAAAATCACAGAAATTCTATTTCGCCGGAACAATCACGGAGCCAGAAGGGCAAGCCGGGGGGGGGGGGCAGGGCCTCCACACCATAGGCCGGCGCGGCCAGAGGGGTGGCCGCCCACCCTATGGGGTGGGCCCCTCGGGACTCTTCCGACTCCGCCTCTTCGCCTATATAATCTCTCGTGACCTAAAAACTCGACACCAATTGACGAAACTCCAGAAAGACTCCAGGGACGCCGCCGCCATCGCGAAACTCCGTTTCGGGGGACAGAAGTCTCTGTTCCGGCACGCCGCCGGGACGGGGAATTGCCCCCGGAGTCATCTCCATCGACACCACCGCCATCTTCATCGCCATCGCTATCTCCCATGATGAGGAGGGAGTAGTTCTCCCCGAGGCTCGAGGGCTCTACCGGTAGCTATGTGGTTCATCTCTCTCTCCCATGGTGTGATCTTTATGTGATCATGAGCTTTGTATCACTATTAATCTATGTGCTACTCTAGTGATGTTATTAAAGTAGTCTATTCCTCCTCCATGATGTAATGTTGACAATGTGTGCATCATGTAGTACTTGGCGTAGGTTATGATTGTGATCTCTTGTAGATTATGAAGTTAACTATTATTATGCACTCTAGAGGTTACTTAAATATGAACTCCGAATGTTGTGGAGCTTGTTTACTCCGGCTTGAGGGAGATCTTGTAGCCCTGCCCAATGAATGGTGTTTGTTATCCAACAAGAGAGTGTTGAAGTAGCACGAGTGAAGAGAAGTTATTTATTTATGTGATCAATGTTGAGAGTGTCCACTAGTGAAAGTATGATCCCTAGGCCTTGTTTCTAAGCATTGAAACACCGTTTCCAACAAGTTCGTTACATGTTTGCTTGCTGCCATCTTTATTTCAGATTGCAATTACTACTTACAATCATCCATATTACTTGTATTTCACTATCTCTTCGCCGAACTAGTGCACCTATACATCCGACAAGTGTATTAGGTGTGTTGGGGACACAAGAGACTTCTTGTATCGTAATTGCAGGGTTGCTTGAGAGGGATATCTTTGACCTCTACCTCCCCGAGTTCGATAAACCTTGGGTGATTCACTTAAGGGAAACTTGCTTCGTTGTACTACAAACCTCTCGCACTTGGAGGCCCAACACTGTCTACGGGAATAGAAGCGTGTGTAGACATCAAGCTATTTTCACGGCGCCGTTGCTCGGGGAGGTAAGGTAAAAGGTATTCACATCCTCCGACTACTAAGCTATTTCCTAGCACCGTTGCCGGTGTGTGAGTGCTCGAAGCTATTTCCTTTAGATCCTGCAATTGCATCTTTTTGTTTCTTGTTTTTATTTTTCACTAGTTAGGCATAATGGAAAACAACAGTGAGCTTTTTAATCTATTTCCTGAGTTAAGACATGAATTATTTGATGCGAAAATTAAAAAACCTATGGAACCTTATCTGCATGATAGTAGTAATGTTATTAGTATGAATGCAATTACTGCTAATGCTATGCAAAAGTCTAAGCTTGGGGAAGCTAGTTCTTATGATCTTTTTAGCTTCCCATCTTTAGGGGAGAAAATTTGCTCTGATAATACTTTATCTCCCATATGCGATATTTTAAATCCACTCGTTGAAAGTATTCCATATAAAATACCTATGAAAATTATTGAACGTGTTGTGGATAACCGCTATGAAGGGGATGGAACTGTCCATCCTAGAGATCATTTATTGTTTTTACATGAATTATGCGGGTTATTCAAGTGTGCAGGTATTTCAATGGATGAAATTAGGAAGAAACTATTCTCTATGTCGCTGTCTGGTAAAGCGGCGCAATTGTATAAATTGCTGAAGAATGGGCATTCTCTTGATTGGAAGGATATTATGGCTCTATTTTATTCTAAATTCTATCCTCCAAGTGAAATTCACAAAGACCGAAACAGCATATATAATTTCTGGCCTCATGATGGAGAGAGTATTGCCCAAGCATGGGAGAGATTGAAGTCTTTAATGCTCAAATGCCCCATTCATGAGCTTCCTGGTAATATCATCATTGATAATTTGTATGCAAGACTTTCTTTTCAAGATAAAACCTTGCTGGATACTGCTTGTTCTGGATCATTCACACACAACAAATAAGAGTTTAAATGGGACCTTCTTGATCGGATTCAGGAGAATACTGAAGGATCGGAGAACGACAAAGGTAGAGAGTCAGGTATAAATTATGATTATGAATGCATTGAAACTTTTATGGATACTGATAAATTTCGAAATATGAGTGCTACTTATGGTCTTGACTCTCAAGTTGTTGCAAATCTTAATAAAGCTTTTGCCTCTCATTTTGAATTGCCTAGGAAGAATTTTGATAAGTATCATGAACCTTTTAAAGACACTTGCATGAAGGATGAAACTGTTATTAATGATTGCAATGAACATGTTCAAACTTCGAAAATGCTATTTCCTATAAGCATGTTAATTTTTGCGGAGTTCATAGACCTTGTGAAAAGAATAAAACTGAAGAAGAATATTGTATCCATCACAGGAATGAAAAAACTAGAAAGTGGTCTAGGGCTCTAGATGATCTCGGTGAAAAAGTTTGTGCCCTCTATCCTTTTATTTGTAAACTTTTCCATAGAGTGGGTCATTTTAATTTTCAATGCTCCTCCAATGATAATTCGAACCCCATGAGTGCTGCAAATTTGTATTGTGATGATGAAATCACTCCTAATCAGCATGATGAACTTACATTATTTTTGGTGTGTGAAGAGTTATTGAGAAAAACTTCTTTGGTGGATATGAGTGCTCTTGATATTAATAGTGTCCTGCATGGGTGTCTTTCTTATTGCATTGATAATTAGCATACAAATACTTACATACAGAATATTTTAGAAGATGACACTTTGCCAAAATATGATAGGACCGCTGTGTGTTTTAAACTTATTAATGAAAAGGAGGAATCCTCCCAAGTTTCTTCTATTGTTTCTGGAAATAAATCAGGTTCTGTGGAGAAGCCTCCCCTCAAGCCTCTTCCCCCTAAAGAAGGGAACGAGGAGAAGGAAAAGAAGAAGAAGAAGGGAAAGAAGAAGAAGAAGAAGAAGAAGAAGAAGAAGAAGAGGGGGAATAAAAAGAAAGAGGTAACAGCATATCCCCGCGTGTATGAGATAACGATAGGTAACCGTAAGTATGTTGCTCCTAAGGATTATTATGATAATGAATCTTAGTACAATGATCTTCCTATGCCCTTTACCTATATTAGTGATTATGATTAGAAGAGCACACTACTTTTGATATTGAAAATCTCTGGGAAACTAATTCTGAAAATGAGGGTGTTAATAACTGCCATAGTATTAATACTATCCATGTTTCTTCCCATGACGATATAGAAAGTTCTAAGCTTGGGGAAGCTTGTTTTGATGAGCATGATATTTTTAGTCCCCCAAGCATGGGAGAGAAAATTTACTTTAATGATATTTTACCTCCTATATATGATGATTACAATGATGAATATCATATTTTCAGTCCACCTACTATTGAGGAGAAAATTAATTATGACTACAATATGCCTCCTATATATGATGATTATAGTGATGAGAATAATAATGATAGCTATTTTTATTGAATTTGCTCCCGCTACAATTAATAGTAAAGACTATGCTTATGTGGAGAGTAATAATTTTATGCATGTAGCTCATGATAAGAATGTTTCATGTGAAATTTATATTGTTGAGTTTGTTCATGATGCTACTGAAAGTTATTATGAGAGAGGGAAACATGGTTATATGCATCTTAATAATATTAAGTTTCCCCTCTTTATGTTGAGAATCTTGAAGTTGCGCTTGTGTTGCCTTTCTATGCTTATTGCATTATGCTTACATGATTTATTTATTTACAAGATTCCTTTTCATAGGAAGTGGGTTAGACTTAAAAGTGTTTCTTATTTTCTTTTGATGCTCTCTTTTGCTTCAACTCTTATTTCTTGCGCGAGTGCATCATTAAAATTATTGAGCCCATCTTAATGGCTATAAAGAAAGCACTTCTTGGGAGATAACACATGTTTTTATTTTGCTACTGTTTTGTTGTGTCTTGGAAGTTGTTACTACTGTAGCAACCTCTCCTTATCTTTATTTTATTGCATTGTTGTGCCAAGTAAAGTCTTTGATAGTAAAGTTGATACTAGATTTGGATTACTGCGCAGAAACAGATTTCTTGCTGTCACGAATTTGAGTAGGCCTCTCTGTAGGTAACTTAGAAAAATCTGCCAATTTTCATGAGTGATCCTCAGATATGTACGCAACTTTCATTCAATTTGAGCTTTTTCATCTGAGCAATTTAAGTGCCTCTAACAAATTCGTCTTTACCGACTGTTCTGTTTTGACAGATTCTGCCTTTTATTTCACATTGCCTCTTTTACTGTGTTGAATGGATTTCTTTGTTCCATTAACTTTCAGTAGCTTTGTGAAATGTCCAGAAGTGTTAAGAATGATTATGTCACCTCTGAATATGTGAATTTTTTATTATGCACTAACCCTCTAATGAGTTTGTTTTGAGTTTGGTGTGGAGAAAGTTTTCAAGGGTCAAGAGAGGAGGATGATACAATATGATCAAGAAGAGTGAAAAGTCTAATCTTGGGGATGCCCCCGTGGTTCATCCCTGCATATGTCAAGAAGACTCAAGCATCTAAGCTTGGGGATGCCCAAGGCATCCCCTTCTTCATCAACAACTTATCAGGTCACCTCTAGTGAAACTATATTTTTATTCCGTCACATCTTATGTGCTTTACTTGGAGCGTCTGTGTGCTTTTATTTTCGTTTTGTTATTTTCATTCTCTGAACAAATTCATGCTTATGTGGGAGAGAGCCACGCTCCGCTTTTTCATTTGAACACTTGTGTTCTTAGTTTTACTTTTAATGTTCATGGCGAAGGTTGAAACCGCTTCGTTCATTGTTATTTGGTTGGAAACAGAAAATGCTTCATGTGGTAATTGGTATATGGCCTTGAATAATTTGATACTTGGCAATTGTTTTGAGTTCTCAAATAGATCATGTTTAAGCTCTTGCATCATGTACTTTGCACCTATTAATGAAGAACTACCATAGAGCTTGTTGAAATTTGGTTTGCATGATTGGTCTCTCTAAAGTCTAGATATTTTCTTGTGAAGTGTTTGAAAAACAAGGAGACAGTGTAGAGTCTTATAATGCTTGCAATATGTTCTTATGTAAGTTTTGCTGTACCGGTTCATACTTGTGTTTGCTTCAAACAACCTTGCTAGCCAAAGCTTTGTACTGAGAGGGAATGCTTCTCGTGCATCCAAAACCTTGAGCCAAAACCTATGCCCTTTGTGTCCACCATATCTACCTACTATGTGGTATTTCTCTGCCATTCCAAAGTAAATTGCTTGAGTGCTACCTTTAAAATTTCATTCCTTGTCTCTGCAATATATAGCTCATGGGAAAATAGCTTAAAAAACTATTGTGGTATTGAATATGTTGCTTATGTATCTTATTTCTTATAAGTTGCTTGTTGAGCGGTAACCATGTTTCTGGGGACGCCATCAACTATTACACCTTTGTTGAATATCATGTGAGTTGCTATGCATGTTCGTCTTGTCTGAAGTAAGGGTGATTTATCATGATCAAATGGTTTGAGTATGCATATTGTTAGAGAAGGACATTGGGCCGCTAACTAAAGCCATGAATCAAGGTGGAAGTTTCAGTTTGGACATTAATCCTCAATCTCTTATGAGAATATTATATGTTGTTGAATGCTTAAGCATTAAAGAGGAGTCCATTATCTGTTGTCTATGTTGTCCCGGTATGGATGTCCTAAGTTGAGATCTATCAAAAACGAGAAATCAAATGCGATCTATCTCCTTGGACCTTTGTACGAGCGGCATAGAGGTACCCCTTTGTGACACTTGGTTGAAACATATGTTATGCAATGATAATCCATGAAAATCCAAGCTAATTAGGACAAGGTGCGAGCACTATTGGTATTCTATGCATGAGGCTCGCAACTTATAGGATGTCTTATGCATAACACATATGAATTATTACTACCGTTGACAAAATTGTTTCTATGTTTTCAAAATAAAAGCTCTAGCACAAAAATAGTAATCCCTGCTTCCCTCTGCGAAGGGCCCATTCTTTTACTTTACGTTGAGTCAGTTTACCTACTTCTTTCTATCTTAGGAGCAAACACTTGTGTCAACTGTGTGCATTGATTCCTACATACTTGCTTATTTGCATTCATCATATTACTTTGTGTTGACAATCATCCATGAGATAAACATGTTGAAGTTGAAAGCAACCGCCGAAACTTATATCTTCCTTTGTGTTGCTTCAAACTTTCTACTAAGAATTTATTGCTTTATGAGTTAACTCCTATGCAAGTCTTATTGATGCTTGTCTTGAAAGTACTATTCATGAAAAGTCTTTGCTATATGATTCAGTTGTTTAGTCATTGTCTTTACCATTGCTTCGAATCACTTCATTCATCTCATATGCTTTACAATAGTATTGATCAAGATTATGATAGCATGTCACTTCATAAATTATCCTTGTTATCGTTTACCTACTCGAGGGCGAGTAGGAACTAAGCTTGGGGATGCTTGATACGTCTCAAACGTATCTATAATTTCTTATGTTCCATGCTAGTTTTATGACAATACTCACATGTTTTATATGCACTTTATATCATATTATGACATTTATTGGACTAACCTATTAACAAGATGCCACAGTGCCAGTTTCTGTTTATTATGTCAGTTTATTGCAGAAAAGGCCCAAAAACCAAAGTGCTCGGAAAAATCCAGAAAAATCAGAGAAATTCTATTTCGACGGAAGACTCACGGAGCCAGAAAGGCAAGCCAGGAGGGGCTAGGGCCTCCACACCATAGGCCGGCGCGGCCAGAGGGGTGGCCGCCCCACCCTATGGGGTGGGCCCCTCGGGACTCTTTCGACTCCGCCTCTTCGCCTATATAATCTCTCGTGACCTAAAAACTCAACACCAATTGAAGAAACTCCAGAAAGACTCCAGGGACGCCGCCGCCATCGCGAAACTCCGTTTCGGGGGACAGAAGTCTCTGTTCCGGCACGCCGTCGGGACGGGGAATTGCCCCCGGAGTCATCTGCATCGACACCACCGCCATCTTCATCGCCATCGCTGTCTCCCATGATGAGGAGGGAGTAGTTCTCCCCCGAGGCTGAGGGCTCTACCGGTAGCTATGTGGTTCATCTCTCTCTCCCATGGTGTGATCTTTATGTGATCATGAGTTTTGTATCACTATTAATCTATGTGCTACTCTAGTGATGTTACTAAAGTAGTCTATTCCTCCTCCATGATGTAATGTTGACAGTGTGTGCATCATGTAGTACTTGGCGTAGGTTATGATTGTGATCTCTTGTAGATTATGAAGTTAACTATTATTATGCACTCTAGAGGTTAATTAAATATGAACTCCGAATGTTGTGGAGCTTGTTTACTCCGGCTGGAGGGAGCTCTTGTAGCCCTACACAATGAATGGTGTTTGTTATCCAACAAGAGAGTGTTGAAGTAGCACAAGTGAAGAGAAGTTATTTATTTATGTGATCAATGTTGAGAGTGTCCACTAGTGAAAGTATGATCCCTAGGCCTTGTTTCTAAGCATTGAAACACCGTTTCCAACAAGTTCTGTTACATGTTTGCTTGCTGCCATCTTTATTTCGGATTGCAATTACTACTTACAATCATCCATATTACTTGTATTTCACTATCTCTTCGCCGAACTAGTGCACCTATACATATGACAAGTGTATTAGGTGTGTTGGGGACACAAGAGACTTCTTGTATCGTAATTGCAGGGTTGCTTGAGAGGGATATCTTTGACCTCTACCTCCCTGAGTTCGATAAACCTTGGGTGATTCACTTAAGGGAAACTTGCTGCTGTTCTACAAACCTCTGCTCTTGGAGGCCCAACACTGTCTACAGGAATAGAAGCGTGCGTAGACATCACAGCCTACCAAGGCAGGCGCTGCAGCCAGCCAGCGAGTCGACCGCGGTGGCTGGTGAAAGAGCAAAGTCTAAACCCCGTCTTTTGTGTGTTTGATGACAACACTTGAATAATCTCACCGTGTGCAAAGAGTGTCTTTGATAGATTTGCAAGTGCACGGTGACCTTGCTGGACACGTCAAGATCGGAGGACTGAAGTGTAGCTTATAGGTTTTCTGGTTTTGTGTGTGTATCGCGAGGTGATATGGTTGGAGAGGAAAAGAGGAGAAAGCAGTTTTTGCTAGACCAGTACTACCGGTACCAGTAGCGGTAGTACCGCTACCCCTACTGGTACCGCCCAACAGTACCACTCTGAGGAATTGCACTGAGAAAGTCCCACAGAACAAGTTACGGTACCTCTACGGTACCTTGAGCGGTAGTACCGCTTGAGAGCGGTAGTACCGCTCACAGTACCGCTTAAGTACCGTAACATAAGTTACGACTGTACCACTCTGGTACCGCTTCGGTACCGCTTGGGATCCAGTAAGCTCTGGAGGCCATTGCGGTACCTCGAGCGGTAGTACCGCTATGTGTCCATGTGGATAAGTTCTGTGGGATTTCGAATCCAGAGCGGTAGTACCGCTTACCAAAGCGGTAGTAACGCTTAGGCAAAAACTGCAGATAACGGTTGGATTTCGGGGGGCCTATTTAAAGGGCCCTTCTTCCCCAGCACGATTTTATCTCTCCTCTCTCTCTCCTCCATTGTTGCTGAGCTTAATCCTTGAGGATCTCCCGAACCATCCAACCAATCTTGCCCAAATTTTGAGGAGGGGTGGAGGAGGCCCCGATCTATAGTTCTACCAAGAGAGATTTCACCAATTCGTGCTAGTCCTTAGTGGATCTTGGAGTTTGGGTTCCTATGGTGGGATCATGGAGGAAATGCACCTATGGAGGCTAGCTTGGTGTTGTGCTAGCCCCATAGGTTGTTGGGAGCCTCCTAGTGTTGTGGAGCTCACCCCAACCTTATGAAGGAACCACCGCCTCGACCGGTGCCATAGTGGAGAAGGGGGAGCCCCTTTGTGGAGCTCTCTCGAGGAAGAAGGTGAGGCCTTCCTTCGTTGTGTGGCCGCCTAGCCTCTTGTGTGAGTCTAGCACCTCCTCAACGCAGACGTACTCTCTTTTGTGAGGGGAACTGCGGGAAACAAACCTCGCCTCGTCTCCACACCATCCGGTTGTCCCGCTCCTTACTCTTACTATCATGCTTGTTTCATTTACTTGTTGCACTTGCCTAGGATCATACTAGGAACATCTCCACCACTAAAGCAATCACCTTTACCTTCCGCACCACTAAAACTGAAAAAGGATTAAAATTTTTGTAGCGTCCATTCAGCCCCCTCTTGTCCGCTACGATCCATTCAATTGGTATTAGAGCAAGGTCTTCTTGCCCGGGCTTTACCGCCTAAGAAATGGCCGGACAAGAGAAGGTTGTGAATGGGTCTCCTTCCCTTGAGTCACCCACTCCATCATCTACCATCGATAGCACAACGGCTACGTTGGATGACCTCAAGAAATTGGAGTCATCCATCGTTAGCCAAATGAAGGCAATGATGATGGAGTTGGTTGCTCAAAAGCCAATCCCTATCGAAGATCCTAAGGCAAGTGTCGAGGATCCCCCACCAAAAGCTAGTCAATTTCCTCTTGTTGATTTTGTCGCGCAATCGACAAAAGATCCACAAAAGGAAGGACTTGGGGAGACCGGCACTTCAACAAAGGGGAAGGATGAGACACCGATTGCGGAACTTCTAGGGGTTAATCATGCGGTGCCACCACCAAGTGATTACACCATAAACATTCCAATACCAATGCCACATATCTTGTCGCATGGTTCACCACCGTTACTTGAATCAAATAGCTTCGAAAATTGGCAATTCTTAATGCGTTCTCATGTGCGCAGCGCTTCTACCGAGCTTTGGCGCATCATTGATGAGGGCTATTCACCACGAGACCCAAAGAGCTTGACAAGAAGAGAAGTGGTGGATGACCAACTCGACGCCACCGCCATCAACATGATCCACATGGCCGTCACGCCCAAGGACCGCGCTCATATCCGCTCGCTCAAGACCGCCAAGGAAGCATGGGATAAACTCGACAAGCTCTTCCTCGGAAATGAGAGCATCCAAAGCTCTCGTTTCGATGAAGTGAACAACATGGCCGACAACTTCGTCATGAATGAAGGAGAGACACCCGAAGAAATGTATCTGCGCCTCATCGCTTTTTCCGTACAAATGCAAGATCTTGGAGCAACGTTTGTGGATGACCATTGGATCAAGCGAAAGTTCTACAACGCTCTCCTCCCTTATGAGGAAGTGAAGTTGACGGCCATCCGCCAAAACGCCTCCTTCCGTGCTATGACATCCGATGAAGTCCTTAGCGAAGTCATCGCTTTCGACATCTCCAAGAAGAATGCGGAGGATCTTGTTGCTCGCGCCCAAAACACCCGCAAGCCCACTCTTGCATTGAAGATGAAGGTGCATGAAGCTAGTGAAAGCGATGAGGATCCCATTGAGTGGGGTCCGGATGATCTCAATACCAACTATCATGAGCACATCGCTCTCGCCGCCAATAAATTTTGGGAGGGAAATAAGTCCTGAAGCACAAGACCAAGAAGACCTCGTGATTCTCCAAGAAACTTCTCCAAGAGTCCAAGGGAGGGGCAAAGGGGGAGAACATGCTACAATTGCGGCGAAAAAAGTCATTTTTTTGCGGATTGTATCTATGAGAGAAGAGAAGATAATGGTGGAAGGCTTGTCCGCAAGGAAAAGTTCAAGTCACTCTCCAAAGGATTCTCCAAGTTCTCCTCCAAGCCCGATGAAGACAAGGTCTCCTTCACCAAGAAGCCAAGAGCCTTTATCATCGGTGAAGAGTACTCCTCCGATGAGGACGAGGAGCATGAGGACAAGGGCTCCAACAAGGAAGGAGAGGGAGTGGTCGCCATCGCCATTATCACTCCCTCTATCTCCCTCTTCGACTCTCCAAATTAGAACCTCGTCACCAACAACGCCCGTTGCCTCATGGCAAAGGTATCTTCGGAGGTAGAATCCCCTTCCAAACTCACATCTCCATCTAATGCTTTGTATATTGATGATGCCACTAGTCTCACCATTAAGCGTGAGATTGTGGGTTTGGATTTTTTTTCTCACTAACATGCAAGGGGATACCAAGACTCACGTTGGGGCTCTCTTGGCCCAACTTGGTGTGGCTCAAGACCTTATAGAGGAGAAGGAGAGACTTGAAAGGGAGGCGGCAAATGAGATTGCCTCTCTCAATCAAGCACTTGAGGAGGAACAAAACTTGCGCATGTCTCTTGAAGCTAGTGTCATCACCCTCGAAGACTCCAACAATGCCATCATCTCCCAACTCACCAAGGACCAAGATCATGCTCTTGGTTTGGTGGGTGAGCTCAAGAAGAAGATGTTTTCTCTCGAGGAAGCCAACAAGAAGAAAGATGAGAAAGGCCCCAACTCTTGTCATGACGAGCTTGTTGATCAAGTCGTTTCTTTGAAGAAGCACAATGCTCTACTCTTGGAGGTCAATGCTCTTCAAGAAGAAGTCTTGGATGAGTATTACCGCTTGTGCAAGGAGAAGACCTCATGTTGCAATCATGAAGAAGAAATTGCCACTCTTGAGAGCACCAAGGCTAAGCTATTGAGTTTGAGTAGCATGCAAGAAGAGTCCTTGGTGGAGTGCCTCCGCATGAGCAAAGAGAAGGTCACTTGTTGTGATCATGAGGAAGAAATAGCTTCTTTGAAGAGGAGCGAAGCCAAGCTCATGGAGGTCAATTCCATGCAAGAGGAAGCTTTGAAGGAATACTTTCCCTTGAGCAAGGACTGCGAGTGTTCCAACCATGAAAGTAACATTGCCAAGATGGAGAGTGACAAGCGTCTACTCATGAAGATGAACTCTCTCCAAGAAGAAGCTTTGATGGAACATTTCCGGGTGAACAAGGCAAAGGAGGTCCAAGTGTTTGATATCACTCACCCTCACCCGGAGCATGAAGATGAGGTCAGTCGTTTGAAGGCCAAAATTGATAGACTCCAAATCCAAGCCAAGTACTTGGAAGGATTCATTGAATCCAAAGATGGAGCCAAAGAGGGCTCGTGCAATGAAGGAGGAGTGGCTACCAAGCCAAAGAGGAAGAGGAATAGGAGGACCAAGAAGAAGAAGAACAAGGAGAACATGGAGATCAACCATGAGGAAGGCGATGCTAGCTCAAGAAGGGATGGAGTACCCAACTCCGCCACGAAGGGTTTCACCGGCTCTAACAACCCTTCTCATGTTATTTTTGTTGATTACTATGGACATATTCGTGCTCGCTTTAATGGTCCTCAAGAGGACAATGTTGATTGGACTATTTGGGTTCCCAAACCCCTTGTTACTAACATGATAGGACCCATTGAAAAATGGGTACCTAAATCCAAGACTTGATTCCTTGTAGGACACTATGCTTCCGGTGGCGCTAAATGGGTGGTTGATAGTGGAGCCACAAGTCATATGACCGGAAGCAAGGAAATCGTTGTCGACCTCGAGCCATCTCACTCTACCATTTCATATGGCGACAACACGTGCTCTAAGGTATTGGGTCTTGGCAAGGTGGTGGTAACACCTGACATTTCACTTGTGAATGTCCTCCTTGTAGAGACCCTTGGTTACAATCTACTTTCAGTTCATCAAATTGCTCGTATGGGTCTATGTACATTTTTCGATGAACATATGGTGGTCCCCTTGTGGAGCAAGACACTCCGTGTAGCCTTTGTTGGATATGTAGAGAACGGATTGTATGTTGTTGATTTCTCCGGAAAGAAAACATCTTCCGCTCTTTCCCTATTCGCTAAAGGTGACAAGGGTTGGTTATGGCATCGCCAACTAGCCCATGTCAACATGAGGACTTTGCAAAGTCTCCACAAGGGTGGCCATATTCTCGGACTAAAAGAAGATGTTTCCTTTTGCAAAGATCGTGTTTGTAGGGCTTGCGTACAAGGAAAAATGCATGGAGCTCCTCACAAGGCCAAGACGATCATCTCTACCACAAGATGCTTGGAGCTCCTACATGTTGATCTTTTCGGTCCACCGTCTCATGAAAGCCTTGGAGGGAAGAAGTATTGCCTCGTCATTGTTGATGACTATTCACGCTATTGTTGGGTATTCTTCTTCAAGTACAAGAGTGAGACTCAACGGACCATGATGGAGTTTTCCAATCAAGTTCAACGCAAATACAACACCACGATCCTCGCAATAAGGAGCGGCAATGGAACGGAGTTCAAGAACTACACCTTGGATGACTTCCTCGGCGAAGAAGGAATCCAACATCAATACTCCTCGCCATTTACTCCCCAACAAAATGGGGTCGCCCAAAGGAAGAATCGAACCTTGATCGAAGCCGCTCGAACAATGATGATGGAGTACAAGTCCAACTACAACTTTTGGGTGGAATCTATCTCTACCACATGCCATGCTACTAATCGTCTATACTTTCGCAAGGGTCTAGAGAAGACACCATATGAGATTCTCACCAGCAACTAGCCCAATGTGTCATACTTCAAGGTCTTCGGATATAAATGGTATGTGTTTGTCAAGGACACACGACTATCCAAGTTTGATTCAAGAGCTCAAGAAGGAATTTTCGTTGGCTATGCTACGGATTCTCACGCCTATAGAGTCTTCAACAAGTCAAATGGGCGAGTTGTAGAATCTTGTGATGTGACATTCGATGAAGATGATAGATCTTTGGAGGAGCGAAGTGCTTCTTGTAAGAAAGGAGATGCAATTCCCCCGGATGCCATAGGAAGGATGGGTGTTGGCATTCGCCGACCTCAAGAGCTACCTTCTATGAGTACCGGGGAAGGACCAAGTTCCACCCAAGTGGAGCCATCTACACCACAAGGCCAAGCTTCTTTCATTGATCATACAAGTTCAAGCCAACCTCTACAACAACCTCAAGTTCAACATCATCAACAACAACAATCAAGTGCAAGCCCACCTCAACAAGCTCAAGAACAACATCAACAAGTACCGCAAGCTCATCTACCTCAACAACCGACATCAAGTGACCAAGGTCAAGCTTCAAGTTCTTCACCGAATGTCTCGGGGACAATCTTTATGGACAATTCCATTCCTAATACCCCCCGAGTCGTCCGGCTCTCATGATGATGATGATGCCCCATTCAACAACAATGAAGGTCAAGGCGAGGATCTAAACCATGATGAAGGCCAAGAGGACTCACAAGAATCTACTCCTATAGCCGATACTCGCCGTGAAGATCCTACTACACGACATTTGCGCCTCAAGTCCCATTTTTTGCGTAATGTCATTGGTGATTTAAAGAGCAAAGTGACCACCCGGAGGCAACTAGCAAACTTTTGTGAGCACCACGCCTTTGTCTCTATGGTGGAACCACTCAAGGTTAATGATGCGCTTAAAGATCCCGATTGGTTGATAGCAATGCAAGAGGAACTCAACAACTTCAATAGGAATGATGTGTGGACTCTCATGAAGCGACCCGATCATTGCCGCAATGTTATCGGCACCAAATAGGTCTTCAAGAACAAGCAAGATGAACATGGCATCGTCATCCGCAACAAAGCAAGATTGGTGGCACAAGGCTATTCTCAAGTTGAAGGCGTGTACTTTGGCGAAACCTTTGCACCCGTTGCAAGGCTTGAGTCCATCCGTATCCTGTTGGCCTTTGCCTCTCATCGTGGCTTCAAGTTGCAACAAATGGATGTCAAGAGTGCTTTTCTTAATGGTCCTTTACATGAGGAGGTGTATATGAAGCAACCCCCGGGATTCGAGGACCCCCATTTTCCGTACCATGTCTTCAAGCTCAAAAAGGCCCTATATGGTCTCAAACAAGCTCCTAGAGCTTGGTATGAGCATCTAAAGGAGTTGCTTGTAGACCGTGGTTTCGAAGTGGGGAAAATCGATCCCACTCTTTTTACTAAGAAAGTCAACGGGGAGCTCTTCATATGCCAACTTTATGTAGACGATATCATATTTGGCTCAACTAACACAAAGTTCAATGATGAGTTTGCTAAGTTGATGACTAATAGGTTTGAGATGTCGATGATGGGTGAACTCAAGTACTTCCTCGGGTTCGAGATCAAGCAAATGCGACAAGGAACCTTCATCAATCAAGTAAAGTACCTCCAAGACATGCTCAAGCGCTTCGACATGAAGGACGCCAAGGGCATTGGAACCCCGATGCATCTCAAATGTCAACTCTCCCTTGATGAGACCGGCAAGGCGGTGGATCCCAAGCTCTATCGTTCAATGATAGCAAGTCCGAAGGAAAGCCACATTGTGGCGGTAAAGAGGATCTTTCGATATTTAGTTGATACCCCACACTTCGGACTATGGTACCCAAGGGACACGGACTTCTCTTTGGTTGGTTCCACCGACTCCGATTGGGCGGGCGACAAGGTGGATAGGAAGTCTACATCCGGAGCTTGTCACTTCCTTGGAAGATCCTTGGTGTGTTGGTCCTCAAAGAAGCAAAATTGTGTCTCCGTCTCTACCACAGAAGCCGAGTACGTTGCCGCGGCGAGTAGTTGTGCTCAAATCTTATGGAGGAGGCAAACCTTGCGGGATTATGGACTCGAGTATAGCAAGGTGCCTCTTTTGTGTGAAAATGAGAGCGTAATCAAGATCGCCTACAATCCGGTTCTTCATGGCAAGACGAAGCACATTGAGATAAGGAACCACTTCATCCGGGATCACATTGCTCGCGGAGATATTGTTCTATCCTTCATTGGTACCAAGGAGCAATTGGCGGACATCTTCACGAAGCCCTTGGATGAGAAGCGTTTCATTGAGTTGAGGCATGAGCTAAATATCATTGATCCATCGAACTTCGCTTGACCGTCGTGCACACATACCACTCTTTAACTATATGTCTAGATGAAGAGCACGCATGAACATAGGGGGAGTGCAGTTTAAACTTATTGAGCTATCCTGACGTGGGCATTACCCTTCGGGTAACTGACATTGCCCTATCTTGTGCGGCCCAACTGGAGGCCCATGAAGATACCCGATGGCAAGGCGGGCCACTAGGACGGTGCTGGAGAAGATTCCTTGAAGAACAAGACAGAGAGGAGCCGAACAAGGAAAGTTTAGAGCTAGGTCTTTCGTAAACCTAGTCGTACCCGGACAGATCTCTTGAGACCTGGCCTCCTATATAAAGGCCAGGAGAGGGGCTGCCGAGGGACACGATCAATCTTAGTAGCCTTAGCCACCATAAGTCTAGAGCTAGGTCGCCGTAGCACTTAGCCTCTCGACGAGATCACAGCCGAAACCTTCGGCACCCCATTGTAACCCGATATTCTCATAATAAAGATCAGACAGGCAGGACGTAAGGGTTTTACCTCATCGAGGGCCCCGAACCTGGGAAAATCGCTCTCCCCGCTTGTCTGTTAACCGATGTCGAGTGTCAGCCTACAGGATTCCATCAACCCTAAGCCCCAATCGGAGGGCATTGCCGAGGAGTACCCTCGACAATTGGCGCCTTCTGTGGGAACCCTGTCGGCACAAGATCCGTCATCAGCAGATCCAGTCATGTCGTCGGCAGCTTCGTCGACACCATCATCGTCATCATCGCCAAGTTTAGGAAGCCCGATTCGATTCGGTCCTACGAGTTCACCCTGCACAACGACTCTTCTCGCTCGACTTTCTCAGATCTATAAGGAAACATGGAGATGACGTTCGGCAGCGTCCACTACAACGTCAACGCGGAAGGAGTCCTTCGACTACTAGAACCATACGCCCCCAGGTCAGCGAGGAAATCACCACCACCGGCCGCAGGGCCAAGCATGTCGTCATCAGTCGACCTTTCGGCTGGCCTGACGGACTCGACAAACTCATCTTCGCCATCAACCCCTCGGTCGACGTCTTCAATATCAGTTGGATCCGATAATCCCGTATCTTCATAGATGACGTCGTACTACTGCTTGAACTGCGACACCAGGCACTGGTTGGGATCGAGCGACACACCATTCATCTGCAGCGCCCAGTATTCATCGGGAGAGGACAGTGTCGACATCGTCGTCAAGGGGGTCACCTAGAAAGCGGCGCACCACAAAGTTTATGCCGCCAATAACACAGGAAACGCAAGGAATAGGGGATATGGAGATCACACCCCTCGCTCTAGCAGGCGGCTAAGTTTCGAAAACAGTGCCAGTAACAACAACAGCGATTACACCATCGCGGAGGAAGAGTGGGCAGCAGCCAGAGCAGCCGTGCTTAATAACACAGCACTCCCTGCTGGAACTTCGGTTCGAACCCTCAATGCCTATCGCTCTATATTGGAGAAAAACCGGGAGCGTCTATCGAAAGAGCAAGCCACCCTCGAGAAACGTCTATTCGCCGCAGAACAATCTAGCGAGCGACGAAGGGGCTCGCGAGGAAGCACCTCCCGAAGCAGTCAAGGCGTAGGGAAGCACCGATCGACGTTATCCAGGCTTTCGGAAGATGATGCTTGCTGGCGCGGAGTTGACGTGGGAGTTAGAAATCTTTGTGGAGTAACTTTTCTTCAGTTCCCCGGCAACGGCGCCAGAAATTTGCTTGATGCGTGTAGTTGACACGTCCGTTGGGAACCCCAAGAGGAAGGTGTGATGCGCACAGCGGCAAGTTTCCCTCGGTTAGAAACCAAGGTTTAATCGAACCGGTAGGAGTCAAGAAGCACGTTGAAGGTTGATGGCGGCGGGATGTAGTGCGGCGCAACACCGGAGATTCCGGCGCCAACGTGGAACCTGCACAACACAACCAAAGTACTTTGCCCCAACGAAACAGTGAGGTTGTCAATCTCACCGGCTTGCTCGTAACAAAGGATTAACCGTATTGTGTGGAAGATGATTGTTTGCAGAGAAAACGAGTAAAAACAAGTATTGCAGCAGATTTGTATTTCGGTATTAAAAGAATGGACCGGGGTCCACAGTTCACTAGAGGTGTCTCTCCCATAAGATAGAAGCATGTTGGGTGAACAAATTACGGTCGGGCAATTGGCAAATAGAGAGGGCATAACAATGCACATACATGACATGATAAGTATAGTGAGATTTAATTGGGCATTACGACAAAGTACATAGACCGCCATCCAAGCGCATCTATGCCTAAAAAGTCCACCTTCGAGGTTATCATCCGAACCCCCTCCAGTATTAAGTTGCAAAGCAACGAGACAATTGCATTAAGTATGGTGCGTAATGTAATCAACAACTACATCCTCGGACATAGCGCCAATGTTTTATCCCTAGTGGCAACGAGCACAACACAACCTTAGAACTTTCGTCACTCGTCCCGGGTGTCAATGCGGGCATGAACCCACTATCGAGCATAAGTACTCCCTCTTGGAGTTAAAAGTAAAAACTTGGCCAGAGCCTCTACTAGAAACGGAGAGCATGCAAGATCATAAACAACACATGTGTAATAACTTGATAATTAACATGACATGGTATTCTCTATCCATCGGATCCCGACAAACACAACATAGAGTATTACAGATAGATGATCTTGATCATGTTAGGCAGCTCACAAAATCCAACAATGAAGCACAATGAGGAGAAGACAACCATCTAGCTACTGCTATGGACCCATAGTACGAGGGGTGAACTACTCACTCATCACTCCGGAGGCGACCATGGCGGTGTAGAGTCCTCCGGGAGATGAATCCCCTCTCCGGCAGGGTGCCGGAGGAGATCTCCGGAATCCCCCGAGATGGGATCGGCGGCGGCGGCGTCTCGGTAAGGTTTTCCGTATCGTGGTTTTTCACCTCGGGGTTTCGCGACGGAGGCTTTAAGTAGGCGGAAGGGCGAGTCGGGGGCCGGACGAGGGGGCCACACCATAGGGCGGCGCGGCCCCCCGGGCCGCGCCGCCCTGTGGTGTCGCCACCTCGTGGCCCCACTTCGTGTGTTCTTCGGTCTTCCGGAAGCTCCGTGGAAAAATAGGCCCCCGGGTCTTCGTTTCGTCCAATTCCGAGAATATTTCGTTACTAGGATTTCTGAAACCAAAAACAGCGAGAAAACGGAACCGGCACTTCGGCATCTTGTTAATAGGTTAGTTCCGGAAAATGCACGAATATGACATAAAGTGTGCATAAAACATGTAGGTATCATCAATAATATGGCATAGAACATAAGAAATTATCGATACGTCGGAGACGTATCAAGCATCCCCAAGCTTAGTTCTGCTCGTCCCGAGCGAGGTAAAACGATAACAAAGATAATTTCTGAAGTGATATGCCATCATAACCTTGATCATACTATTTGTAAACATATGTAGTGGATGCAGCGATCAAAACAATGGTAATGACATGAGTAAACAGGTGAATCATATAGCAAAGACTTTTCATGAATAGTACTTCAAGACAAGTATTAATAAGTCTTGCATAAGAGTTAACTCATAAAGCAATAAATCAAAGTAAAGGCATTGAAGCAACACAAAGGAAGATTAAGTTTCAGCGGTTGCTTTCAACTTGTAACATGTATATCTCATGGATAATAGTCAACATAGAGTAATATAACAAGTACAATATGCAAGTATGTAGGAATCAATGCACAGTTCACACAAGTGTTTGCTTCTTGAGGTGGAGAGAGATAGGTGAACTGACTCAACATAAAAGTAAAGAGAATGGTCCTTCAAAGAGGAAAGCATCGATTGCTATATTTGTGCTAGAGCTTTTATTTTGAAAACATGAAACAATTTTGTCAACGGTAGTAATAAAGCATATGAGTTATGTACATTATATCTTACAAGTTGCAAGTCTCATGCATAGTATACTAATAGTGCCCGCACCTTGTCCTAATTAACTTGGACTACCGGATCTTTGCAATGCACATGTTTTAACCAAGTGTCACAATGGGGTACCTCCATGCCGCTCTGTACAAAGGTCTAAGGAGAAAGCTCGCATTTTGGATCTCTCGCTTTTGATTATTCTCAACTTAGACATCCATACCGGGACAACATGGACAACAGATAATGGACTCCTCTTTAATGCATAAGCATGTGGCAACAATTATTATTCTCATATGAGATTGAGGATATATGTCCAAACTGAAACTTCCACCATGAATCATGGCTTTAGTTAGCGGCCCAAAGTTCTTCTCTAACAATATGCATGCTCCAACCATGAAGGTGGTAGATCTCTCTTGATTCAGACAAGACGGACATGCATAGCAACTCACATGATATTCAACAAAGAATAGTTGATGGCGTCCCCGAAGCATGGTTATCGCACAACAAGCAACTTAATAAGAGATAAAGTGCATAAGTACATATTCAATACCACAATAGTTTTTAAGCTATTTGTCCCATGAGCTATATATTGCAAAGGTGAATGATGGAATTTTAAAGGTAGCACTCAAGCAATTTACTTTGGAATGGCGGATAAATACCATGTAGTAGGTAGGTATGGTGGACACGAATGGCATAGTGGTTGGCTCAAGGATTTTGGATGCATGAGAAGTATTCCCTCTCGATACAAGGTTTAGGCTAGCAAGGTTACTTGAAACAAACACAAGGATGAACGGTACAGCAAAACTCACATAAAATACATATGGTAAACATTATAAGACTCCATACCGTCTTCCTTGTTGTTCAAAACTCAATACTAGATGTTATCTAGACTCTAGAGAAACCAAATATGCAAACCAAATTAGCAAGCTCTAAGTATTTCTTCATTAATGGGTGCAAAGTATATGATGCAAGAGCTTAAACATGAGCACAACAATTGCCAAGTATCAAATTATCCAAGACATTTTGGAGTTACTACATGTATCATTTTCCAATTCCAACCATATAACAATTTAACGAAGAAGAACTTCGCCATGAATACTATGAGTAGAGCCTAAGGACATATTTGTCCATATGCAACAGCGGAGCGTGTCTCTCTCCCATAAAGTGAATGCTAGGATCCATTTTATTCAAACAAAACAAAAAACAAAAACAAACCGACGCTCCAAGCAAAGTACATAAGATGTGATGGAATAAAAATATAGTTTCGGGGAGGAACCTGATAATGTTGTCGATAAAGAAGGGGATGCCTTGGGCATCCCCAAGCTTAGACGCTTGAGTCTTCTTAATATATGCAGGGGTGAACCACCGGGGCACCCCCAAGCTTAGAGCTTTCACTCTCCTTGATCATATTGCATCATACTCCTCTCTTGATCCTTGAAAACTTCCTCCACACCAAACTCGAAACAACTCATTAGAGGGTTAGTGCATAATAAAAATTAACATGTTCAGAGGTGACACAATCATTCTTAACACTTCTGGACATTGCATAAAGCTACTGGACATTAATGGATCAAAGAAATTCATCCAACATAGCAAAAGAGGCAATGCGAAATAAAAGACAGAATCTGTCAAAACAGAACAGTCCGTAAAGATGGATTTTATTAGGCCACCAGACTTGCTCAAACGAAAATGCTCAAATTGAATGAAAGTTGCGTACATATCTGAGGATCATGCTCGTAAATTGGCGTAATTTTCTGAGCTACCTACAGGGAGATAGACCCAGATTCGTGACAGCAAAGAAATCTGGAACTGCGCAGTAATCCAAATCTAGTACTTACTTTTCTATCAAAGACTTTACTTGGCACAACAAAACTCAAAACTAAGATAAGGAGAGGTGCTACAGTAGTAAACAACTTCCAAGACACAAATATAAAACAAAAATACTGGAGTAAAAACATGGGTTGTCTCCCATAAGCGCTTTTCTTTAACGCCTTTCAGCTAGGCGCAGAAAGTGTATCTCAAGTATTATCGAGAGATGAAGCATCAACATCATAATTTGTTCTAATAATAGAATCATAAGGTACCTTCATTCTCTTTCTAGGGAAGTGTTCCATACCTTTCTTGAGAGGAAATTGATATTTAATATTACCTTCCTTCATATCAATAGTAGCACCAACGGTTCGAAGAAAAGGTCTTCCCAATATAATGGGGCAAGATGCATTGCATTCAATATCCAAGACAACAAAATCAACGGGGACAAGGTTATTGTTAACCATAATATGAACATTATCAACTTTCCCCAAAGGTTTCTTTTTAGCATTATCAGCGAGATTAACATCCAAATAACAATTCTTCAATGGTGGCAAGTCAAGCATATCATAGACTTTTTTAGGCATAACAGAAATACTTGCACCAAGATCACATAAAGCATTACAATCAAAATCTTTGACTCTCATTTTAATGATGGGCTCCCAACCATCCTCTAGCTTTCTAGGAATAGAAGTTTCAAGTTTTAGTTTCTCTTCTCTAGCTTTTATGAGAGCATTTGTAATATGTTTTGTGAAAGCCAAATTTATAGCACTAGCATTGGGACTTTTAGCAAGTTTTTGTAAGAACTTTATAACTTCAGAGATATGGCAATCATCAAAATCTAAATCATTACAATCTAAAGCAATGGGATTATCATCCCCAAGGTTGAAAAAAATTTCAGCAGTTTTATCACAAGCAGTTTCAGCAGTTTTAGCAGTTTCAGGTAATTTCGCGCGCTTTGCACTAGGAGTAGAAGCATTGCTAACACCAATTATTTTACCATTGATAGTAGGAGGTGCAGCAACATATGAATCATTAGCATTGCTAGTGGTGGTAATAGTCCAAACTTTAGCTACATTTTCCTTTTTAGCTAGTTTTTCATTTTCTTCTCTATCCCACCTAGCACGCAGTTCAGCCATTAATCTTATATTCTCATTAATTCTAACTTGGATGGAATTTGCTGTAGTAACAATTTTACTTTCAATATCATCAGGTTTAGCAGCCATTTTATTAATTAAAGAAGATTGTGACGCGAGACATGTATGAGATTCGGTCTTCAGCATTTGCAAGTTTAGTTTGCAACCCAGAAATCTCCATATTCAGATTTTCAAGTTGATTTCCTATTTTCTTCAACAAGGTAGATTGCTCATTCATAGTTTTAGTAAACAATTTATTTTCCTCATACTGCGATTGCATAAAGTTCTTGGTGGCCCTTTCAATTTCTAACATCTTTTCCTCATTAGGTGAAACATATCTACCATAAGAATTACCATTAGCAGGATGTGGTCTAGAATTTTGAGCAACCAATGAAGCTAGCGGAACATTATTAGGATCAACATTAGTCCTACCATTAACAAGCATAGACATAATAGCATCAATCTTATCACTCAAGGAAGAGGATTCTTCAACAGAATTTACCTTCTTACCTTGTGGAGCTCTTTCCAGTGTGCCATTCGAGTAATTTACCATCATATTATCAAGAAGCTTTGTTGCTTCACCAAGAGTGATGGACATAAAGGTACCTCCAGCAGCTGAATCCAATAAATTCCGCGAAGAAAAATTTAGTCCTGCATAGAAGGTTTGGATGATCATCCAAGTAGTCGAGTCCATGGGTTGGGCAATTTTTAACCAAAGATTTCATTCTTTCCCAAGCTTGAGCAACATGTTCATTATCCAATTGTTTAAAATTCATTATGCTACTCCTCAAAGATATAATTTTAGCAGGGGGATAATATCTACCAATAAAAGCATCCTTGCATTTAGTCCATGAATCAATACTATTCTTAGGCGAGAGATAGCAACCAATCTTTAGCTCTTCCTCTTAATGAGAAAGGAAACAATTTTAATTTTATAATGTCACCATCTACATCTTTATATTTTTGTATTTCACATAGTTCAACAAAATTATTGAGATGGGCAGCAAGCATCATCGGAACTAACACCGGAAAATTGCTCTCGCATAACAAGATTTAGTAAAGCAGGTTTAATTTCAAAGAATTCTGCTGTAGTAGCAGGTGGAGCAATAGGTGTGCATAGGAAATCATTATTATTTGTGCTAGTGAAGTCACACAACTTAGTATTTTCAGGGGTAGCCATTTTAGCAATAGTAAATAAAGCAAACTAGATAAAGTAAATGCAAGTAAACTAATTTTTTTTGTGTTTTTGATATAGCAAACAAGGTAGTAAATAAAGTAAAGCTAGCAACTAATTTTTTTGTGTTTTGATATAATGCAGCAAACAAAGTAGTAAATAAAATAAAGCAAGACAAAAACAAAGTAAAGAGATTGAGAAGTGGAGACTCCCCTTGCAGCGTGTCTTGATCTCCCCGGCAACGGCGCCAGAAATTTGCTGCTGGCGCGGAGTTGACGTGGGAGTTAGAAATCTTTGTGGAGTAACTTTTCTTCAGTTCCCCGGCAACGGCGCCAGAAATTTGCTTGATGCGTGTAGTTGACACGTCCGTTGGGAACCCCAAGAGGAAGGTGTGATGCGCACAGCGGCAAGTTTCCCTCAGTTAGAAACCAAGGTATAATCGAACCAGTAGGAGTCAAGAAGCACGTTGAAGGTTGATGGCGGCGGGATGTAGTGCGGCGCAACACCAGAGATTCCGGCGCCAACGTGGAACCTGCACAACACAACCAAAGTACTTTGCCCCAACGAAACAGTGAGGTTGTCAATCTCACCGGCTTGCTTGTAACAAAGGATTAACCGTATTGTGTGGAAGATGATTGTTTGCAGAGAAAACAGTAAAAACAAGTATTGCAGCAGATTTGTATTTCAGTATTAAAAGAATGGACCGGGGTCCACAGTTCACTAGAGGTGTCTCTCCCATAAGATAGAAGCATGTTGGGTGAACAAATTACAGTCGGGCAATTGACAAATAGAGAGGGCATAACAATGCACATACATGACATGATAAGTATAGTGAGATTTAATTGGGCATTACGACAAAGTACATAGACCGCCATCCAACTGCATCTATGCCTAAAAAGTCCACCTTCGGGTTATCATCCGAACCCCCTCCGGTATTAAGTTGCAAAGCAACGAGACAATTGCATTAAGTATGGTGCGTAATGTAATCAACAACTACATCCTCGGACATAGCGCCAATGTTTTATCCCTAGTGGCAACAGACACAACACAACCTTAGAACTTTCTGTCACCTGTCCCGGTGTCAATGCAGGCATGAACCCACTATCGAGCATAAGTACTCCCTCTTGGAGTTAAAAGTAAAAACTTGGCCGAGCCTCTACTAGAAACGGAGAGCATGCAAGATCATAAACAACACATGTGTAATAACTTGATAATTAACATGACATGGTATTCTCTATCCATCGGATCCCGACAAACACAACATAGAGTATTACGGATAGATGATCTTGATCATGTTAGGCAGCTCACAAGATCCAACAATGAAGCACAATGAGGAGAAGACAACCATCTAGCTACTGCTATGGACCCATAGTCCAGGGGTGAACTACTCACTCATCACTCCGGAGGCGACCATGGCGGTGTAGAGTCCTCCGGGAGATGAATCCCCTCTCCGGCAGGGTGCCGGAGGAGATCTCCGAGAATCCCCCGAGATGGGATCGGCGGCGGCGGCGTCTCGGTAAGGTTTTCCGTATCGTGGTTTTTCGCCTCGGGGGTTTCGCGACGGAGGCTTTAAGTAGGCGGAAGGGCAGAGTCGGGGGCCGGACGAGGGGGCCACACCATAGGGCGGCGCGGGCCCCCCGGGCCGCGCCGCCTTGTGGTGTCGCCACCTCGTGGCCCCACTTCGTGTGTTCTTCGGTCTTCCGGAAGCTCCGTGGAAAAATAGGCCCCCGGGTCTTCGTTTCGTCCAATTCCGAGAATATTTCGTTACTAGGATTTCTGAAACCAAAAACAGCAGAAAACAGAACCGGCACTTCGGCATCTTGTTAATAGGTTAGTTCCAGAAAATGCACGAATATGACATAAAGTGTGCATAAAACATGTAGGTATCATCAATAATATGGCATAGAACATAAGAAATTATCGATACGTCGGAGACGTATCAATGCTAGAGAAATCACATCGAACCTGTCCAAGTCCTTCATGACTACGGACACCGCGGGTATGCTACGGCCGAAAACCGTTGAGGGAGCAACTGCCAATCTCGCGGCGTACCTCATCAATCAACGACCCGAAGGTTCCATGGCTCAAGCTCACCGGGGCGCCTTAGAAAGCCTCGCAATATTAGGAGACAAATTGGTCCCACGGAAGGAAATGACCACGTTACAGGCCAGTGGTTCAAAGCATTGCTCGAGGGACGCTCGAGATGAAATCACCCAGAGTAGAATCGATAAAGCAAGTCGACGATGCGCCGCTAGGGAGGAATACGACAGTGACGCCTCAGATGAAAGCCAAGAGTACGACGGCGAGCTAAGGGGGCCGATTGCTTAAGCTACAAGATACGTGAGACGATGCCGCCCAAAAAGTTCAAACCTACCCCCACTGACGCCACTAAGTACGATGGACAGCAGGAGCCGAGGTCATGGATAGACGATTAGCTACAGACTGTGATCCTACACAAGGGAAATCAGATAGCAGCAATGCAGTGCTTGCAGCTTTACCTGAAGGATTCGGCACGAGCCTGGTTGAGAGACCCGCCGAAAGGTTCCATCAAATCATGGGATGACCTAGTGGACGCTTTCGTCGCGAATTTCCAAGCAACATACAAAAGGCCTGTTGGGATTGAGGAATTACGGCATTGCCAACAGAAGCAGAAGGAGTCGATGTGCGCATACATCGGAAGATTCACCAAGCTCCTAAACGCTGCCGAAGACGTTTCTGTCGACAGAGCAATCGATGCCTTCAGTGATGGCATCCGACGTGAAACCTACACAGAGGAACTTGGGCGCAAGAAGCCGAAAACTATAACCAAGTTAATGGAAATCGCCAACAGCTGGGCTGATGGCGAAGACAACGTACGAAGGCCACGACAGCGCAGTGACGACGAAGACGATGATCAGCCGAAGCACGACTCGGGTGGACGAAGGGATCGCCGTAAGAAAAGAAAAGACCGCAGTTACGACGACAGTAACCTGGTAGCTGCGGGGTACTCCGATCGGCAGGACGGTCGGTACGACGACAGGCGAGACGATCGACATGACGGCAACCGGAACAACTCTCGAAACCGTGGCAATTACAAACCACGACCACAGAGGACTCCTGAGCTACCCTTTGCTGAATAGATAAATGCTCTCTGCTACCTGCACTCGTACATCGACTCTATGGACAACAAGAAGAAGTCAAGTCACCTACTCAGAGATTGTCGACAGTTCATCGAAATGCAGAAGCTCATCCAGCAGCAGCAACAGCCAACACCACCGCCACCTCCACCTCAGCACCAGGTCCAGCAAGCTCAGCCTCATAACCCCAACGAGTCGTTTCCACCACCACGTGGGCAGATGAGCATGATCCATAGGACAGGTGTTTCGAGAAGGGAAATGAAGAAGCTCACCCGAGAAATCAATCTGGCAGAAAGCATTATGGCCAACATTCCCGAATATATCGAGTTGTCATCTCAGAGCATTATGTTCAGCAGAGCAGATCACCCGATGACAATCCCAAAACCAGGGCACGCTGCCTTAGTAGTCGAGGCGCAAATCAGAGGGTTCAAGATGAGCAAAGTTTTCATGGATGGCGGAAGTGGATTAAACCTGATATTCGTTGACACAATCAAAAGTATGGGGATCACTATGAGGATGCTAGAAGAGACAGACACCTGTTTCCATGGGATTCTCCCCACTTCACCGGCGTACTCTCTTGGCAAAGTTTACATGAATGTCGTCTTTGGCAAACCCGACAACTTCAGGAAGGAAAAGATCGAGTTTGAAGTCGTAAACTGGGAATCGCAGTACCACGCTATACTCGGAAGACCATCTTATGCCAAATTCATGGCTGTGCCGCATTACGCATACCTCAAGCTGAAAATGCCTGGGATCAATGGGACAAACATCACAGTCTATGGAAGTTTCTCACGCTCGGACAATTGTGATCGCGACTTTCAGAGGATCGCTGCGAAGTTTGGGGTAAAGCAGGAAGTTGTCGATCTTCCTTCAAAGTCGTCGGCACACGATAGTAAGGAAGATGAACGCGTTAGGAAGACGAAGAAGAAGCCAGCCGATCTTTCCCCAGAAGCTTCGACACTAAAAACTTCGGCAGCTGATGGCACAGCAGTCATAGAAGAAAACAAGACACTAGCAATCACCGCCGGGACTCCTGGCGAAATCAACGACGCTTCCAAAATCGCTGACGCGACAGACAAGCTAGAAGATAAGGAGAACCCTCCTCTTTCTTAAGCAGATGGATAGTATTTAGTTTTCTCTTTTCAACAGGGCTCTTTTTCGCCCCTTAGTTTCTTGCCTACTTTATTAACGAGAACTTAAGTTTTGTTTCTTTAAAAGCATTGCAGTAATTCGGAACCACATCATCATAAACCTTGTTTGCGTATTTCGGCGAGCATTGGTGCGATGAAGAACACGCCCAAAGATTGCATTCCGAAAAAGCCTATGAAATTACGAGTGCTAAAGGATGCGAAATCAACGGGGACCCCTGTAATATCCCAGGTATTGGGGTTAGAAAAATAGAGGAAACAGATGTGTGCATTACATTCATGCATAGAAAATCTGGGGAATTTTCGCGCCTTAAAGTAAAACAGTCACAGTAACTGAAGTTTCAATTGACATTGGTGGAATTGAAGTAGGTCATCAAGTCAAGCACTATAAACCTTAATGTGACTTTGTTAAAACCTTGTTTTGGGTAGAGATGATTTGATCTAAGGGGTAGGTAGAGATGATTTGATCTAAGGGGTTAGATCAAATGGAATTAATATTCAACACAACAACACTTTAATCAATGATCAATTGCTTGATCTCATAACAGATCATAATATGGTAACCATTGCCATAACATAAGAACATCTGTTCAATTACAAACCAAGTAACAATAATTGGAGAAACTATTCTTCACTTATCTTTTCCATGTCTTAAACTAATCCATGTCCTTATCATAAACCTATGATATCCATTCTACTTTAATCTTGGAAACAAGACAAGGAGATCCAACTAAGGAATATAATCCTTCTCTATTCTAAATTAATATTACATCAAACCTAGAGGGATGAGAGTCCTACATTATTTACTAGAGAAGTAATAACAAACTTTGAGTTAAACCTTGGATATAAATCCATGAATCAAATCAGTATCTTTGAGAGAAACCCTAGAATAACTATTCATTTATGAGGGAGCTCAAGCTAAGGTGTTACACTCAAGAAAGTTAAGCCAACACTTGAATGTGAGGGGGAAAACTATCCATATATCCAGAAGATAATATCAACATTGTTTAAGTAGAACCCTAACAGAATATCTCAGGCATTCTCCTGGGATATAATCTATTGAGACAACCATAGCCATGTCCACTCAAGAAACTATAAGAGAGATATTATACCCTAGCTGATCAAGACAATACTTGATCATGGAAGTGAGAAACTTATTTAATGAGAGATACATTAGGAATCCAAACATTGATCATTATAAATTGGGTGATGATCATAAACCCTAAGAACTTGAGGTAGATATATTTAGAACAAGTTGATCATGCCTAGTCCATGATCATGTTCTTGAGGTATTGAGGATAAACCCTAATAGGATAAGTAGATCTCATTCACCACATGAAATCATAGGGGAGGTAGCTAGTAAGCAACCATAGGCTTATATCCTAACCTTTACTTGTGAACCACTTGGTGATCACAAGTAGAATCCTAGCACATCTATATTTCATTCATTCCTCAATTAAAGGACCTAAGAAAATCTTAGATTCAAACTCCATACTTAATATGGTGAGAAACCATCCATCCATATGACCAAAGTTAACTATAAAAAGAACTATAACCAATGTAGTTACTTTAATGATAAATTGAGGATAATAATAGAAGTGAATTGGGAGAAGATAAAACTAGTTCTCAATATCTTAGTAACTAGAGGAGAACATGAAATGTTAAGTAAGCAACCACCTTATCATGGTTTGGGGAGAAACCCTAGCACATGCAATATGGTGTCATCTCATCTCTACAACCTAGAATTAAATCTCAACCCTAGTTTGTGTATCACTTGGGTGATCACGAATAAAACCTAAACCACAATTAAGATTCAACCCATGTGTCATTAGGTAAATAGCATTTGAACCCTAGATTTGCACATCAAATAAATCTTCTGCTTCAATTCTTGAACATAAGAAAAACCTTGTGCTACATTATATGGTTAAAACCATATGTGTAATGATCAACCATTTATCTTTGTAACCAAGATAAACCATGATGGAAACAATTTCTACTGAGATACTTTCAAATGTAGTGATAGTATTAACCTTAACAAGGGGGTTATACTAGAAATGATAAAACCCTAATAAATATGTGCTCACATAAAATCATATGCAAGTGACCAATTCTTCAAATAGAAACCAAGCCCTAAGAACAATCTCTGAAATACTTTGGGTTGAAAGCATCAACCATAATCATTCAAAATAAAGTTGATACACAAGATAAGAGAAATTAAAATAGTGCATAAAATCATGCTTAATTAAAATTTACAATAAAGCTCACTTATGTCAAATGGTTATTCCAGAATAACTCAGAAATACAATGGCCCTTTATTTAGTAATAAAATTTCCAAAGTATAAATTACCTGCAGGGTATAAAATAATTTGAATTGAATTTAAAACAGAATACAAAATAGAAAAGGAAAACAGGAAATAAAAACAGAAAAGAAAATAAGAAGAAGAGGAGGGCTTACCTGGCAGATCCGAGCAGCCCAGCAGCAGCCTGCCCCGCAGCCCACCAGGCACCAGCCCAGCACAGCGCAGCTTGGCCCAGGGTAACCCTTCGGCCAAAAACATCGCGTCGTCCTCATCCCCTTCCTCCCGCATGCCGGCCAGCACGACGCCGTGCTCTTCCTCCTCTCTCTCGCTGGCAACCTCATAGCAATCCAATTCGTGACGAGGCCTTCGCTTCTGGCGCCATATAAAACCCCTGGACAAACCCTAGCTGCCCTCTTCTTCCTCGCTGTTCCATTTTCCCCAAACCGAAACACTGGACCGCACCAGTGACTTCTATCGCCGGCGAACGAGGCCTCCCCAAGCCGATCTGGGCACACCAGCGTGACCGCCGTCCTCGACAAGCTCAGCCCACGAGAGGAATCGAGCCGAGGTGCCCGGAATCAACGCCAACGAGCTCGTCTGCTCCGACGCCGGCGACACCAAATTCCGGCGAACCAGACCACGGAGAGCTTCTCCGACCTCATCATCGCGTTCCTGGTATTCTTGCGCACCTCCCGAGCTATTTATCGCATCCTTGCGCGTTCCGTAGCTCTAGTTTGCTTGTTGGCCGGAGCCCGCCGCCGCGGAGGGTAGTCGCCGACGATGTTTCGGTGGTCCCTTCGCACAACCAACACCACCAGCAGCCTCAGCGCGTAGAGGGGGTTCGGAAAATCCCATTCGCGCGTCCCGGGGAGCCTTAATCGGCGGCGCCATTTCCTCCTGCCCGCCGGCGTTGAGCCGCCGGCAAGGCCGACGTGGCCGTGGGGCCGTTTCACGATCTTTGACCGGTCGTTGCCTGCGTGGCAACTGACCTGGTCAAAGACCCCACCTGTCTGCGTCTGGGGTGCAAATCGAACCGGTATCTTTAGTATTTATGGTTGTTTCATTATTCCAGAAAATAATAGAAACTTTAGAAATGCATATCTAATTCATAAAAACTCAGAAAAATATAAATGAGATATTAAAATGTTCAGAAAAATAAAATCTATTCAATAAAAATATAAAATGAAATTTTTATTTTAAATAAAAATTTGATTATTTAACCCTATTAATTTAAGCTTATTTATTAATTCTAAATTCAATTAAAATTCAATAATTAGGAAACTTTCCAAATCAAATAAAAACCAGTAAATAAATAAAGAAAGCATTAAAACTAATTTTCTTTATTTATTAATTTGAAAAATCCTTATTAGAAGGATTTAACCCTAATTAATAATTACCTTAATTATTAATTCCTTAAAAATAATAAAATGAAAAGTCTAATGTTATTTTTATTTCAAAGTTAGTAATAACCTCAACTTTATTAGTGAAGTTATTAATTCTAGAAATAGGGTAATTAGTAAACCCTAGTTCCATAAGAGGAAAACTAAGAACTCATCATTTCATGTGTAATCCTAAAACCCTAAATACTATTAGGAACCCTAGTTCCATTATTACATGTGAACCCTAAATTGCTTCTCAACCTAAACCCTAGGTTAGAACATGTGATCATGGTACCTACTTTCAAATCATAGAACCATAGTAGCAACTAAATACTTGTCTTGGCCACATAAAATGTAGAAGACCTAGCACTAATATATGGGTATCCCATGTGTTCATCTTCATCAGACCTAAATAATCAAGTAAGGTCCACCAAGTGTAAACCCTAGATCCTATTACCAAAACCATCATCTTTACTCATCCTTAATTAGCATCACACAATGGTGATGAACTCCAATAGCATCTATGCCCAATAATTAGCATTCCATAACCATATGCCACTAAACCCTATTAGTGTTGGATACTTATCCACCATCCTATTTAGGATTCAATTATTCCTTACTTAATAGAACTAATAGTAAAACCTAAATCACCTCAACCCTAATTGATATACTTCTTATTACTTAAAGAAGTATGTTCTTCAAAAGTTATTATTTTGAAGAAAATAAGGAATCATCATCAACCCTACCTAACAGGATCTATAAACCCTAGCTATCTATCACCAATAAGATATAACAAACTTTGATAGCACCTATGTATAACCAGTTGCTTAAGATGCTTAGGTTTAACTCAATCCTACAAGTCCTAGCTTATGATGAAACCAACATGGTTGAGATCCATCTAATCCTTATTCCAGAAGCTACTTGGAACCATAGTCAACTATAGAACCCCACCAACCTAATTATCATACTTGTTCTTTATTAAAGAACATGTTCTTCAAAAGTTATTCTTTTAAAGTATATAACAAGTAATCATCAACCATACACTATAGGACTTAAAATTGACAACTGCTCTTTACTTATTACACAACCACTATTCCTTGATGTGTATGATTGTTACTATGCATTTTACCACTTGATTATGATTCTAAAACAACATAAACCTGAATAAGAACCTTGTTCGTGAACCACTCTAAAAGTGCAACACACTTTGAACTAATCATTACAACTCACTAGTCCTAAATCATCGGGGTTAAGTCACGCTTAGAGCAATTGCATCTCATACTTATGCATTATTGCATCCTTGCCAATCTTTTAAACATCGTCCTTACCGGACGATGATGCTATTTCAGAATTTGGAGTTATTGCGTATCGAAGACCTTGCCTGCATAATCTTGCAGTCAAGAAAGGCAAGTTCATCACTTGCTCATGTCATTTGAGTATTTTTACCAAATTACTTGCAAAGTACTATGTTTATCACTATCGCATGAAAAGCAAAACCACTATTTTCATAACTATGAATATGACTATGTGGTGGACAATGGAACCATGGATTGTGTTGATATGCTGGAGGTTCCATTGCAAGGGTTTATATCCATCTAGGATTAAACAACAAATGTCGTCCAATGATTCTTGTGCCGTAATATCCGTGTTAACCATAAGATCCGGAGTGGGACGGAGTAGTCAAAAGTGTTTCCACCTCTCGTTCATCAACGGATGCGCTTTACCGTAGTACACTTGTAATCCAAGGGGGCAAGCGGTGAGGCTGGGGAGCCCTAAGTCCCCACGGTAGAGACCGTAGTACACTTGTCGCCCGAGGAGCAAGCGGTGAGGCTAGGGAGTCCTAACTCCCCACGGTATTGCGGTCTATGATGGGTTGCAGCTGCCGGCGTAGGAATGTATGGTAGAGCCCTGCATTGACGTCGTGGTCGGGGTCCACCCTGAAATCTATGGGAATAATGGGACCGGCGTGGACCCAGGGTCGGAGTTTGCAACAAAGGGTGGGTGTTCGAGGTAGCGGAGGAACATGATTGGCTAGACCTTATACCGGGCCTCACACCAAAGGAAGTGTGGACGGGTCATTCCCGGTTGGCACCAAGGTTAAGATCTCTTATGGGTAAAGCAACACACCTCTGCAGAATGTAACAAACCGTGACCTGTCACTCCCTGTTCCGGGATATGGAACTGCGAACGCTGCCGGAAAGGAGCTCCATGAAGTTCTAGTAAACCGGTGAAGGCTGACGGACATAGTTCTTCTGAATAAAAGCAACCTTTTGAAGAAATGGTTATGAAAACCTGCATTGGTATTAGACTTTCCGGTCTAATGCTGTAGCTAGTGCATTAAACACCTCTTTCCTATAATGAACTTGTTGAGTACGCTCGTACTCATCCCACTCTTAAATCCCCTGCTTAGATATGGAGGCATCGAAGGAGGATCTACAGTGCAACTCGAGGGCCGAGAAGTCAACAACTACTTCCAGGGACAGGAACCTGTCAGAAGAGTCAACACCACATCCAACAAGGATAAAACCTAGCTTAGCAATAGAAAGGAACTAGTTTCCTAAACCTAGCTCCTATTTAGCTAGAATCTATTCATAGCCTCTATAGCTAGTTAAATACTCTACAAATAGAGTTCGTGATAGGATTAGACCACGAGTCGTTCTTCTGGAGTTTATTTGCAGTTCTACCTCATTGTAAAGTAGGAGGCCGTGTGGATCTTTTGTAAAGAGTCTGTGTTGTAATTCTATAGACCTGCCTTGGACCCGCATATGTTTCTGTTGTACCACTCTGAGCGATATAGTATTAGTGGAATGGTGTTTCATTGGTGTTATATCAGACTTGCATACTACACCATGCAGTGGTATGTCGGGTCACCACAACCCCGCTCTTTTCCTTTGCTATAGATGCCTCTAAGAGTGCCGCAAATAGCAAGAATCAGGAAACACTTATATTAACGACCCACGTTCGATACTTTGCTTATGGAAGCATCAAAGAACGACGGAGTCATCGGCAGAGCTAGTGCTACCGATATATTCGGGAGCTGCTGTCAGGTCATACATCGGTTGAAAGCAAAGTTGCACATACAACGGGTTTAGCAAGACCCGCAACACGAGCTGATCACTCAAATAATTTGCTGACCAACGAACACACATGCGCTTAAACGAGTAATTAAGATTTTCTCCACCAAAATGTGCCAACGGCATTAACATGGTAAAACTGCATGTATATGCACCTACCGATAAAAATAGTTTTAAACCTAACAATCCAAACACTCGGGTGTAGCAAGTAATCAAGTATTCTATTTACAATAGGGACACGATTCTGAATCATCCTTGTGGAGTTTCTTTTTCTTCAGATGCCTTCGAAGTCTCTTCAAGCCTGTCAACAATTATATTGGAAGGCAGTCCCACCTTCGTGTACAGCGGCTCCAAATCGCCCACCGCGTTGGCAATTGCTAGCAGGTTTGCCGAAGGATAACGCGCGAGGACGAGGGCAAGTGTGAGTCTAGCTCCTGCAAAAAGTTGAGCTCGAACCAAGTCTCGGATTTTCTTGGTGTTATTAAACTCTGACATCAAAGTTAACATCGTGGGAGGAACTGCGTTCAAAGGAAACATCGTCTTCCATATTACTCTCAGCCCTTTGTAGCATTTGTCGAAGAAGCGATGGACCTGCTGGACCCAATCTTGGAACTTTGCGACAGCCGAAGCCTTCGAGTGCTCTTTCCAGAAAACCTCATCCGACGATGATAGCTGAGTCAATGTGTTCACACGTTCGTGAATCCGCTTGTTCTCTTCAGCAGGGTTCAGAGCTATGACTAGCAAAGGAAACAAGAGAAGTTAAGACGATGCATTCCGTAAGAAAACAAGGAGTAAAAAGACAAGGGGGCTTACAGTTCAAACTTTCTGTGGCCCTATGTAATTCAGTAAGAGCGTAGCGTTCTACGTCAGCTGCAAGCTCGCTCTTCTTTTTGATGATAGCAGCCAAGGCGTAAGTGCTGCGCATATCCTTTTCTATCTGTGTGATCCGATTCTTCATCCGCTGGAGTCGATCACTCTCAGAGACATCACCCGAAGAATCATCAACAAATGAAGGCACAGGGAAAACCTGCAAGACATTGTCAAAGGGCATGATGGATTGTCTGGATTCAGCATTGAAAGTTACTCCCATCGGGAGAGTGCAAGTAAAAAGTGTCGTAATAAGAGTGCACTGGCAACATTGCCAGCGTGGAATTTATTACAATCACAAAAAGTTTCATGGCAGGACATTGTTTTAATCGAACTAAGTTACAAAAATCATGGAGGCTGGGTCTGGTTTGACAAGCTCGGACCAGCTGACGACTTCTTTGCGGAAACTAGCTCAAGAAGCTGGCGAGCGCACTTGAGAGCCGAGGTTTTAAAGACACCCAGGTCGACAAATTGCCCATCTTGCTCTATCGGCAGCTCTTTGGACATCTCCTCAATATTGGCTTTGAAGCCATGACCCATCATGAGTTGAAAGGCTAGGAGGGCGCCATAGGTACGTGGAGTACGTTTGAATACCTCGATAACCTCCTTGGTGTTGACGGCGAAAGCGTCGATCAGCTGCCCCAAAGTCTTGTCTTGACTTATCTTGGGGAAGATCATCGAGTGCATCCGCGTCATGGCTCCCTTGCCCTTCTCGAGGAGGTCCTGCGTAAGCCGATGCGAAGCAAGAGTCATCGACAAAGCGTTCTCCGGAGAATTGTCTCGAAGCTTATCTAGAGCTTCGGCAGGGATATCGGCAGCCTCTGTGAAGAACGAAATAAGAGGAATTTATTAACAAAGGATTGAATTCGCGAAGCAATAATCAACAGGAAAGCAGAAAGGGAATTACTGAGCAAAGCCAGGGAAGACTGGCGAAGAAGATCATCCTTCTCAACCGCCCAAGCTTCAGCGGCCAGTCTGGATGCCTCTTCGTCCTTCAGCTTCTTCTTCAGCCCCTCAAGTTCCTCCTTCAGGGAGTCGACTTCCTGGCGGGCTTCGGCAGCCATTTTTATTGCGCCTTCCAACTTCGAGGAAGAAGACTTGACCTCCTTTTGCAGTCGAGCCTTGTCAGCTTCCAGGGAAGTGAATTGGGAGGCGAAAGTCTCCAAAGAAGATATGACAGCTCGCAAATCCTTAAGAAAAGGGAAAACAGATATTTGATGAAGGATCACTAATCAAGGTCCATTCAGGAAAGCTTGCGTTGCGACAGAAAAGGACTTACAGGTTTCCCTGAAGGAGGAGTTGCGGCAGCGGCAGTCAAAGGAATATCTTTCCCCTTGGAAAGGGAGGAAGCAGTCGATATCTGGGCCGCGGGGACTGCAGCAGGGGCCGAAGCCTCGGAAGCTGCAAGATTCGGCAGAGCAACGCCAGATTTGGCCTTCTTAGATGGAGGCTCGATGAAACCTTCGTCACTGCGAAGAAGAAAATTGGCAAAAGTTAAGAAAAGAATGTGAATGATAAGGACATAATACGAATTCTGGGAAAGGAAGCAAGGACTTACAGATCGAAAAGATCATCTTCGTCGGCAAAGCCGCCGGATGGTCTCTTCACAGGTGAAGCTCTGGCATCCACCGCAGCTGCATCAACAAAGGCAGCATGATCAGCGTCATCATCACGCATTGACCCCGCTGTGTCGCTAATATCGTTGGCTTGAGGTGGAGGACTGGTAAAGTCAGCTTCAGAGTTCATCGGGTCATCGCGTTCATCCTTTGGGCTTGCGTTTTCGTCAGTATGAAATCCTACAGGGGCTGAGGAATCTCTTCCCTCAGAAGTATCGTCCGGCAGGTCTCGCGAGCTTTCGGGAGCCATGGGGATCTATCGAAGTAAAACAAGTAAGAACAATGACAGACATATTGATCAAGGGAAACAACGCAATGAGATTACGTAGAGGAAATTTTACCTCCATTGGCGGATGATCTGCATCAAAAGGTGGATGGGAAGATATCAGTGGAATTGAATCTTCCTGGCTGAAGAGAGTGAGGCGTCAAACTTCATCAAGCAGTTCATTTTCCGATAGTTCAGCAATATTTATCCTATTCTCATCCTTGGGACCCGAATATAACCACATCGGGTGAGGCCTAACCATGATCGGCTGAACCCGACGCTTCAGGAACACAGCGGCTACCTCTGTACCTATCATGGTCTGGCCATCGGTTTCCTTGATCCGAAGAAATCTGTCGAATAATACATCGACTGCTGGCTTTTCATCGGGAGAAAGGATATTCTTCCAAGATTGCTTAGGCTTGGCTTCGAGAACATCGGAGAAGCGAGGAAGATGGGATTCGATTGTTGAAGAGTCCCTAATGTAGAACCACTTCAGTCTCCACCCTTGCACGGATTCTCTCATCGGAAAGTTGAAATAATTAACTTCTGAGCGGGCGACAAACCCAACTCCCCCAATGACAAAGGGTCTGTTGCTACTGCTGTATCTTTTTACGAAGAATTTCTTCCACAACCCGAAGTGAGGCTCAATGCCCAAAAACGCTTCGCAAAGGGTGATAAACACAGCAAGGTGAGGGATTGAGTTGGGGGTCAGTTGCCATAGTTGGATCTCGTAAATCCGTAGAAGGTGATGAAGGAACTTGTGGCCAGGGAGCGAGAGACCTCGGTACAAGAATGACAAGAAATTCACGGTAAAACCAACGGGAGGATTAGGCCGTGAAATAAGCACCTGGGAGAATTATATTCCCCTCGTCGGAAGAGATTAGACCAAGGCTCCGAGCCCTCTTTTCGTCACGCTTCGTGACGGAGGACGCCAGCCAATCACCGGGGTTGGACCCAGCCATGGAGCTTGACGGCGCTGGCGGCGCCGGAGCTGGAGGAGGAGCGTCTGGAGCGCTTTTCTTCGGTGGGTTTGAAGAAGCCTTGGCGGCAGCACCGCCGCTCACAGAACTGGCGGTGGTAGTGGGGTTCTTCTTCTTCACCATTGTTGGATCTGGAGAAGATCTGGAAGCGGCGGCGGCGCAACGGTTATGAGTGAAGAAGATGGAAGAAGGAGAAGAGGATGCGAGGATGAAGTGTAGAAAAGGGAGAGCTTGCTCCGAAAGATTATAAAAGCGCAAGAAAACTTGAGGGCTGCGTGGGCACGTGTCATTGTTTCCAATTAAGAGGACCCTCTTTCCCTCATTGATCGCAGAAATCGAGGAGACGCCAGACGGAGTTTCGCGATGGCGCCGGAGTTCTGGATGTCTTCTGGCAGATTGGTCGAACCCCCCTGCGTTTTTAGGTCAAAAGCCTTAAGTAGTCCAGAGGGGAGCGTCGGGGGGTGGCCGAGGCGTCGCCACCATAGGGCGGCGCGGCCCAGGGGCCCACCGCGCCGCCTTGTGGGGTGGGCGCCTCGTGTCCACCCCCCGACGCTCCCCTCTGGACTACTTAAGGCTTTCGACCTAAAAACGCAGGGGGGGTCGACCAATCTGCCAGAAGACATCCAGAACTCCGCCGCCATCGCGAAACTCAGTCTCGGGACCAGAAACTCCGTTCTGGCACCCTGCCGGGACGGGGAATTGGAGGAGATCATCGCCATCATCACCACCGACGCCTCTCCATCGACCATCCATGCTTCCCCCATCCATGTGTGAGTAATTCCCCCGCTGTAGGCTAAAGGGGATGGTAGGGATTGGATGATATTGATCATGTAATAGTCATAAGATTGTTAGGGCATAGTGCCTAGTATCCGTGGTTGGTACTTTTATGATATTGTTGCAACTTGTTATGCTTAATGCTTGTCACTAGGGCCCGAGTGCCATGATCTCAGATCTGAACATGTTAATGTTTCATGATGATATTCATTGTTTTATGATCTTACCTACAAGTTGTATACACATATTGTTGTCCGGAACCCGAGGCCCCAAAGTGACAGAAATTGGGACAACCGGAGGGGAAGGCTGTGATATGAGGATCACAAGTGTTCACGGAGTGTTAATGCTTTGCTCCGGTGCTCTATTAAAAGGAGTACCTTAATTACCAGTAGATTCCCTAGAGGCCCGGCTGCCACCGGTTGGTAGGACAAAAGATGTTGTGCAAGTTTCTCATTGCGAGCACGTACGACTAAATACGGAACACATGCCTATGGTTGTTTAGTACTTGGATACCGTTTTATTATTATCTGCAAATGCCCTGCCTTGATTGTTACATGAGTTCTCTTATCCATGCAGCACCCGTTCATCCATCCCTGTGCCTACAGTATTTTAATCCTGTTGTTTACTATAATCACTACTACTGTCTTTATTACACTGCTGCTTATATTTCACTACTGCTATCGCTATAAAACTGTTACTACTTGATAAACTCTTGCGAGCAAGTCTGTTTCCAGTGCAGCTGAATTGACAACTCCGTTGTTAAGGCTTACAAATATTCTTTGGCTCCCCTTGTGTTGAATCAATAAATTGGGTTTTACTTCCCTCGAAGACTGTTGCGATCCCCTATACTTGTGGGTCATCAAGACTATTTTCTGGCGCCGTTGCCGGGGATTTTCCTGAAAGTTGAGTTTCTGCACAAAAATAAGACACCAGGGCAATTCTGTTGAAAACAGCGTTAGTCCGTGTTAGTTGTATCCAAAATACAAAAATTAGAGGAAAAACAATAACAAAAGTGTTCGGGAAAGTAGATACGTTTTGGACGTATCAATGCCTTGGTAACTGTACGAGAGTAGCGGTCATTTCTTAAAACAGAACCACGAAGAAGTAGGATGGGCCCAGCGGGTCGTGTCCTGTCAGTCAGAAACGCAGCAGTGGTTACGTCATCAGTGACGTCGTGAAGCCCGCCGGAAGCATCCGAAGGAAAACGAAAAAAACATCGGATGGTCAAACCTGAGTCTACGCACGGATCGCAAGCATCCGCACCTAGACTCGGGGGCTACTCCCATCGGACGTGCACCCGATAAAATGAGAACTCGAAGATATTCCTGTGAAGAAATATTTGAAGAAAAGGATGGAATGCTCAGCTCGAGTCTGCACCCGGTCACAAGCGCCCGTGCCCAGACTCGGGGGCTACTCCCATCGGGAGCGCTGGACGCGCACCCGATAAAACGTTTTTGCACTCCAGGATCATGCCGGGGGACTTGATTCTGTGTAGGGTAACGTTGTTTTGCCATCGACAGTTAACCAGCAAAGCTGGGCACGTTATTTAATATCCTTTACGCGTTAAAACCTTACTGAAGAATACAAGCCCCGGTACAAATGTATCAGATGACCTATGAAGACTTGCAGAAAGCTTCGGCAGAAGTAGACGTTCGAGTGGCACAACTTGAGTCTACGCACGGATTGCAAGCATCCGTACCTAGACTCGGGGGCTACTCCCATCGGGAGCACTGGACGCACACCCGATAGAAGAAGATAATGCTGTTACAAGATGGACATTCAGTGGAGGCATGCTTTAGTCTCTACCCGAAATATCTTCGGCTAGACACTCAGGGACTACTGACGTGGGCATTACCCTTCAGGTAACTGACATTGCCCTATCCTGTGCGGCCCAATTGGAGGCCCATGAAGATACCCGATGGCAAGGCGGGCCACTAGGACGGTGCTAGAGAAGATTCCTTGAAGAACAAGACAGAGAGGAGCCGAACAAAGAAAGTTTAGAGCTAGGTCTTTTGTAAACCTAGTCGTACCCGGACAGATCTCTTGAGACCTAGCCTCCTATATAAAGGCCAGGAGAGGGGCTGCCGAGGGACACGATCAATCTTAGTAGCCTTAGACAGAAGTCTAGAGCTAGGTCGCCGTAGCACTTAGCCTCTCTACGAGATCACAGCCGAAACCTTCGGCACCCCATTGTAACCCGATATTCTCATAATCAAGATCAGACAGGCAGGACGTAAGGGTTTTACCTCATCGAGGGCCCCGAACCTGGGTAAATCGCTCTCCCCGCTTGTCTGTTAACCGATGTCTCGTGTCAGCCTACAGGATTCCATCAACCCTAAGCCCCAATCGGAGGGCATTGCCGAGGAGTACCCTCGACATATCCCTGCCCCCATAATGCATAAAGAAATCCAAAACATATGCTATTTGTCAAATAAGTGACTAATGAGCTTCATGTTGAGTTGTAGCCGTGAGTCCTAGATACATCTACGCAACCTCACACTACTATACTCTTACACGGTGGCTTTGGCCACCAACCTCCTCCTTGAGGAGTTTTTGGTTGTTCGTGTTTCTTTGTGACTTTATTTTGTCCTTCTTCTTTTGTTGTCTTTTATTTTTCTCCATGTTTTTGGGGAGTCTCATCAAAGCTTTGTTTTCCTTGTTGGTTTTTGCAAGCTTGGTTGTGTATTTCCTTACCATCCGTTTAGGTTGCTTATCCTCCTGTTTGGTGTTCCGATGCCAAAGAGGGAGAAGTTGCGTATTAGGATGGGTTTTTGCATGGGGACTTTCGTTGTTGTAGCCTTTTGGTCCTCGTTGTTTATCTCTTCTTGTGGCTACACCAACTCTATGGAGGCACTTGTTGTGAGTTTGGGTATTCTCAAGGCAAAGGTATGATAACTTCACCCAAAACTCCTTGCATGATCTTGTGTTGCCTCCATATTGTGCATATGCTATATGAACATGTCAAGTATCCTTGTTGCATATGTGTTTGGTTTGTAAAATCTAGGGGGGTTATGCCTCTAGGATGTGTGCATTTGTATTCAAACACATATTCGAAATATGCACATGTCTAGGGGGAGCTCCGTCGAGCTTTTGCAAATCTAAAATCTCATCATAATATCTTATGCCATTGCAAATTCTTGTGTTGTCATCAAACACCAAAAGGGGGAGATTGAAAGAGCAAAGTCTAAACCCCGTGTTTTGTGTGTTTGATGACAACACTTGAATAATCTCACCGTGTGCAAAGAGTGTCTTTGATAGATTTGCAAGTGCACGGTGACCTTGCTGGACACGTCAAGATCGGAGGAATGAAGCGTATCTTATAGGTTTTCTGGTTTTGTGTGTGTATTGCGAGGTGATATGGTTGGAGAGGAAAAGAGGAGAAAGCAGTTTTTGCCAGACCGGTACTACCGGTACCAGTAGCGGTAGTACCGCTACCCCTACTGGTACCGCCCAACAGTACCGCTCTGAGGAATTGCACTGAGAAAGTCCCACAGAACAAGTTACGGTACCTCTGCGGTACCTTGAGCAGTAGTACCGCTTGAGAGCGGTAGTACCGCTCACAGTACCGCTTAAGTACCGTAACATAAGTTACGGCTGTACCGCTCTGGTACCGCTTCGGTACCGCTTGGGATCCAGTAAGCTCTGGAGGCCATTGCGGTACCTCGAGCGGTACCGCGAGCGGTAGTACCTCTATGTGTCCACGTGGATAAGTTCTGTGGGATTTCGAATCCAGAGCGGTAGTACCGCTTACCAAAGCGGTAGTACCGCTTAGGCAAAAACTGCAGATAACGGTTGGATTTCGGGGGGCCTATTTAAAGGGCCCTTCTTCCCCAACACGATTTTATCTCTCCTCTCTCTCCTCCATTGTTGCTGAGCTTAATCCTTGAGGATCTCCCCAACCATCCAACCAATCTTGCCCAAATTTTGAGGAGTGGTGGAGGAGGCCCCGATCTATAGTTCTACCAAGAGAGATTTCACCAATTTGTGCTAGTCCTTAGTGGATCTTGGAGTTAGGGTTCCTATGGTGGGATCTTGGAGGAAGTGCACCTATGGATGCTAGCTTGGTCTTGTGCTAGCCTCATAGGTTGTTGGGAGCCTCCTAGTGTTGTGGAGCTCACCCCAACCTTGTGAAGGAACCACCGCCTCGACCGGTGCCATAGTGGAGAAGGGGGAGCCCCTTTGTGGAGCTCTCTCGAGGAAGAAGGTGAGGCCTTCCTTCGTGGTGTGGCCGCCTAGCCTCTTGTGTGAGGCTAGCACCTCCTCACCGCAGACGTACTCTCTTTTGTGAGGGGAACTGTGGGAAACAAACCTCGCCTCGTCTCCGCGCCATCCGGTTGTCCCGCTCCTTACTCTTACTATCATGCTTGTTTCCTTTACTTGTTGCACTTGCCTAGGATCATACTAGGAACATCTCCACCACTAAAGCAATCACCTTTACCTTCTGCACCGCTGATGATGCGTAAAGCACACGCCCGTTGGGAACCCCAAGAGGAAGGTGTGATGCGTACAGCAGCAAGTTTTCCCTCAGTAAGAAACCAAGGTTATCGAACCAGTAGGAGTCAAGGGCCACGTGAAGGTTGTTGGTGACGGAGTGTAGTGCGGCGCAACACCAGGGATTCCGACGCCAACGTGGAACCTGCACAACACAATCAAAATACTTTGCCCCAATGTAACAGTAAGGTTGTCAATCTCACCGGCTTGCTATAAACAAAGGATTAAACGTATGGTGTGGAAAATGATGTTTGTTTGCGAAGAACAGTAGAGAACAGAGTTTGCAGTAGATTGTATTTCAGATGTAAAAGAATGGACCGGGGTCCACAGTTCACTAGTGGTGTCTCTCCAATAAGAAATAGCATGTTGGGTGAACAAATTACGGTTGGGCAATTGACAAACAGAGAGGGCATAACAATGCACATACATATCACGATGACTACTATGAGATTTAATCGTGGCATTACGACAAAGTACATAGACCGCTATCCAAGCATGCATCTATGCCTAAAAGTCCACCTTCGGGTTAGCATCCGCACCCCTTCCAAGTATTAAGTTGCAAACAACGAGACAATTGCATTAAGTATGGTGCGTAATGTAATCAACACAAATATCCTTAGACAAAGCATCGATGTTTTATCCCTAGTGGCAACATCACATCCACAACCTTAGAACTTTCTCGTCACTCGTCCCGCATTCAATGGAGGCATGAACCCACTATCGAGCATAAATAATCCCTCTTGGAGTTACAAGTATCAACTTGGCCAGAGCCTCTACTAGCAACGGAGAGCATGCAAGAACATAAACAATACATATATGATAGATTGATAATCAACTTGACATACTATTCCATATTCATCGGATCCCAACAAACACAACATGTAGCATTACAAATAGACGATCTTGATCATGATAGGCAGCTCACAAGATCTAACATGATAGCACAAGAGGAGAAGACAACCATCTAGCTACTGCTATGGACCCATAGTCCAAGGATGAACTACTCACGCATCAGTCCGGAGGCGATCATGGTGATGAACAGTCCTCCGGGAGATGATTCCCCTCTCCGGCAGGGTGCCGGAGGCGATCTCCTGAATCCCCCGAGATGGGATTGGCGGCAGCGGCGTCTCTGGAACTTTTTCCGTATCGTGGCTCTCGGAAATAGGGTTTTCGCGACGGAGAGTATAAGTAGGCGGAAGGGCAGAGTCGGAGGGCTGACGAGGGCCCCACACCATAGGCCGGCGCGGGCCCCATGCTGGCCGCGCCGCCCTATGGTTTGGCCACCTCGTGGCCCCACTTCGTATGCTCTTCGGTCTTCTGGAAGCTCTGTGGAAATATAAGACCCTGGGCGTTGATTTCGTCCAATTCCGAGAATATTTCCTTTGTAGGATTTTCTGAAACCAAAAACAGCAGAAAACAGGAACTGGCGCTTCGGCATCTTGTCAATAGGTTAGTGCCGGAAAATGCATATAAATGATGTAAAGTGTGTATAAAACATGTGAGTATTGTCATAAAAGTAGCATGGAACATAAGAAATTATGGATACTTTTGAGACGTATCAACCGCTAAAAATGAAAAAGGATTTAAATTTGTGTAGCGTCCATTCACCCCCCCTCTTGTCCGCTACGATCCATTCAGCTGGTGTAGGGCGGATGATGGAGGAGAGCCGGTGCGAAGTCGACGCTGATGTTGGAGTAGAGGCGCGTGATAACGGCGGCGGTGGGCGACTCAATCCGATCTATGATAGGCAAAACCAAAAAAGAAAACACCAGTCGAGCGACCGGCGAACAAAAAGAAAACCGATCTAAAGATCGAAAAAAGACTCGAGGACTGCGGATCAACGCATCGGCGGACGAACCCTCATATGGGTTGCGCGGCCCCCGGAGTAGATCATGGAGATCGACCACCCCGGGGGCGGCGTGGCGCGGAAGCTTGGGCGGCGGCTAGGTTAGGACCGGCGCCGCTCTGATACCATATAGAAGGATAGAGAGGGAGAGATATTGGCGGAATATGTTGGATGTTGTATTGAGCCTCTCGGGCGAGTATATATAGGGGTACAAGTCTTGGGAGCCAAGAAGGCTATCCTAGAGATTAGGCAGGAGATGATTACAAATTATATACTACCAAATACACATATACCAAATATATCTCTAACACCCAGTCACTCTTTTTGACATGATAGATGATACCTACATCGAGAAGGCGGATGATTTTCTTTCTTACCACTTCCTTCATTTCAGGCTTGAGTTTCGTCTGAAAATCCGCAACTGGTTGGGCTCCATCCTCCATGAATATTCGATGAGTGGCTATTGAGGGACTAATCCCTTTCAAGTCATCCAAAGAATACCCAAAGGCCTTGCGATGCATTTTGAATACCATCATTAACTGTTCTTCCTCCTTTTCTGAAAGGTTAGTACTTACAATAACTGGACATCTGTTTGTATCATCTAAAAACTTATATTTTAAGTCCGGAGGAAGATATTTCAGATCTGGAGGTGGTAAATCTTCATCTCCCTTTCTTTCCGGTATTTCATACTTTTCTTTAGTTGAACCATTAGTCATAGGAAGAGATTCCAAATATTCCTCGATATCATTTTGACTTGATCCTATAATATTATCATCATTTTCAAGTAAACTTACCTCTAATTCATCTCCGGGAGTATTATAAAGTATCGTTGAAAGGGTAGCAAGATCAACTTCCTCCTAGAAGTCTTCTTCTTCAGCAATTGGTTTATGGGTGAACTTCGAGAAATGGAAACTCATCACTTCCTCCCCAAACTTATGCGAGATATTTTCCTTCCTACAATCAATATTAGCTCCTGCAGTGTTTAAGAAAGTTCTTCCAAAAATGATTGGACACTGAGAATCAATTGGCATGTCAATAACAACATCATCAATGGGATAAGTTTAGGGTCCTATTGTAATAGGCACATCTTTTATTACTCACATAGGAACTCTCAGAGTCTTATCAGCTAACATTATTGTCATATATGTGTCTTCTAATTGTGAATGCTCAAGTTCATCTTGAATACCATATTAAAATCTAAGGGGAATAACATTAATGGTTGTACCAATATCACAAAGTCCATAATAAGTGGATCCACCAAAAGTACAAGGTAAAACAGGTTTACCCGCACATGTGGCTTTGACCATACCTTCTACAAACTGTGAAGCTTCATAATCGAGCTCAACTACGTTGCAGTGTGAAAACATAACTAAGATACCTTCCTTTGTTACCTCACTTTCTTCATTTATAGCTTCATGAGTAAATTCCACATTACTAACTTTCAACTCTTGTGCTTTTACCTTTCTTTCCTCCTCTTCCTTTTGTTCAGCAAGAAGTCGAGCTCGGATATGCCTTGCTACTATCATTGGGTACGGTAGTGGCTCATTGTAAGATGGCATTTCAATGGGTACCACTTTTAGCACTTCAGCTTCAACTTGTGTTACTTCAACAACTTGAGGTGGCGGAATATAATGGAGCCATTCTTTCTTTGGTACTTCAATGAATTCTGTAAAAGCTTAAAGATCATTCGATACACTAACATCATCAAGATTAAGTTCATTAGCCATTTCTTTTAGTTTCCCGGTGTTTTTATAATAATTTAGACATTCATGTTCGATTTCTATTTCTCCCTCACTTCCAAGATCAAAGCCCAATGATACTCTATTTCTATGAATTTTATCTAGACGTATCCAAGCTTGCTCGGCCGTGAGTTCCATGAAAGATCCACCGGATAACAAATCTAACTCTCTTTTATTATATTGTCCTAGTCCTCCATAAATACATGTAAAACATACCAAGGTGTTAAATCATGATGGAGACATTTTTGAACAGTACCTTTGAACCTGAGATAGGCTCTCGTTAAGCTTTCACCTGCGGTGATTCTTGAAATTTGTTATATCTCTTCTTGCTTCCGTGGACTTGACTTTGGGATAGCACCGAAATATAAATTTCTTCTTAAGATTCTCCCAAGTATCGATCTTTTGTGTAGGGCAACTTCTATACCAAGATAATGCAGTGTTGGTTAGAGATTGACTAAACAATTTAAGCTTAAGTTCATCATCGGCATAGTTTCTCAATTTGATTGTCCAACACAACTCAGTAAAATAATGCTTAAGTTCATCACCTGCAAAACTATTCTCCTTCAAAATAGCAAATAAAGCGTGGATGAATAGAATATTCAATATCATTCCCATTCGGGAATTCCTTAATGAACCCTCAGTTGAATCTTCCAAGATATTCAGCTGGGTCAAGCTTATTCATAAGCCCAAGAGCAGCAATGGTGCTATCTGAAACTATCAAACAACTTTAGTAAAAACAATAATAGATAAGCAACTAAGAATAAAGACCATAAGCGCTGAGCTCTCCGGCAACGACGCTAGAAAATATATTGATGACTGCAAATACACAGATCAGTTGTAGCTAGTTTTGAAATAAGAGAATCGAACCACAATGAGCTACTAGTAATGATCTTGATATGCCTTGCTACTTTATACTAAAGATTACTAAATAGTTGTTTTCTAATCTCAAAATAATAAAAGGGGGTGTTGTAAACGGTTGCCGAAAAGTAAATTAAAGCAGTAAAAACATTATATAAAAAGGTTGGAACTTTATAAGACAAAGTGTTCTCAGGGATTATTGGATCCACCTCTAGCACTAGGACTCGTGTTAATCAAGATGAAATATGCTTTCAAGCATGTTGTGTGTGGAAGAGCTCCGTAATAAGATGCGCCCAGAAAGCCATCGATCATCGCATCTCTAAATAACCACAACATCTAGCCTTTTGCGGCCACATATGGACTATTGCTATTAAGGGGTAAACCCCATGGTCATCGATCTAAGCTTTATGAATCCCTCTTATCCCCTTATTCATGTGTCAAAGCATCGATACGGTAATGTCACTTCTCGCCGTTCACTTTACCACACTTCAAAGAGTAGTTCCTTCTCAAGACCAATAGGCAATATTACATGGTGCACAACATGTAATAACAAGAGAAAAAAACTAACAAGCATTAATATTTGAAACTATAAATCATCTTAGATTCATCTCATATTCATGCTAGGGTTTCGCCATCACCCCAAGAACTAATAATACTACTCACACATGGAGACAATCAAGAACATCGTCATAATCTAGTGGAATGAGTTAAAGGAATGGAACGAATTCGAATACAAATCCGCAATATCAATCAAGATTAAAAGATGGTGATGAAGGTGCATGGTTGATGATGATGAGGGGGATGATGCCTTGTCCTCTGATGACCAACGTGGCAGCCCGGATCTTGTCTTCTCCAAAGTTCCTTCTTGAGATTTGATCTGGGGCGGTGTTTCTCGGTTTTGCGGAGCTATGTGTCTCTAATCTCTGATCCGTCTGCGGGAGGTGACAATATTTGATGAGGCGCTGCTCCTGGAGGGTGGTACGGGCGGGCTCTGCCCGTACCTATGCTCGTTAAACTCCTTGGAAGTTGTCCTCGAATTGTCCTTTCGCCCAAGCGCGTTATTAAGTGCAAAAATGATTTCTATCACGTCAAAATGCTAGAAAATAATATTTTTTTATTGATATTTCATGATTGACTTATTATTTTAGGATCCTGTGTAGATAAGCATAAAAGGGCGCAGTGACGCGGGGAAATACAAAAATACTACCACTACGTGATGATAACTTGATGAAACAGTAATGCAAAAAACATGCTAAAATTGCACTCATCACTAGTTGTTGCATTGTATTCCATATAAATGTAATGACCACTAGGAGGAGGCATTTTGGCTCGTAGGAGCATTTGCACCCATTATGCAAAATAATTAAAAAATAATTTTAAAAATGTTAAAAAATTCTAACATAAAATTTGTGGTGTACATTGTGACATGTTATGTTCGTACACAAGTTTTCGTAAAAAAATAACATTTTATGTGGCATGTACAAAAAAAACAAAAAACTGTCATATATGTAGTCGTGTTGTAGCATCAAAATTTTTCTTTTTTACAGGAGACACATAAAAAAAATAAAATTTTCTGAAAACCTGTGTAGGAACATACAATGTCTAGATGTACATGCAAAATTTTATTTCGGAATTTTTTGACACTTCAAAATGTATTTTTACATAATGGGTTCATATGCTCCTATGAGCCAAAGTGAATTTCCCATGACCACTAGCCATATAATATTATAGTTACCTTTGTTGCATTATCCCCTTGCTCATCGTCTGTTTTGCTCATCTCCACCTTGGTTACTTGGTCCGTCAGGGCGTCGTTCATTCTCCGACCCTGCATCCTTGCTCTGACTAGGTTAAGCTATGCTGACGCCAAAACTTGACATGTAGTTCATGCTCAAGTCCTTTTCCCTTTGTCATCAGCTTTTGCATTATTTTTTTCTGAAATGCAAAGAGAAAAACCTTATGGCATCTTACCCATGTCTTGGGTCTAGAAATAAAGGCGTTGTGTGCTTGATAGGGGCACACGGTTAAGCCTGGCTCGTAGGCCTGACGTGAGAAGTAAGTCTTCGCGATTTAGTGTCCATGGCCATACAGGTCACACAACGCTCATACCTCAGAGCGGATTATGAGAGTACGACATTTCCTGGCCTTGACGATTCTTTACCCACGTCAGGCCGGCGTGCGAGACGAATCGGTGTGATTTAGTGCTTCCGGCTGCGCTGGTCACACAACGATCATACCTCAGAGAAAATCGTGAGAGTAGGACCTTTCCGGCTGTGACAGACACTTGCACTCACGTCTTGACCCGAGAAATATCCAAAGGAACGCAAAATCCCGAAAATGCTCGGCAAATAAAACATGCAGAAGAAGAATGAGTAGCGGGACTCCCATTCCAAGACAGGGGTGACACCCAGATACAGGTGTTTTACTCATAGGCCGTATACGCCAAATACGTCTGTTTACATTGCATTTGCCGCGAGCACCACACGCTCCCGGGCATATTTTTGATGGGTTTTCCGGGAGTCACAACTCGCTCCCGGGCATTGAGGATACCGGGAGTCACAACTCGCTCGCGGGCTTTTAGGGTATCGGGAGTCACAACTCGCTCCCGGGCTTTGAGGGTGTCAGGAGTCACAACTTGATCCCGGGCTTTGAGGGTGCCGGGAGTCACAACTCGCTCCCGGGCTTTGAGGGCAGCAGGGCTTACTCCGAAGGAACATCAGTCCGCTCGGAACATCACCTCATCCAGGTATGTCACGGGTCATTGGAACTAAGTTCCGAAAAAGGGCACAACCTTTTCCTGGACAAGCTGGGAATCGGGGCGCGAGAGTGGTCCAAATCAGACAAGTGGGAGGGAGAGGCGGTGGTAGCTGCTTTCAACATCTGTTCATCATAGAGCATGGCATATCTGGTATCAGATGTTACAGTCAAGGTCCCCCATGGGGATGGAAGCTTGAGCACATGATAAGCATGGTGGGTAACCACCATGAATTTTGCCAAGGCACGCCGCCCTATGATGCCGTTGTACGGCAGGGCAATGTCCGCAACATAAAAGATGATGTTTTCAGTGTGGTAGTTATCTTTTGAACCAAAAGTCATTGGAAGCTAAATTTTACCCCATGGATGAGTCGCTCCCGAATTCACACCCAGGAAGGACTTGGTAGGGGCCAATTGATCCTCCGTGATCTGCAGCTTGTCCACCAACTTGGCTCAGAGGATCTTGAGGCTAGCCCCTCCATCCACCAGCATCTTGGAGACCCTGAGTTCTTGATGATGGGAGAAACCACCAAGGGCAGCGTGCCGACGCCAGTGATGCGGTCCGGATGGTCCCTCGCATCAAAGGCAATAGGTGCATGCGTCCATCGAAGCGGTCACAGCTCCTCTAGACTGGGCTGCACAGCGCACAGATCACGGGAGAAACGCTTAAACTCCCCGTGAGAAGTTATGGCGTAAGCTAATCCATGTGTGTGCAGGCACAGTCATTGACCGGCGGGTAAGCCCCGCGCTCGCCATCATCTCCGTCCTGGTCCGCATAAGGGCAGCGATCGTTCGGTGGAGGGCCTGCATTTTCATGGCCCCGCCAATGCCCCGCTCGCGCGCCTTGAACGGTGCCTACTCGTCCGCCACCCCCGCGCTCCGCTGTGGGGGCTCTAGGGCCAAATTGAGTGGTGCAGTTCTTGGCGTGATGTCCGGGCTGATTGCAGCGGAAGCCGTTCCCGAAGGAACCACCATCCACTTGCTCAGCAAAATACTTCTTTCACCCCTCGGCGTAGTTTATGATGGTGCGGCAGTCGCGGGTGTCGTGCTCATCAGATTCATGTATGGGGACAACCTCTTGGCGGCGGACTTGATGATCGTCGCCTCCTCAGTGGTCTGGTTCTTCTGAGTGACCCAGGTCAGAGCGCTAGGCTCGGCGGCCAGGACCTGCAGAGGCCCGCGCTTGAGCGAGCGTCCCTTCTTCGTGTGAGTTGAACCAGGGCTGACCCCAGTAGCCGCCTCTCGTGCCACATCCTCGGGCGCCAGGCATCCTTCCTCTGCCAGAGAGCAGAGGTCGGCCATGGCCCAAAGCTCGTGGGTGTTTTTTATAGGACACATGTTGAGTTCTTCCCTCATCTTCTTGTCGCGCACGTTCATCATGAACGCGCCAATGATAGTGGCATCCTCAGCTTCCGGAATGGTGTGGGCGATCTGCGAGAAATGCAACATAAAGTCGTGCAACCGCTCGCCTTCCTTCTGGATGACGGAGTGGAGTTGGATGAGCGTCCCAGGGCGCTTGAAACCCCGGCCCTTGGAACGAGCTGACAAAGCAGACGCATAGCTTGTCCCAAGAACCGATCGATTCCTTCGTCCAAGACATGGTCGTGTCCTTCAGAGCCATGGGGAACCAATTGGCCATGATCTTCTCATTAGCCTCGGCTCCAACCATTGCGGTGGTGTAAAGGGCTAGGAACTCCTTGCGGTTGGTGTTGCCTTCAAACTTGACGGGGGTGATTGGTCAGAACTTGGACGACCACGCCACCTGCCGGAGGGCATGAGTGTAGGCAAGGAAGCCGCCCCATACGCTAGAGCAGTAGCTCCTGCCTCAGTTGTGCCTTCCAGGTTCGGCCTGGCCGCTCCCGCGGCTTGCGGGTGCAGCTGCTGCAGGTAATCTCCGACAAGTGCTTCGTTGGCCACGACGGAGGCGCCGCGGCGGTCTTCGGTGTGCCGACGCAAGGGGTCAGCAGACGATCCAACCGAGGCGCGTTCTAGATCCGCGGGTCTTGGGGTTCTAGCCCCCAAGAATCCCGCGGCTTGGCGCTCACCCCGTCCTTCCCTTCTAGGTTCGGCAGCCCCCAGCTCCTCGGCCGTGCCCCGGGGGTGAGGCTGAGGGGCGGTGTCTGGCACACGCCCAGAAGCAATGGACGGAGTGCATTCGGCCATGCGACTGGGTCCCTGATGGGACTGAGAGCGGGCGTGGACCGATTCCAAGTGAAGTCTAGCGAACTCCAAGTGAGCTTGGAGGCCTTCCCTCCAAGCCTCGCATTCTAGTATCCCAACCGGCGGCGGGTAACGTACCAGGGCACGAGAAGCGGCCAGGACTTCCGCCAGGGTACGGTTTCCTGAACTGTGAAGCTAGGACGAGTGGCCGACATTGGGTGTGGCCTGATGGCCCCCGGCGGGACCCGGGGCAGCCGATGGATGAGGGCGCGCCCGGGGCCCCGACATGGGACCGGCACCCGCTTCCCCAGGGGGTACAGCTCCTCCAGATGGGATGCCTCGGGCGGTGGCACCACCTGTTCCACCGGATGGGACGTCAGTGCCGGCGATGCTTCCTGCGCCACCGGAAATCTGGTCATTGATGATGACGCCTCCAGCATCGGCGGGCGGAGGGATCTCGGGCTCCGCATCATCTCCATCGGCCTGGATTTGTGCGTTTTCTGACTATGATCAGTTCGTGCAAAGTAGCAGCTCATAGAAACAAAAATCCGAGTTGGATTTGTGGTTGGCTGAACCAGTGAAAAGGTTGAATGAGAACATCTTGGATTTCTGGAGAAAATCTGTTGCTGGATATCCAGAACTAGTAAGAATGGCACGTGATATTCTTGTACTTCCAGTGAGTGTTGCTTCAAAATATGCTTTCAGCTTAAGTAAGAAGGTTATTGAAGCCTTAATGTGTTTACACGCATAGTTCACACGTAGTAGTACCGAAGACAGTTAAAGCCTTAATGTGTTTGTAGCTGGGTTCATCCCCTTCAAAGAAAAAAGAGACTAGTATCATTGCAAAATGCAGAAAATAGAAGGTACCTGCTTCAACCTTGTTTGTTTCACTTTCCAGTTTCTAAGTTTTACTTGCCATTTTGATTATGTGCCTTTTCTTGGATTTGTGGTTGGCTGAACCAGTGAAAAGGTTGAATGAGAACATCTTGGATTTCTGGAGCAAATCTATTGCTGAGTATCCAGAAATAGTAAGAATGGCACGTGATATTCTTGTACTTCCAGTGTCAAGTGTTGCTTCAAAATATGCTTTCAGCTTGAGTAAGAAGGTTATTGAAGCCTTAATGTGTATACACGCATAGTTCACACGTAGTAGTACCGAAGACAGTTGAAGCCTTAATGTGTTTGTAAGACTGGGTTCATCCCCTTCAAAGAAAAAAGAGACTAGTATCGTTGCAAAATGCAGAAAATAGAAGGTACCTGCTTCAACCTTGTTTGTTTTACTTTCCAGTTTCTAAGTTTTACTTGCCATTTTGATTATGTGCCTTTTCTGTTTACAGATAAGAGGACAGAGGCTGGGTTTTCAGGTGCGCCTAATTTCTTCAGATGATGAATGTAACATCTATATTCTCTAAATGGCTACTTGTCAACTTGGTGTACATACTAATTGGCAATCCTTTGTTCATTGTATTTTGAAGAAATTTCCTCTGGAGCAAAGAGATGAGAGAATAAGAGATGTGGAGATGGCATGCCATAGCAACTAGTACTTCTTCTTCGGTTCTAAATAGAATTAGTCTACTTGTGCTCTTGCATTTTTCGAAATTGTGTGACGTCCAGCTGTAGTTTTGCTGCTGCGATGCTGTTGTTTTGCTGTCAAAGTACTATGTTGTTGTTGCCAAAAGTCAGTTGTTATGCGTCTGTTAAATACTGTTCTAATGTTGTTGATTTGCTGTCAAAATGCAATTGTTATGCTGTCCAAATAGCACTGTTATGCTGCTGTTAAAATCGTATTGTTATGCTTCTAAAATACTGTTGCCTTCCTGTTAATATAGCACTGTTATTGTTATGGTGCTGCTAGAGGGATGGCACGAGAGGGCCGGCCGGGGGCCTTGCCCACGGCCGGTGGCAAGAGGGAAGGGATTTCCTTCTTAATTCTTGCTTAATTAGATTGATAGGTCTCCTCTCTTTATATAGAGAAGTTTACTTGACCCCTAAGCAAGCGACCATTATCTCTAACTAGTAAAAGTGCCCATGCGTTGCATCGGGAGAAAAACCATTCAACACTTCCCATCTTGGATTGTTTCTTCTCGACCAATTAACCACAGTGATAGTAATGCTTCGTATTAGAGGACAACCCTCTCCTTCCTTCTACTCTCAGACATCACCCTCCGCTACCCTCTCCTTCCAAGCCAAAGTACTACTACTAAGTTTGCATATATGGCGGCATTGTTTACTTTGTTTTTTCCATAATTTTCATGACCAAAGACACATTAAGATGCCTTTTCCGAAAAACTTAGCATGATTTGAGAGAATCAAACAAAATGGGAAACAACCAATTCAAAAATCTATCTAAACAACTTGCTAGCTATTAATTTGAGTAGGTCTATGATTCCATGATTCTCACTGTCCAGTGGAACTCAAGAAGGTTCGGTTGCTATCAACCATGGAATATATATTACTGCTTCAAATTCCATCTTCCAAAAGAAGTGAAATTCCAACATTCGTTATTAGTTCCACACATACACCATTTAGCATGAAGAAAATAAGAAATAACTATATTTCTTAAGGAGTGGCAATCTTGCATATTATCAAACCAAAATAACCGTGAAAAGAGTGATGTTAAAGTCAGATTATCATATACATATATTCCAATTTCGTATGCATTTAAAGGGCCAAAATTATGCTTATTTTGCCAAATGACTCACGGTCAAAAGATGCCTTTGTGCGCGGCCTAGTCGGTGAAGCACATTATGCACATAAGCGATGAAGCACATTATGCACATAAGCAGTGAGCACATTAAAGGCAAACACTGCATTAGCATTCTGCATGTAATCCAAAAATCAAGAGTTTGTTATGAGTATAGGCATTTTATATGCTATCATCAGTTAACATACCTTCTCCAAAATTGGCAATTGGCTGGGTTTTAAGTCGCAGATTATTTCAAATCTAGCAGCATTCCCTTTCCTTGGGTTGTAGAACAGTTTATTCGCTCGCCGCCTCGTCTTGGGCATTTTGTCTCTCCAGTCAACTCCGTGGTGAGCCAGAACATCATCTGGTTCTTGGTGCTTGTTCAAATTAATATTTGTTGAAGGGATAACCAACAAATGGTTGACAGGTCTATCTCGAGCACCAACTGCATAATTACTTTCTTGGAATTTCGAAGAAACATCTTATGTTCAAGTTACCTGCACAATGGTCCGCCAAAAAAAGGTTAGCTGCACAATTATATATTTATATCTATGTTACTATGTATATATGAGCAAACTTAGAGAGGAAGAAATATATTTGAAATTTCATCGTAGCAGAACTAAAGGCTGAAACTCACGGTACAGTGCCAGATTCATGCACGTTATAATATTATATGACTCTAGCCACTCATTAGCTAATTTTTTCTTTTAGGTAAAACAGAGCTTTATATGGCATTAGGAACAGGTTACAGTCATTACCTCTCCGTGTCTTCAATTTTGATAGCGATCAGGTCCAAATCGCTCCAATCTCCACCCAGGTGCCTGTGTGATTGCACTGCAGCTTCAGCCTTTTCCTTAGTACGAATTTTGACTGGGGATGCATAAACGCCGTCGCTGGAGATCGATTACCATCTTGCCGATCTGGATGCATCTGCCGAAAGTCCCACATGTTCAGAGAGTTGTGCAGCAAGGCCTCGATCTCAGCTTCGATTACCACCTCGTCGGACACAGCATATTCGAGGTGGATGAGGACGTCGGCGCTCTCGGCTGGACGGCGCCCGATGGCTGCCCCAGATGCTACTCGGAAATCTAAAAAAAAAAAACCTTGCGGCAGATCGAGTTCTTCAAGAGTAGCCAGATTGACCCACGGGTCTTTGATGTGCACTTAGGTGGCCGACTCCAGCACTGCACGCGGCTCATTCAGATGTGCAGAATCGCTTCATGACGCGGACCGAGGTGATTCCGATCCATAGTAGTAACACATATCATTATAGTGAGGATGGCGGAACCACCGGGTCCACCCGACGGCGCCGTCAGGTCTTTGCCGCTTGGCCATCAAGTCGCGCGGCGCCGGTGCCGCGACGACCGCTGTCGCTCAGTAATCCAATTGTCGGGCGTACGTTGGGTGCGAGCAGGAGGAGGCAACAGGCGACGATTTCGTATGAAAATCTACGCCAGAGCACTCAGTTTTAAGGCCGGGCCAGGCCAGGCTAGGCCGGGCTGAATACAACTCTAAAAGCAGAGAATCGGAGTTGAACACGTTGGCTCGTAGGGAACGGACAACGAAACTTTTACCAAACCAAGCGGACGGACGAAATTTTGACGTACCAGACCGCGGAAACACTTTTCCCTTTATTATTAGGTATAGATTAACCCTAAGACTAACGGGCTATACCGCCATTCAAAACCCATTACGTACTCTAACACTACACCCACCTGGACATGCAGCTCGAGGACGAGCTGCAACCTAAACAAACCATGACTCAACGCCACACAAACCTAACACCTAAAAACGAGCCTTTTTATCTCGGCTTGTTTTATTACTCTCAACCTGAAATGGACTGGGACGCTTTATTGTTGACCCCTGGACATAAAGTGGACACCATCCGCCCATCGGACGTGCACCTGTACAGCCACCTGGATCCCATGGAAACCAGCGGGACAGAAGGAGCTCGCGCGGCGGCTGGCGGCGGAATGCAGTGGTGCTACGCGGTGCGCTCCTATCGGTGACATCATGCCTTCTCCCCGCCGGATGACTGTCGATGGTGCAGACTTTGAGGTCGCTGCCCGCGGGAGAAACAGCATGTCCGCCGCCCGTGGGGGAAACCGCACGCCCAAGATCCCCGACGCAGCGGACGAGATCAAGGTCCCTTGCGCAACAAAGCGCAACTTGGAGGAGCTGCATGCAGATCACGCATCTCCCGCACACGCCGACGCACTAGGAGGCCACGCGCAGCAGCCTGTAGCCTCACCGCCGCCGATACGTGGCGGATAGCAATCCAAGCCGGAAGCGGTGACGGCAACGGAGGGAAACAGACCTGGTGGAAGGGCATCCCGGGCGGTGTCGATGTAGAGCCCGGGGCCAAGGTCGCTCCCACACCGCCGAAAGGCAGGGACGGCGCCGGTGGCGGCAGCAGCCGCTGCTGCGGTGTTGGTGGCGACGGCAACTGTTGTTGTTGTTGCGGCTGCCCACCGAACGGCAGGGACAGCGTCGGTGAGGACAGCTGCTGCAGCGGCGGCGTTGGTGGCGGCGGCAGCAGCTGTTGTTGCTGTAGCGTCCCGGTGGGGAAGAAGGCGGCCGACAGCTGGAGAAGAGGGACCCCCGGCGCCGAGGTAGGGCCCGGCCCGGAAATGGTGGACAGCGGCAGCGGGGACTGCAGCAGCCCGGCGTCGGGTGGCGGCGACGACAGCAGCAGCGTCGGCTGCAGCGGCCCGGCGCTCCGCCGCCTGGTGCGTCGGCTGCCACGGCAGCAGCGCCGCCGGCGGCGGCGGCCCGTAGGAACCGGCCAGGAAGTGGTGAGATCACGGAGGGCTGCGGTGATCTCCACCGGGGAGAGAATGGCGGGGACGTCGGAGTGCGGCGGCGGCGGGTGGGAAGAACTCGGTGGAGGGCTGGACATGATCGAACCCGAGAAAGCTGATACCAAATTATTATGGTGCTGCTAGAGGGATGGCACGAGAGGGCCGGCCGGGGGGCCTTGCCCACGGCCGGTGGCAAGAGGGAAGGGATTTCCTTCTTAATTCTTGCTTAATTAGATTGATACGTCTCCTCTCTTTATATAGAGAAGTTTACTTGACCCCTAAGCAAGGGGCCCTTATCTCTAATTAACCCTAAGACTAACTGGCTATACCGCCAGTCCAAGCCCATTACGTACTCTAACAGTTATACTGATAATATACTGGAGTTTTGCTCTCAAAAGTCAGTTGTTGCTACTGTTTGGGCAATCGGAGCCTTAAGCTTCCAGGCTTTGCCTTGAGCCAGGCTCGGGCCTAGGGAATGAGGTAATACCCGGGCTAAGCTTGGGCATGCCTTTACAGCCGTTGGGCTGTTTCTGGCCCGGCTGGAGTTATGGTCGGGCCTAGACATTACGTAGACATAGTTTGGCAAAATTAGAATGAGAAAAACATGGATATAGCGAAGGAGACAGCTTTGTCTATATCATTGTATTGTTGTAAATGTGTGGAACGTTACAATGCCCCCCAACATATTTTGTACCTTCGGGATGCAATATATTCGGACCACATCCAAAGCAGTAAGTGAAGTCAACATTCTTCCTTCGCGACAAGGTTCCTTGAGCGTTGTCCATACCCCAGCTTGCACAACGTCCAGCTGCAACACAAGCAACAAAGACTAATTCAGGAAATAACCAAATGGATAAAACATACATTGATATCATGTGCAACCAAAGGGACAGGTCTATCCCATGAGATAGAGATACCGCGGGTAATTTAACCTTGAGAGCAGATTATATGGAACTAGCTGGAAAAAAACCCGGTGAATATATAGTGATGATCATTCTCACTATATGTGCTATATAGTCGCAATCATATGGAACATATGTACGAAGTTTCTGTTGTAGCGGGTAATTTAACCTTGAGAGCAGATTATATGGAACTAACTGGAAAGAGCAGATTATATGGAACTAACTGGAAAAAAAACCCGGTGAATATATAGTGATGATCATTCTCACTATATGTGCTATATAGTCACAAACATATGGAACATATGTACGAAGTTTCTGTTGTAGTGAAAACGCCAATAGGTGTTGTATTGTATCCATGCATGCAAGTATTACGCGGCCACGTGAGTGACAAATGCAAGCTAAATTGTAATAAGGCGCTGGTGAAGATACTAATAATGGGGCCAGATAGTATAATACTACATAGGAAGAAGCACATAAGCTTGTGAACTGCGGCTATACTCTGGAATTGAGCGTGACATAAAGCACACATATTAAAGATTTGTTTTTGGTCAAGAAATACTACCCATCCTCGCAAGATCTTTACTTGGTTTTGGTGAGATGATCTCCTTCCTCATTTTTTGGTTAGAGGGACAAATACAGTCCATTTCTCAAGCAGGAAGCAGCCAGCTAAACAAAACAAGAGACTAGTTGGTCGTGATCAACCTGTTCCTCACACCAAACAGGGCTAACTACACAAAATGCCAAGGAATCCAGTAGTTGCCATATTGTAATGACATGAATGTTCTGCCTACTACACAAGTACTGTGCCAGTTCATGGCTGAGACTTCCAATTTCTCAGAGGATAGTGTATTTATTAAAAAGTAATAATGAAATCATGCTTCGCTAACATGACGGAGGAGCAAATCAGAAACCAGCCAACCTACAAAATCTGGTACCATTGACTAACACCTAAAGGCGCACATATCATAACTTCTTGAGAGAGTACATAAGAAATCAAAAACGTTCCGATAGTGTGTAAAATAGCATAACTGGTTAATCTTTCGCACAATGAACCCTGCACTAATCATTTTTAGACTACACTATTACGACTTGTATCCTAGTAAATCCGTGTTGTTTAGATTGCATCCATGTTCATTTTAGACTAATTAAGTTACTCCTACTACTTTCAAGTTTTAAGATGGTTCAGAGGAGACATTCTTCCATGGAATAAATGATTGATCTTCGACAATGTTTTAAGCGAGAAAATTTACCAGTAGAGTAAGAACCCAATGGCTCACAACAGATGACGGTGAAACCAATTGGATTCTTCCTTCTGGAACACAGCTGCAGCTCAGCGAAGAATAGATGTTCCCGCGAGCCCTCCTTGCTAGATCTTGCACTGAAGTTCATGTGCTTGTAAGGATAAAATGAAGAAGCCACCGAAACGACAGGACCGACCTCCAGGAGCTCAAACCTGAACTGCTCATAAGAAATAAATACAGGTCATGGCAATTAGACTTACCATCCCAGTAGTGATAGTGTGGCCACAACAAGTGAATAATTATGGAACTTACCTTCTTCCTTTTGTTGTAGTAATCCAAGGCTATCTTCGCGATTCTCATGGACTGCTGACGGTGAACTTTTGGATTAGGCCCAAGCGCAGGACCACCATGCATTTTCATGTACCTAGGATCATTGGCCCTGCAACGACGAGATAAAACAGAAAGATGTCAAATAAATGTCAGCTATGGGTTGGGGACTAGGGCGTTTGCAATGTGGAAAGAGTTTCAATTGCAATTTTAAAAGGAATTTAAGATGAGGCAAGAAATAACTATGAACGTTATGGCGGCGAATATAGAACCTTTTTTTCAGCATAATTATACAACATGCAGCAAAAGGGATATGATCAATCTTATAACTGCAACGGCATCATGAGACTAAAAGATACATTTTTTATAGAATTAAGCACTACGATTAATTCACTGCACACATCTGAACTATTTCTCTAAGATCAGATGGTGCACAGAGCAACAAGAAGTCAACAAACAATCAAACTCCAAGATAGATGCCAGTGTAAGGTGGCGCTTGCTACTAGTACTATATATTGTCTGGTGTTCTATGCAACTTACTAAATACTAATACATATTACTTAACACTCTTAGGATGAAACTGAAGTCTATGTTACACATGTCCGGATGTCCACTTGCAACAGAATATGGCGTGTCTAACTGTCTATATTGTGTTAGACAAGCACCCATTCAATATTATCTGGCGTGTCTATAGTCTATTCAATATATTACTAGCTAGGCGTGCATCAGATGACCTAACAGTACTGACATCGAGATGAGTAATTATACGACACACATGGATTCTCTTACCAGGGAGGCTGAGCTGGCATCGGAGGTGGAACCCAGGCGGGGGAGACGGCGGCCGCCGGGGCAGGGGTGGATACTTCAGATGAACCATGCACAACGAGGGCGTCGGAGCTTCTCGGCTTCGAGGGGGGCGTCGGGTAAGGTTCTTCTATCTCCGCGATAGCAGCCATGGCGAGATTACGATCCTCCTAGGTTTTCGATGGAGCTAGAAGGGAAAAGGGGAACGAAGGGAGCCAAAACGAGTTTCGGAATCCGAATTTGGGTCGTAGTTTCGTGGGCTTTTCATGGTTTCCTTGGGCTTTTTCCGTTGACTCGTTTTGCCTTTCCGTTCCTCCTTTGTTTTCAATTTCTTTTGTTTTGCACAATTTATTTCCCCCTTTTTTTTTTTGAGAAACATAGTACAACGCAGACGCTCACATACACTCACCCCCATGAACGCACACACGCACACCCTACCCCTATGAGTACCTCCGAAAAACTGAGCCGGCGGGATCTTGAAATTGACGAAGTCACCACTGGCGCCTCGCTGTCGACGTGAACGTCGCCTCCCACTGAATGAATATTCCGCCTTAATGAGACACACACATGTCAAATCTGGGATTTGAACTCTGGTGGGCTGGGGGTACAACCACCCTCCTAACCACCCAACCTCAGGTTGGTTCTCTCTTTTCGTTTTTTCTTATTATGAATATATGCCTTTTTTGAAATCAAATAGAGTAGTACATTTCTTAAAGTTTTATATAGTACTACTAACATTTTCTGTATGTTTCTAGCTCATGCACATTTGTTCAGACACACACGGACATTTATATAGAAATAGATAGTATGAACATTTATTCACATATGTATGAACACCTATTCTGACATATATATGAATTTATTTACAATACTACCTTCGTCCCGATAATAAGATGTATTTGTATTTTAAGATAAACTTTGATCCAAAAAATTGAGCAAGAAAATTTTGATTATATTATACGTAATTAGTAATTATCGGATTTGTATGGAAAATAATTTCTAAGAGCATCTCCTCCGGCGCTCCCTAAATAGGCGCCAATAGGTGCACCAACAACGAGATATGGAAGTGTCGGCACCATGGGCGGCGCTGGGGGTATTCCCCTGCCCATGATTTTGATGGGAAAAAAAATTTGATCGTATTTGGCCCAGCCCAACAAGCAGGAAGCCAGGAACCAGGCCATCGCACATTCGCACGCAACCCTCTCGCAGCAGGCACGCGACGCAGACCTGCCCACGCCACCCCACGACCGCCGCCGGCGATGCATCCCGGAGCAGCAGGCGATGGCCCCGCGCCCGCCGCGGCGGCGGCGCCCCGGCCCCGCCCCTGCCGACCCGCACCCTATCCCCTCCTCCCGTCCGCGCCACCCCATCCGGCCCGGCGATGCATCCCGGAGCAGCGGGCGACATGGCGGGCGACGGCCCCGCGCCTGCCGTGGCGGCGGCGCCCCGGCCCTGCCCCCCGCCGACCCGCCGACCCGCGCCCTAGCCCCTCCTCCCGTCCGCGCCGCCCCATCCCCATCCCAGCGCCGAGCAGCGGTACTGGCGTACTGCCCCCAATTTTGTTTGTTGCTATTACTTCATTGTTTGCTTTCTAGACAAATCAATCACTCCTATTAGCTTCATAGAATCATAGATGCAAGATTTGTATTGTTAAGCTTGCTACAAAGTTTTATGCTTCTGATTTTACAAGAGATGAACTAGCAAGGCTTCCATGGCAACTAAACATGTATGTTGCTAATTTGCGTAGAGATGAAAGATTTCAAAACTTGAAAAATCTGTCCGAGCTATCAGTTATGCTTGTCAAGACAAAGAAGCATGAACAATATCATATTGTTTACAAGCTTCTTAAGTTGGTATTGATTCTACCGAGTAGCCACTGCTAGTGTTGAAAGGATGTTCTCTTCAATGAGCTATTTGAAGAATAAGCTAAGGAACAAAATGGGTGATGACTATTTGAACTATTGTATGGTTACATTTGTTGAGAAAGATTACTTCAGGCAAGTAAAGAATGAGGATATCATCAATCTCTTCCAAAAAGGCAAGCGCAAAGTTATAATGTAAGATGGAACATCATCACTTTATCAATCAAAAGGTATCTATGTATTCATGTCGTTATGGGCTTATAAATTGAAATATTGCTATTGTTGTCATGCTAGTGTTGTTTTATTCATATATTGATAGTATTGCGGTGTTTGATTCATATACTACATTTAGAGCAAAAAAAAATTTGGTGGAATACCCAGGCGCCATTTCCTGGCGCCGCCACTGGTCGGCACCTGCTCTCCAATTTGAGGAGAGCTTGCACACACCAACGACCCCATTAAAAATCCCTAAAAATAAATTTGAACAAGCAAAAATAATTAAACTACGGAATTTCATTCAAATTTAGGATTATTTACATAAAATTGAATGAAACTTGAATTTTAATATAGATTGAATTAAACCCTAATCTAATGATCGTCGGTTGGGACACCCAACGGGCCTACCTTGTTGTCGTTCTTCCCCTTTGTTGTCGCGTGCAGGCGTGCCCGCCTCTCCGCCCAAGCTTCACGCATCTGGTAGAGGAGCATGGCCGCCGGCGACGCTGAAGCTTGCCGATGGCGCTGCCCCTCAGCATCGTCTGGCGAGACTCCTTATTCTGGGTGAGCCTCGATTTCTTGCGGGCGGCCGCTTTGGCCTGGCGCTGAGCGTTCATCTCAAGTAGCCCCTGCCGATCGGCCGCCATGAGCAGGCGACCTGCCTCCTCCATGGTCGCCCGCTGGTGTGAGATCTCGATGGCCTGCTCGAAGTGGGTGTCGTTCATATACTTCAGTTCTTCCTCCTTCAGTCTCCGGAAACGATGCGCGTTGAAGGAGGCCAATATCGTCGCCTGCTCCGGAACGGCTGCTCCTCGACCCACTGCGCCAACTCTTCCGCCGCCTCGGGGTCCGTGTCTGCTTCGAACGCGTCGTTCCACTCGTCTAACGGGGAGTCATCGGAGTTGAAGTCCAGCAGGTCGAACTCGTCGTCGGGATGCGGCTGGGCTGCATGCTTTGTCTGCAGTGATGGTTGATGACCCACAAGTATAGGGGATCGCAACAGTCTTCGAGGGAAGTAAAACCCAATTTATTGATTCGACACAAGGGGAGCCAAAGAATATTTGTAAGCCTTAACAGCGGAGTTGTCAATTCAGCTGCACTCGGAAACAGACTTGCTCGCAATAGTTTATCGTAGCAACAGTTTTATAGCGTAGCAGTAGTGAAATATAAGCAGCAGTGTAATAAAGACAGCAGTAGTGATTGTAGTAAACAGCAGGATTAAAATATTGTAGGCATAGGGATGGATGAACGGGCGCTGCATGGATAAGATAACTCATGTAATAATCAAGACAAGGCATTTGCAGATAATAATAAAACAGTATCCAAGTACTAAATAACCATAACCATGTGTTCCATATATAGTTGTACGTGCTCGCAATGAGAAACTTGCACAACAATTTTTGTCCTACCAGCCGGTGGTAGCCGGGCCTCTAGGGAAACTACTGGTAATTAAGGTACTCCTTTTAATAGAGTACCGGAGCAAAGCATTAACACTCCGTGAACACATGTGATCCTCATATCACAGTCTTCCCCCCCCCCGTTGTCCCAATTTCTGTCACTTTGGGGCCTCGGGTTCCGGACAGCAATATATGTATACAACTTGCAGGTAAGATCATAAAACAATGAATATCATCATGAATCAATAACATGTTCAGATCTGAAATCATGGCACTCGGGCCCTATGTGACAAGCATTAAGCATAACAAGTTGCAACAATATCATAAAAGTACCAACAACGGATACTAGGCACCATGCCCTAACAATCTTATGGCTATTACATGAACAATCTCAATTAATCCCTACCATCCGCTTCAGCCTACAGCGGGGATTTACTCACACATGGATGGGGGAAGCATGGATGGTCGATGGAGAGGCGTCGGTGGCGATGATGGCGATGATCTCCTCCAATTCCCCGTCCCGGTAGGGTGCCAGAACGGAGTTTCTGATCCCGAAATAGGGTTTTTCGATGGCGGCGGAGTTCTGGATGTCTTCTGGAAAATTGGTCGAACCCCCGTGCGTTTTTAGGTCAAGGGCTTTAAGTAGTCCAGAGGGGAGCGCCTGGGGCTGGCCGAGGTGGCGTCCCCATGTGGCGGCGCGGCCATGGGCCCACCACGCCGCCATGTGGCGTGCGCGCCTCGTGGCCCCCCTCCGTCTCGTCTTCTGGCTCCGTGGGTCTTCTGTAAAAATAGGCACATTGCAATTATTTTCGGGGATTTTCCTGAAAGTTGATTTTCTGCACAAAAATAAGACACCAGCGCAATTCTGCTGAAAACAGCGTTAGTCCGTGTTAGTTGTATCCAAAATACACAAATTAGAGACAAAACAATAGCAAAAGTGTTCGGGAAAGTAGATACGTTTTGGACGTATCAACTCCCCCCAAGCTTAGCGTATTGCTTGTCCTCAAGCAATTCAGTTAACAACTGAGTGCGATAAAAAAACTTTCACGAACACATTTGCTCATATGATGTAACTATTCTCATAATATGGACGAGTACTTAGGCAATTCATAATAAGATAAATGCAAATAAAGTAATCTAATAGTGATGTAGCCCCGCTCACCGACGACGCTACACCAAGACCAACAAGTCCCCCAAGTGGACCGATGACGCGAGCTCGGGTTAAAGCGCTACACGATGAGGTGAACTCGCTCCTCACCACCCTTGATCTCGGTGCCCCTTTGGATGGAATGCTACCTCATGCCAATGTGCTTTGTGTCATTAGGTACAAGGCGCATCAAGACCCCGGAGAGGAGGATACGCCATGGTCAAGGGAAGGAGAGGAGCAGCGGGACTTGGAGATGAGCACGAAGCTGGACCCGACGACACTCGAAGCGCACGAAGGAAGAAGAGGAAGATGGCCGGCCCAGGACCCGGTCGGACCGGCCCCACGACCAGGTCATCCGGTCCCAGGCCCGGTCAACCGGGCGCCCAACCGGATTTCCCTCGGTCCTTACCAGCATCGTACCGGGGAGCAACCTGACGGAAACTTGCGAGGTTTCCGGTTGGCGCCCGGTCGACCGGCCCCATGACCGGACCACCCGGTCACAGGCCCGGTCTGACCGGGCCCAGACCGGATCCGACGGAAATGTCTCACCAAACTGCCTAAGTTATCCACTTGTGTACCTTTTCGCCTTGCTGGACATGTAGGCCTATATAAGCAGTATGGACCCCTCCTTTACCCCTTAGACTTAAATTGAGCTTAAACACTACTTTGAGCTTTGTCTCCCTAGGGTTAGCATCCCTTTGTAATCAAGGCATCCTTGTTGTTGATTTGGCTACTGTTGAGTGAGATTCTAGTGCAAGCACTCTCTCCCTCACCAATCTCCTTTCTCCAACACCAAACTCTCACCGGGAATTCTGTCGCGTGCCTCTTCCGGGTGATTCTATTGGTGTGGTCCATCGAGCCACGGGGGTAAGTATCGGGTGTATCGGGTTGGTGTGCGTGCGTGAGTACCGGTGTTCTTCGTGTTCTTCGTGTTCCTCGCGCTCTCCCACCTTTTCCCCTTGGATTTTGGGTCAAATCGCGAGATCGGGCCAAACCCTAGATCTCAGATCTCATCATATGGTATCAGCAGCTCTTGGTTACCGCGATTTTGACCCTCCACCCACCCGATTTCGTTCCTAGAAAATTTTCCACGAAATCCCCAAAAATAGCCCTAAATTGCCTTTTGACCGATCTGTGATTTGGTTGCGTTTTGAGTGGTTTTGGTCCGTGGATTCGGTGTTGTTGTGCTTGATCTACTATTTCCCCAACTTTTAGCCTCCAATTCCATCGTTTCCCGTCGATTTTCTCTTTTGGTTTTGGTTTGGGGAAGAATAGGAGAGAGAAACCGCGAAACCCGGTTGAGAAACCCGGTTGACCGGCCCCCAGACCGGACCAGCCGGCCCAGCACCCGGCCGACCGGGCGCCAACTGGACCAGCCGGTCCAGAACCCGGTCCAACCGGCCCCCAGACCGGGCGCAGCTCTGCACCCTCCTCCGACCTCGTTTTCGGCTACCACCACCACCACCATCATCGCAGGTATAACTTGCAGTTTTTCCTCGTAGCCCTCTTCCTTTTGCGATCTATCCCATCGAGCATTGCTTGTTTAGTGTTTCGAGACATTGCACGTGGCCCCGATTGTGAGGTGTGTGTGCAGTGTGGAGTAAAGCTTCCAAGCAAACACTCGTGTGGCAAGATAGCAAAAGCGAGGCTAACGCTAACATAGTGCGTGAAAAAAAAGCCCCAAAAATACAAAAAGAGTGCAAGTAGCACCATACATCCATACATACAAAAGAGTGAAAGTGCCACCATAGATACAAAAGAGTGCAAGTGCCACCGTGTACAAAAGAGTCATAAGCTTTTAAGCAAACGAGAGAAGAGAAGAGAGGCCGCGTGTGAATCTTGTTGTCTCTTCATTTGCAACCAAAGCTTTGGCTCTCCTTGTGTTAGTGTGACACCGAGCACCTTTACATACATTTTTCCGCTCACTTTTGGTTGCACTAACCCCGCTTATCCCGTGTGTGCGTTCCACAACTTTTCCGTGTTCATAGTGATCTTCACATTGACATTTGGATTTTTGGACCTCACCCACTTTTAACAACATACTTGATCTTGGATTTTGTCTTTTGGCTTTCCACCATACTCACCTAACACCATATTTGCTAGCTTTTGTGTGTGGTTTGCGTGTGTCCCCGATACACTTGATCTTGCTTTTGGCTTGGTTGATTGCCTCAATACTATCTTACCTTGGTAAGAGTGCGAGGTAGTCTCCTTCCACTAACATACACAACATAGTTCTTGTCTTTCCATCATGGATAGGAACGGAGATGATCCAAGGGATGGAGAAGTCCTCCGCAACACCGAGAGGTTGGCCACTCAACACAACCTATGGACGCAACGCCAAGAGTTCAAGGAGCAACTCGCACTCTTCGAGGCTCGCATCGACGAACAATACGACGAGGTGGCACACAACTTCTCCGCCGTGAACCAAGACTTGGCTCTTCTTCGTGAAGCTACGGACAACTTGAATGGCCAAATGGCGGCCAATGATGCCAACATGGAGCGGCGCATGGATAGCCTCGAGCGCGCCATCACCAACTTGGGTCGCCATCGCCGACACCGCTCTACTTCATCATCCTCAAGCTCGCCACAAGATTACTACTCTCATTGTGGCCATTCGTCCTCAAGCTCCTCCTCAAGGCATGAAGACCATCTTCGACCTCATCGCCCACATGTTCGTCATGAAGACTCTCGCTCCAACTCTAGGCGAGGAGAAATACATCGCCATGCTCGTCCACATGAACGTCCTCCACAAGATCAAGTCCTCCAACAAGATCGTCATCAAGCGGATCGCCATGCCCACCATGGGCGTGACGACCAACCCCAAGACCAAGGTCCTCAAGATCAACCTCGGCGAGATCTCCGACGTCACCCTCGCCATGACCAACGTGGAAGAGGTGATCCACCACATGATCAAGATGAGAGGACCAATGATACGTCTCCAACGTATCGATAATTTCTTGTGTTCCATGCCACATTATTGATGTTATCTACATGTTTTATGCACACTTTATGTCATATTCGTGCATTTTCTGGAACTAACCTATTAACAAGATGCCGAAGTGCCGCTTGCCGTTTTCTGCTGTTTTTGGTTTCAGAAATCCTAGTAAAGAAATATTCTCGGAATTGGACGAAATAAAAGCCCGGAGGCCTATTTTCTCACGAAGCTTCCGTAAGTCCGAAGGAGAGACGAAGAGGGGCCACAGGGCGCCAAACCCTAGGCGGCGCGGCCCCCTTGGCCGCGCCGGCCCGTGGTCCGGGCCCCCGTGCCGCCTCTTGACTTGCCCTTCCGCCTACAAATAGCCTCCGTGACGAAACCCCCAGCACCGAGAGCCACGATACGGAAAACATTACCGAGACGCCGTCGCCGCCGATCCCATCTCGGGGGATCCCGGAGATCGCTCTCCGGCACCCCGCCGGAGAGGGGAATCATCTCCCGGAGGACTCTACACCGCCATGGTCGCCTCCGGAGTGATGAGTGAGTAGTCTACCCCTGGACTATGGGTCCATAGCAGTAGCTAGATGGTTGTCTTCTCCCCATTGTGCTATCATTGTCGGATCTTGTGAGCTGCCTATCATGATCAAGATCATCTATATGTAATTCTATATGTTGCGTTTGTTGGGATCCGATGAATAGAGAATACTTGTTATGTTGATTATCAAAGTTATGCTTATGTGTTGTTTATGATCTTGCATGCTCTCCGTTATTAGTAGATGCTCTGGCCAAGTAGATGCTTTTAACTCCAAGAGGGAGTACTTATGCTCGATAGTGGGTTCATGCCCGCATTGACACCGGGGAGTGACGAAACCCCTAAGGTTGTGTTGTGCTGTTGCCACTAGGGATAAAACATTGATGCTATGTCTAAGGATGTAGTTGTTGATTACATTACGCACCATACTTAATGCAATTGTCTCGTTGTTTTGCAACTTAATACCGGAGGGGGTTCGGATGATAACCTGAAGGTGGACTTTTAGGCATAGATGCAGTTGGATGGCGGTCTATGTACTTTGTCGTAATGCCCAATTAAATCTCACTATACTCATCATGATATGTATGTGCATTGTCATGCTCTCTTTATTTGTCAATTGCCCAACTGTAATTTGTTCACCCAACATGCTGTTCGTCTTATGGGAGAGACACCTCTAGTGAACTCGTGGACCCCGGTCCAATTCTCTTTACTGAAATACAATCTATCGCAATACTTGTTCTACTCGTTTTCTCTGCAAACAATCATCTTCCACACAATACGGTTAATCCTTTGTTACAAGCAAGCCGGTGAGATTGACAACCTCACTCGTTTCGTTGGGGCAAAGTACTTTGGTTGTGTTGTGCAGGTTCCACGTTGGCGCCGGAATCTCCGGTGTTGCGCCGCACTACATCCCGCCGCCATCAACCTTCAACGTGCTTCTTGGCTCCTCCCGGTTCGATAAACCTTGGTTTCTTTCCGAGGGAAAACTTGCTGCTGTGCTCATCATACCTTCCTCTTGGGGTTGCCCAACGAACGTGTGAAATACACGCCATCAAGCATATTTTCTCGGCGCCGTTGCCGGGGAGATCAAGACACGCTCGCAAGGGGAGTCTCCACTTCTCAATCTCTTTACTTTGTTTTTGTCTTGCTTTATTTTATTTACTACTTTGTTTGCTGCACTAAATCAAAACACAAAAAAATTAGTTGCTAGTTTTACTTTATTTGCTATCTTGTTTGCTATATCGAAAACACAAAAAAATTAGTTTACTTGCATTTACTTTATCTAGTTTGCTTTATTTACTATTGCTAAAATGGCCAACGCTGAAAATACTAAGTTGTGTGACTTCACAACCACAAATAATAATGATTTCTTATGCACACCTATTGCTCCACCTGCTACTACAGCAGAATTCTTTGAAATTAAACCTGCTTTATCGAATCTTGTCATGAACCATCAATTTTCCGGTGTTAGTTCCGATGATGCTGCTGCCCATCTCAATAATTTTGTTGAACTATGCGAAATGCAAAAATATAAAGATGTAGATGGTGATATTATTAAACTAAAATTGTTCCCTTTCTCATTAAGAGGAAGAGCTAAAGATTGGTTGCTATCTCCGCCTAAGAATAGTATTGATTCATGGATTAAATGCAAGGATGCTTTTATTGGTAGATATTATCCCCCTGCTAAAATTATATCTTTGAGGAGTAGCATAATGAATTTTAAACAATTAGATACTGAACATGTTGCTCAAGCTTGGGAAAGAATGAAATCTCTCGGTTAAAAATTGCCCAACCCATGGACTCGACTACTTGGATGATCATCCAAACCTTCTATGCAGGACTAAATTTTTCTTCGCGGAATTTATTGGATTCAGCTGCTGGAGGTACCTTTATGTCCATCACATTGGGGGCGGCTACAAAACTTCTTGATGATATGATGATAAATTACTCTGAATGGCACACGGAAAGAGCTCCACAAGGTAAGAAGGTAAATTCGTCGAAGAATCCTCCTCCTTGAGTGATAAGGTTGATGCTATTATGTCTATGCTTGTGAATGATAGGACTAATATTGATCCTAATAATGTTCCGTTAGCTTCATTGGTTGCACAAGAAGAACATGTTGATGTAAACTTCATTAAAAATAATAATTTCAACAACAATGCTTACCGGAACAATTCTAGTAATAACTATAGGCCATATCCTTATAATAATGGCAACGGCTATGCTAATTCTTATGGGAATTCTTACAACAATAATAGGAATTCACCCCCTGGACTTGAAGCCATGCTTAAAGAATTTATTAGTACACAAACTGCCTTTAACAAATCTGTTGAGGAAAAGCTCAATAAAATTGATATTCTTGTTTCTAGAGTTGATAGTCTTGCCTCCGATGTTGATCTTTTGAAATCGAAAGTTATGCCTAATAGGGACATTGAAAATAAAATTGTTACTACAGCAAATGCCATCCAAGTTAGAATTAATGAGAATATAAGATTAATGGCTGAACTGCGTGCTAGGTGGGATAGAGAAGAAAATGAAAAACTAGCTAAAGAGAAGAATATAGCTAAAGTTTGGACTATTACCACCATTAGTAATGATAATGCTACACATGTTGCTGCACCTCCTACTCATACTAATAAAAGAATTGGTGTTAGCAATGTTTCCACTTCTAATGCAAAGCGCGAAAAACGCTCGAAACCGCTAAAACCGCTGAAACTGCCTCGCGATAAAGCTGCTGAAATTTTTTCCAACATTGGGGATGATGATCCCATTGCTTTAGATTATAATGGTTTGAATTTTGATGATTGCCACATCTCTGAAGTTATAAAGTTCTTGCAAAAACTTGCTAAAAGTCCTAATGCTAGTGCTATAAATTTGGCTTTCACGCATCATATTACAAATGCTCTCATAAAAGCTAGAGAAGAGAAACTAGAGCGCGAAGCCTCTATTCCTAAAAAGCTAGAAGATGGCTGGGAGCCCATCATTAAGATGAAGGTTAAAGATTTTGATTGTAATGCTTTATGTGATCTTGGTGCAAGTATTTCTGTTATGCCAAAGAAAATTTATAATATGCTTGACTTGCCACCGCTGAAAAATTGTTATTTGGATGTTAATCTTGCTGATCATTCTACAAAGAAACCTTTGGGTAAGTTGATAATGTTCGCATTACCGTTAACAATAATCTTGTTCCCGTTGATTTTGTTGTCTTGGATATTGAATGCAATGCATCTTGTCCAATTATATTGGGAAGACCTTTTCTTCGAACTGTTGGTGCTATTATTGATATGAGGGAAGGTAATATAAAATATCAATTTCCTCTCAAGAAAGGTATGGAACACTTCCCTAGAAAGAGAATGAAGGTACCTTATGATTCTATCATTAGAACAAATTATGATGTTGATGCTTCATCTCTCGATGTTACTTGATACACACTTTCTGCGCCTAGCTGAAAGGCGTTAAAGAAAAGCGCTTATGGGAGACAACCCATGTTTTTACCTACAGCACTTTGTTTTTATTTTGTGTCTTGGAAGTTGTTTACTACTGTAGCAACCTCTCCTTATCTTAGTTTTGAGTTTTGTTGTGCCAAGTTAAGCCGTTGATAGAAAAGTAAGTACTAGATTTGGATTACTGCGCAGTTCCAGATTTCTTTGCTGTCACGAATCTGAGCCCACTGCCCTGCAGGAAGCTCAGAAAATTATGCCAATTTACGTGCATGATCCTCAGATATGTACGCAACTTTCATTCAATTTGAGCATTTTCATTTGAGCAAGTCTGGTGCCATTTTAAAATTCGTCAATACGAACTGTTCTGTTTTGACAGATTCTGCCTTTTATTTCGCATTGCCTCTTTCGCTATGTTGGATGAATTTCTTTGATCCACTAATGTCCAGTAGCATTATGCAATGTCCAGAAGTGTTAAGAATGATTGTGTCACCTCTGAATATGTCAATTTATATTGTGCACTAACCCTCTAATGAGTTGTTTCGAGTTTGGTGTGGAGGAAGTTTTCAAGGATCAAGAGAGGAGTATGATGCAACATGATCAAGGAGAGTGAAAGCTCTAAGCTTGGGGATGCACCCGGTGGTTCACCCCTGCATATATCAAGAAGACTCAAGCGTCTAAGCTTGGGGATGCCCAAGGCATCCCCTTCTTCATCAACAAATTATCGGGTTCCTCCCCTGAAACTACATTTTTATTCGGCCACATCTTATGTGCTTTTTCTTGGAGCGTCGTTTTGTTTTAGTTTTTGTTTTGTTTGAATAAAATGGATCCTAGCATTCACTTTATGGGAGAGATACACACTCCGCTGTAGCTTATGGACAAATATGTCCTTGGTTTCTACTCATAGTATTCATGGCGAAGTTTCTCCTTCGTTAAATTGTTATATGGTTGGAATTGGAAAATGATACATGTAGTAATTGCTATAAATGTTTTGGGTAATGTGATACTTGGCAATTGTTGTGCTCATGTTTAAGCTCTTGCATCATATGCTTTGCACCCATTAATGAAGAAATATATAGAGCATGCTAAAATTTGGTTTGCATATTTGGTTTCTCTAAGGTCTAGATAATTTCTAGTTTTGAGTTTGAACAACAAGGAAGACGGTATAGAGTATTATAATGCTTTCAATATGTCTTTTATGTGAGTTTTGCTGTACTAGTTCATCCTTGTGTTCGCCTCAAACAACCTTGCTAGCCTAAACCTTGTATCGAGAGGGAATACTTCTCATGCATCCAAAATACTTGAGCCAACCACTATGCCATTTGTGTCCACCATACCTACCTACTACATGGTATTTTCCCGCCATTCCAAAGTAAATTGCTTGAGTGCTACCTTTAAAATTCCATCATTCACTTTTGCAATATATAGCTCATGGGACAAATAGCTTAAAAACTATTGTGGTATTGAATATGTAATTATGCACTTTATCTCTTATTAAGTTGCTTGTTGTGCGATAACCATGTTTATCGGGGAACGCCATCAACTCTTTGTTGAATTTCATGTGAGTTGCTATGCATGTTCGTCTTGTCTGAAGTAAGGGCGATCTACACCGAGTTGAATGGTTTGAGCATGCATATTGTGAGAGAAGAACATTGGGCCGCTAACTAAAGCCATGTTCCATGGTGGAAGTTTCAGTTTTGGACAAACATCCTCAAATCTCTAATGAGAAAAGAATTAATTGTTGTTGAATGCTTAAAGCATTAAAAGAGGAGTCCATTATCTCGTTGTCTATGTTGTCCCGGTATGGATGTCTAAGTTGAGAATAATCAAAAGCGAGAAATCCAAATGCGAGCTTTCTCCTTAGACCTTTGTACAGAGCGGCATAGAGGTACCCTTTGTGATACTTGGTTAAAGCATATGTATTGCGGTGATAATCCAGGTAGTCCAAGCTAATTAGGACAAGGTGCGAGCACTATTAGTACACTATGCATGAGGCTTGCAACTTATAAGATATAATTTACATGATGCATATGCTTTATTACTACCGTTGACAAAATTGTTTCATGTTTTCAAAATCAAAGCTCTAGCACAAATATAGCAATCGATGCTTTTCCTCTATGAGGACCTTTCTTTTTACTTTTATGTTGAGTCAGTTCACCTATTTCTATCCACCTCAAGAAGCAAACACTTGTGTGAACTGTGCATTGATTCTTACATACTTGCTTATTGCACTTATTATATTACTCTATGTTGACAATATCCATGAGATATACATGTTACAAGTTGAAAGCAACCGCTGAAACTTAATCTTCTTTTGTGTTGCTTCAATACCTTTACTTTGAATTATTGCTTTATGAGTTAACTCTTATGCAAGACTTATTGATGCTTGTCTTGAAGTGCTATTCATGAAAAGTCTTTGCCTTATGATTCACTTGTTTACTCATGACATACACATTGTTTTGATCGCTGCGTTCTCTACATATGCTTTACAAATAGTATGATCAAGTTTATGATGGCATGTCACTCCAGAAATTATCTTTGTTATCGTTTTACCTGCTCGGGACGAGCAGAACTAAGCTTAGGGATGCTGATACGTCTCCAACGTATCGATAATTTCTTGTGTTCCATGCCACATTATTGATGTTATCTACATGTTTTATGCACACTTTATGTCATATTCGTGCATTTTCCGGAACTAACCTATTAACAAGATGCCGAAGTGCCGCTTGTCTGTTTTCTGCTGTTTTTGGTTTCAGAAATCCTAGTAAAGAAATATTCTCGGAATTGGACGAAATAAAAGCCCGGAGGCCTATTTTCTCACGAAGCTTCCGTAAGTCCGAAGGAGAGACGAAGAGGGGCCACGGGGCGCCAAACCCTAGGGCGGCGCGGCCCCCCTTGGCCGCGCCGGCCCGTGGTCCGGGCCCCCGTGCCGCCTCTTGACTTGCCCTTCCGCCTACAAATAGCCTCCGTGACGAAACCCCCGCACCGAGAGCCACGATACGGAAAACATTACCGAGACGCCGTCGCCGCCGATCCCATCTCGGGGGATCTCGGAGATCGCCTCCGGCACCCTCGCCGGAGAGGGGAATCATCTCCCGGAGGACTCTACACCGCCATGGTCGCCTCCGGAGTGATGAGTGAGTAGTCTACCCCTGGACTATGGGTCCATAGCAGTAGCTAGATGGTTGTCTTCTCCCCATTGTGCTATCATTGTCGGATCTTGTGAGCTGCCTATCATGATCAAGATCATCTATATGTAATTCTATATGTTGCGTTTGTTGGGATCCGATGAATAGAGAATACTTGTTATGTTGATTATCAAAGTTATGCTTATGTGTTGTTTATGATCTTGCATGCTCTCCGTTATTAGTAGATGCTCCGGCCAAGTAGATGCTTTTAACTCCAAGAGGGAGTACTTATGCTCGATAGTGGGTTCATGCCCGCATTGACACCGGGGAGTGACGAAACCCCTAAGGTTGTGTTGTGCTGTTGCCACTAGGGATAAAACATTGATGCTATGTCTAAGGATGTAGTTGTTGATTACATTACGCACCATACTTAATGCAATTGTCTCGTTGTTTTGCAACTTAATACCGGAGGGGTTCGGATGATAACCTGAAGGTGGACTTTTTAGGCATAGATGCAGCTTGGATGGCGGTCTATGTACTTTGTCGTAATGCCCAATTAAATCTCACTATACTCATCATGATATGTATGTGCATTGTCATGCTCTCTTTATTTGTCAATTGCCCAACCGTAATTTGTTCACCCAACATGCTGTTCGTCTTATGGGAGAGACACCTCTAGTGAACTGTGGACCCCGGTCCAATTCTCTTTACTGAAATACAATCTACTCGCAATACTTGTTCTATTGTTTTCTCTCGCAAACAATCATCTTCCACACAATACGGTTAATCCTTTGTTACAGCAAGCCGGTGAGATTGACAACCTCACCTGTTTCGTTGGGGCAAAGTACTTTGGTTGTGTTGTGCAGGTTCCACGTTGGCGCCGGAATCTCCGGTGTTGCGCCGCACTACATCCCGCCGCCATCAACCTTCAACGTGCTTCTTGGCTCCTCCTGGTTCGATAAACCTTGGTTTCTTTCTGAGGGAAAACTTGCTGCTGTGCTCATCATACCTTCCTCTTGGGGTTGCCCAACGAACGTGTGAAATACACGCCATCAACCAACAATGAGCATCGTCAACAACCTCGACAAGATCTTCAACAACATCATCACCGTGAGCCAAGTGAAGCTAGTGTCCAACTTCAACGCTAACCCAATGCTATGGTTGGCCGTGGAAGACCTCCTATCCCACCTCAAGCCG